>NC_066625.1:63651647-63955618 GCF_025201925.1 Gopherus flavomarginatus
CATTTTAATCCCTTTCCATCCCCTGTTGGCCCTATTGTTCTTCGTGACTATACACTTGCATAGTCAGTCTCCTCCCCTGTGAAATATACACTGCTCTTTTCGCATTAGAGAACAATGGTAAGATTTCAGAATTGAAGAGAGCACAAAGACCTGTTAAAATTTTTTAAATAAATATTAAAAGTAAAAGAGGACTGAATGAAACAACTCTTGCTGATTTCTATGACTCACATAAAATTGTTAAATTTAATTAAGTTGGGAAAAGGCTTCAATTGAATAAAACCCATGTCCAAATCAGGCTTTTAATTGTAATTCTTTATTACTTATTTCCACAGAGAAGGTGATACCCATAGTAATCTGAGAGGTATTAATGTCCTACTCTAAAGGCAGATTTGTTCCATGGACTTCAGAAAACTGCTTCAAAATGTAAAGAATTACGTCATTCTAACCCAGCCTTCTTCCTTTATTCTGTTATGTCATAGTAGTAATAGGTCAGTTATTTCTAGTGCAACTTCTCACACATAGACGCATAGAATATCAGAGTTGGAAGGGACCTCAGGAGGTCATCTAGTCCAACCCCCTGCTCAAAGCAGGACCAAT
The DNA here is from genome assembly GCF_025201925.1 of Gopherus flavomarginatus. Classification (NCBI taxonomy): domain Eukaryota; kingdom Metazoa; phylum Chordata; order Testudines; family Testudinidae; genus Gopherus; species Gopherus flavomarginatus. Next base: position 63,652,245 of record NC_066625.1, read on the forward strand.
CCCCAACTAAATCATCCTAGCCAGGGCACATATAAGAATGCCCATAAGTGATAGGAATCTGTGATAGACAAGAGATGATTTATGTCAGCCGTACAAAGACAGGATTACACAATTTCTAGTAATACTTATGCAACAGTTATACATTGATTATGCAAATGATGAACAATAGTTTTACCGTCCAGAGTTGCTGTCCCTGGTCCCAGATTTCTGCAGCTATTTGCAGCTATTCTTCAGCTGGTAATTTACAAAAATGTTCCAGTCTAGAATTGTATCAGTGGTTGCCAAATGATTTCCCACTCCCACACTTCCTTTGCTTGGAGTTCTGACTCTGTTTCTCAGTTGTGTGACCACAAAATGTTAGAAGTATAATTCTGCTTTCCAGATGCAATGCTATTTTTTTATTTTTATTTTTTGTTGCTATCTAACTAGCTAACCACCACTATAGCTAAATAACTGGATTTATTAGATTGCTTCTCTAATCTAACATCTCAAAACTTCATTATAATACCACTGTTAGCATTAGACACCTTGTTCAAACATTATTGTATCCTAATATTGATATTGCCATGTACAGCCGGGGTATTTAATATAGTAATTCGACAGTATATCCAACATAGCTGTAGAATATCCATATATCAGCTATTTTAAGATTAAAGCAGGGAGTGAGTAAAGTGGTGAGTCTGCATATTTTAAGTATGTACTGCCTCATAACCACAGGAGGTGCTGATTTATTGATCACCAGAAATTACGTTTACACAAATAAAGGTCCCTCTCATTTTCCAATTCAGTGGGGAACAAGTTGCAACAAAATCCTCTATCCTAATTCTAAATCACTTGTGCAAATTATATCTTAATCAATACAAGATGCAAAATATTACAGCTGCAGCAGATTAACATTAATATGTTAATGGATTCACGGTTTGGACTGCTTGAGAAGACTCTTCTTTAATAGAACTTAAAAAATGTTTTCCATGCAGTTGTAGGAAAGATCTTGGTGTAATATTTTCTTTACTTACATTGGATAGTGGTTGTGAAGTTGGTTTATTTTTGGTAATTTCCTGACTATGAATGTTGTGACTTTTTTTAGCCAACCCTACTATAATAAAATACAATGTGTAAAATAAACTTTCATGCTATTTTGAAAGTTATAATTTAAATTTGTAAAATCAGTGTTGTAGAAATCATACTGCTTATTTTTTTAAAAAATTACAAAAATGTCAAATTATCCTAAACATTCAAACAAAGCAAACTTTATCTGCACCTTTTAAAATGTCTTCATGCAATTCTGGGTGTCTTTAACTTTTTGTATTGGTGATCTAGGCACTAAAGACTGATCTCTCCCTCTGTATGCCTAGTACCAATTTACAGGGCTCCCCCCGAGTGAGTTTTAAGCTGTTCAGCCACTTCTTTTATTTTGAATTTGTTTTATTTCTATAAATCTTAATATTCTCTTTCCTCTACAAAACAAGAACATTTCTTCCAGCCCAATCAGTGAAGGAAACATTTTTATCCTCTATCTGGCCGGTAGGTAATTAAATAATGCAATGAGAGTGGAGATGCTTCTGAATCCATGTCACTGTGATAAACTGCAGCAGTTGGCTTTGGTGTGGAGGGTGATAGTATGAGGTATAAACTCTCTTACCCGATCAAACCAGTCAGCTGTTCTGTTTCTCTAAAAGTTCTTTCTCTTATGCTCTTTGCTAAAATTGAATAGGCAGTAAGGCTAGCCAGAAAACAGCAATTCTGTTTTGCAAAATAGTTCAGTATTTTGAAGTTTGTTTTTGTTCCACATTGGGATAAACAGGAGACCTGAAGTTCCTCACTCACACTCACTCACACGTACATCTTGATGGTTATGGAAGTCACCTGGGAAGTGGGGGACAGAGGCTCAAATCCCTGCCCTGCCTGGTTTGAAGACGGGACTTGAATCTGGGTCTCCAGCATCCATGCCCTAACAGTTCAGCTGTAGAGTCAGTCTGTCTGTGTCTTGTGTCCGCCCCCCCCACATCCCTTCATTCTCCCCCCCAAAAAAAATAAAAAAAATCTTGGTCCTGAGAAATGTTCCTAGTTAATTTTTCAACAAAATGGAATTTTTCAACACAGAAAGTTTCATCAATTTTTTTTGCAGTTATTTCTAATAGTCAAAGGGGAGAGGTCACAGTTGCATATCTGCAGTCTGACTGCTGTAATCTTCTTTCTCAGAATGATACACTGTCCCTCAAGAGAAATGAAGATTTACAATAAATGAAGATATCTAGCAGAGAAAATGCACAGTTGGACTTTGATATATTATCTTTGAAGACAATTCAACACAGCTGTACAAGACTTTCTAAAAAAAAATTATTATTTTTTTTTTATAATTGGAGATATAGCAATCTCCTAGAGCTGGAAGGGACCTTTAAAAGGTCATTGAGTCCAGCCCACTGCCTTCACTAGCAGGACCAAGTACTGATTTTTGCCCCAGATCCCTAAGTGGCCCCCTCAAGGATTGAACTCACAACCCTGGGTTTAGCAGGCCAGTGCTCAAACCACTGAGCTATCCCTCCTGATTTACTAGTAGTGAGCCAACGTTTAGTGTGTGAAAAATTGAGCCCTACTTCTCCAGAAGTTAGCATGTTAGCTGCTGATTAGTTGGGAAGAAAAAAAAAGGGGTTCTTCCAGCTATGAGTCTGGGCTATAGTTTATTTTAATGCCACCAGAATTAGTCACTTTAAAATGTTAGATTTCCTTCAGGCCAGAAGAAGCTGGGAAAGTTGTGAGGCTAGTAGACCTAAGTATCTGGCTGATCTTCAAAAATTGAGTAGTGCTGGTCAATCAAAAGAGGTTTTGACAGGCTCTTTTTAAGGAGCAATAACCACGCCCTATCAGGGTAAGGATCTAGTTGAAATGTGTGGCCTGTGTGTATAGCGGACACAGATTGTCTTACTGCAGGGCTAAGAAAATGCCCTGTTGGGTAAAAATGATTCTTGCTTGGTAGAAATAAACCAGGCCTAAGTGATGGTCCCTGGAAGAATCAGTGGTGTTGGTTTTTTTTCTATCTGAAACCTATAAATGGCTGTCTACAGCACCTTGACATATTGTTGCTTCAATACAAGTTGGGTCCAGGGGGGAAAACCCCCAAACCAAGCCTGGAGCTGGGTGACCATCACTCTGAGGCCTATTCTAAAGCCCATAGATTCTATGGCATAGAATTTAATGGAAGATTTCCTACTGATTTCAGTGGGCTTTGAATCAGGCCCCAAAAGAATAGTTGTAAGTAGAAAATACTTTTAGCAAGCCATTTTCCCATCTGTGCGTGACTTAAGATTGTAGATGATACAATAAGGTGTTCAGATAGAGCAGTTAGTCTTGGAGTTGGATTCACTGTTTTTAATATTAAATTAATCTAGAGTCCCACAGGATTAAATCGGGTCAGTAAAACCCAAGATGTGTAGGCAATGACTTAGTATTCTCATCTTTAAGTCAAGTAATGTCTTGGTCAGAAGACATGGCATAGGGTTTTTAAGTGGTGAATGATGCAATTTATAAGAAAAAATGAAACTTTATTTATTCAACATTTTTGGTTAATAGCATTATTATCCCTGTTTCTTTGGTTTTGTAGTCTTTGTGTTTGATCTTAAAACAGGGTTTGATCCTGCGAACAATTACCAATGTAACGGGATTAGTTGCATGAGAAATTATTCATGTTGGGTATATTTTACAGGTCGAGTCCTTAGTTTTGTTCCCTGAATTTGAATGTAAAGGCATTTGAGCAAATGTATTAATTGAAGTTTTGTTTGTAGCAATCACAACCAACACAAAATAGTCAAACATTTGAGTCACAATTTTAAAATGATTGCTAATTTTGGGTGCCACAGAGTTGGGGTGCCCAGCTCCAGTGATACTGTGCATCCACATTATTTGATGGCATTTATAGCATCTCTGAAAATCAGGGTCTAGGTGTCTCAAGTTGGAAACCCAAAATTGTGGATATTTTTGAGAGGTTAGGCTTGGGTGTAAAGTGTAGGAGTTTTCAAATATTAATATTCACTTCAATCAAATGCCCCAAAAGATATCTTCTCTTTTATATTACATCTGTTTGTTTCCCCTTACAGGTCTCTTGACACAGTACTGAGCAATGATGTACAAGGTTTATCTGTCCTCGATTCTCACTTAGTCGAAGTGGAGGGAGACACTCTTTACTTGTATGGTTCTGGAGCTCTGGAATCCCTGGATCGAAACTGGAGCGTTCAGACAGCTGGAACTGTCATCACAGTCTCCTTTATGTTCATAGAATTTGATGAAATTGTTCAAGTGCTACCAAAACTGAAGATCAGATTTCCTAATTCTGCGGTAAGACATTTTCTCTGAGACTTCAGCAATCTGAATAGCCACAGAATATATGGATGATCTTTATTAACACCTTATTTTGGTCAAGTAACCTTTAGTTTTCAGCTTATTATCACTTATGTATATGAATTTGGGTTATTTGTTTAACTCTTCAGTTTTGTCTATATTGTACTTTTGACTTGATAAGGCCTTGATTGAGCAAGAGACTTGAGTCAGAATTCTCAAAGGGAATTGAGGGATTCTGCTTAGGTTGGAAATTTATTTCTGACACAAACATTTCTTTTGGCCCTTCATAAAATAGAAAAGAGTTGCTAAATTGTGAGATGGAAATACAATACTTTTACATTGTTGATCCATTATTTCCATGTATCAAGAAGTATTTGTTTGTGTATCAAGGCCAGCATCTGAACAGCTGGCGACAGAAAGGTCAGAGGTGGTGTTGGTTAAGCAAAGAACTCTGTGGAGTTCTGTGGTTCTTGCTCAACCGAAAAAACGTAAATGTGCAAAGTCTCTGGCCACATTCCCTCCAGGCAATGTGGGTCTGTAAAATCAAAGCAAATAACATAAAACTAACTAGAACAGTATCAACAGGTAGGCTCATGTGCCTTCATAGTTCCCTGTCTTGGTTTCTGGTCAACAAACCTCTGTCTCTCCTTCTCATAAAGATACCCCATGCTTTTTTTTGGAAGGTTCTGAGCTTAATTGAGCATATCTTGCTTCAGCTCAGGCAGGTATTTCCAGCTATGAATTCAAAATCCCAGCAGAGGTTTTTAACCCCTCAAAATCTCATTCCTCTATCAGGCTCATTGTGGTCTCCTTTTAGGGGTGCTACTGAATCAGTGTTGGAAGGAGCAGAATACATGAGGGATTCTATGACCTGTACAGCTGGTACAACCAGGAAGCAATCAGACTCTACATACTCAAAATATTTCTTGCTTATTTTCGTGCTTGCAATGTAGAAATATCCCATTTTTTTCTTTCTATGCAAAGTTTAAGCAAATCTTGTTGTTGCAGCACTTCTACAGAGAAGCATGGGGTTTTGCCCCTCTTATTGCTAATGACCCAATTTAAACTCAAGGAGTCGCAATGATGGTATAATAAATATGTGTGATAAACCAATCATCCAAAAAACTGGGGAATTGAATCCTATACACCTATAACTTAGTCAAAAAGGTTAAGGCTAAGTGTCTATATTAAGTGACCATAGCATTATACATACTTGAAAAAGTTATGGTCACACCTTGCTGAAAATGTACAGCCCAGTTAACACCTACTATATTTTTACATGCTTTAGTACTCGAATTTTCATCATTTTTTTCTTGAAGAATACAGACAAGCTATGACTGTACACTTACTCTTTCAAGTGAAGATGATTGTAAATGCGAAGGTTTTCCCACTCGGAGGCCACCAGATGTCTGTATCACTAAGATCTCTTATTTTATTTTCTAGTTTTTATTTTAATTTATTGGATACAAAAGGGAGAGGGCTTCTTTTTAAAGAGGGGAAGGCATCATGTGCCACATTGTTTTGAAGAGGTATTAAAAGCTCTACACATCAAGTGAGCCCAGTTGCTTAGATGGGCCCAACAGCTGGTTATTCATGTCTAAGGAGAATAGAAATAGCATGGAATGGAGCTGATCTAACACTGAGCTTGATGTTTGTAACACAGTTGTGTTGCCTTACTATTTTGTGTCCTCCTCAGTAAATATAACATAGTTCATGTCTGTTTTTTTGTTACAGCACCTGAAGTTTAAGGAGACAAATATTGTCATGTTGCAGCAGTTTAATGCATTAGCACAGGTGCGTCGCATTGAACAGTTGACAGTTGATCCTCAGGGAAATCCAGCTGTCAACTTTACTCTCTGGAAATACTATGTTCTGTTTAGACTGAACCATTTTAATCTGCAGAAGATAAATGGAACTGAGGTAAGAAGAAGTAATATTTTTTTTAGGAATACAAAGAACATGTAACTTCCTTTTCAAAATTATTCCTATAAAATGAATGCTCACTAATGGAAAGAACAGATTCTTGTTTCATAAATTTATATTGATTATATATTAATAAAATTAGTGGAGCCACTCCATTCATTCTTATCCAAAAGTAAAAAAGATGTAAATCTACTTCCCCACATAATTTACTTTGCTCTGCATTCGTCAAACTAAATCTGTTATTTTTACTTATGTAGCCCCCCAAAATACCTATTGTTCCTATAGCTCTTGGTAATTGGAGAAGACAATTCAACCCTATTCCTGAGTACATATGATAAAGAAACACAAATCAATGTGTCTATTTGTTTGGGTTTTTTTTAATTTTAAAGAATTCATACACTTCATCTCTTCAGTGTTTCTTGTAACAAGTTTTTCTCTGGTTTATTATAATGTGTTTGAAAGGAATTTAAATATTGGAACTGGATGTATGTATTTAGGGCTGTCAAGCGATTAAAAAAATAACTGTGATTAATCACACAGTTAAACAATAATAGAATACCATTTATTTGAATATTTTGGATGTTTTCTACATTTTCAAATATATTGATTTCAAGTACAAAACAGAATACAAAGGGTACAGTGCTCACTTTATATTTATTTCTTATTACATGTATTTGCGCTGTAAAAAACAGAAGAAATGTATTGGGTGAATTGAAAAATACCAAGTACTGTAATGCAATCTCTTTATCATGAAAGTTGAACTTACAAATGTAGAATTATGTTAAAAAAACAAAACAAAACCCTGCATTCAAAATAAAGCAATGTAAAATTTTAGACCCTGCAAGTCCACTCAGTCCTACTCCTTGTTCAGCTAATCACAGACAAATAAGTTTGTTTATAGTTGCAGGAGATAATGCTGCCCACTTCTGGTTTACAATGTCACCTGAAAGTGAGAACAGGCGTTCTCATGGTACCGTTGTAGCTGGGATGGCGTGCCAGATGCGCTAAAGAAGGTTGATTTTCTTTTTTGGTGATTTGGGATCTGTAGTTTCTGCATCGCAATTATGCTCTTTTAAGACTTTCGAAAGCATGCTCCACACCTCATCCCTCTCAGATTCTTAAACCTTAGGTTGAGTGCTGTAGCTATCTTTAGAAATCTCACATTGGTGCCTTCTTTGCATTTTGTGCAATCTGCAGTGAAAGTGTTCTTAAAATGAACAACATGTGCTGGGTCATTATCTGAGACTGCTATAACATGAAATATATGGCAGAAGGCAGTAAAACAGCAGGGAACATACAGTTCTCCCCCAAGGAGTTCAGTCACAAATTTAATTAATGCATTATTTTTTTAACAAGCGTCATCAGCTTGGAAGCATGTCCTCTGGAATGGTGGCTGAAGCATGAAGGGGCATATGAATGTTTAGCATATCTGGCATGTAGATATCTTGCAATGCCAGCTACAGAAGTGCCATGCACATGCCTGTTCTCACTTTCTGGTGACGTAAATAAGAGGGCAGCATTATCTCCTGCAAATGTAAACAGACTTGTTTTTAGCGATTGGATGAACAAGAAGTAGGACTGAATAGACCTGTAGGCTCTGAAGTTTTTTGTTTTTTTTGTTTTTGAGTGCAGTTATGTAACAAAAAAATCTACATTTGTAAGTTGCGTTTTCATGATAAAGAGATTGCACTACAATGCTTGTAGGAGGTGGACTGAAAAATACTATGTCTTTCGTTAATCAGTTTACAGTGCAAATATTTGTAATAAAAATAATATACACTTTGATTTCAGAGACAACACAGAATACAATATATATTAAAATGTAGAAAAATATTTAATAAATTTCAATTGGTATTCTGTTGTTTAATAGTGCGATTAAAGCTGCGATTAATCGCGATTAATTTTTTTGAGTTAATCGTGTGAGTTAACTGCGGTTAGTCGACAGCCCTCATATATATATATATAAGCATACTTGACAGCTGGTTTTAGTACAGCACATTATTATTTATATAGTATTTTTTCATTCCAGGTACACCATATACATAAAATCTCAAATATTTTCTTCATCATCACTCCATGAAATGGAACCCTTGATTTTTTTACCTCTTACACCAAATTGTGTAAAGTGCAAAGGAAGGGAGTTCATTAATACTGGTATACGTCTGCACCTTGTGTGCCCATTTGCACCAGTGCAAAGTAGGTGTAAAAGCTACCATCTGAGCTGGATAAATTATACATCTGTCGTGCACCAAGGGCTCAGTCAAGTAAGGTGCTGAGAACTATAGCCCTGATGCAACACTTAAATACATACTTAAATTTAAGCATGAGATTAGTCAGGTGCTTTACAGTTAAGTGTTTTGTGGGATCATGGCCAGGATGTTCAACATCTTGTAGGACTGAAATCTCACTTAGCATTTGTGTGAATGATTATACCAGTTTCAGGATTACAGGGATTTGAGCTATCTATATAGAGTGTAAGTCCAAAAAGTTGTACCTATGGTTGTTAGGAAGCTAAAGTGTAGTAGTTACATTTGTTTTTCTGTATTTCTCATTAAAATATTTAGCAGAAACGTAAATAATTACATTGTAAAAATCTGATGAGAAATAGTACATTAAATGTCTAATGATTTTAAATTGATCATTATATTTTGTTTTTAATTGACTGTATCAGATAACTAATAAAGTATACAGACATTTGAACTCTATAATTTACTCTTTTTTTAGCTGTATCCAGCACGTATTAATCATGCAACATAGGAAGAGAGGGTTAAAGAGCTAAACTGAACTAAAAGCTCCCATGAGGAGGAAACTGGAAAGCAAAAATGCCTCCTTTTAATTGTGCTATATTTTAAAAAGAAAACAAGTCATTAAACTTCTAATACTATTTTGGATGGACTTTTTCTTAAACATAAATAACCCCAGGAGAACATTTTGAAATAAAACAAGTAGCATGGTATAAGGTTGTTTTTTTTTCCCCTTTAAATTTATTGATCATGAACTGTTTTAAAAGGTGCCTGTTAAAAAGTTTGGATTTGTAAGACTGAATATGGCTTTTAAAAACTTGCTTGTCAATTTATTCTATGTATGTATTTAAATGTTGTATCTCCACGCAACATTTACTGCACCATTTAAAGTGCAAACATGGTTTTAGATTTTAAAGAGTTCTTCAGCCTACAATAATAAAATGTAAAAAAAATCCTCCCTGCTTATGCCACAACTCCTCAGAAAATGTCTAAGGCCTGGTCTACACTACGAGTTTATACCGAATTTAGCAGCTTTAAACTGAATTAACCCTTCACTTGTCGACACAGCGAAGCCCTTTATATCGATATAAAGGGCTCTTAATACCAATATCTGGGAGTAGCGCTGAAATTGGTATTGCCATTTTGGATTAGGGTTAATGTGGCCGCAATTCGACGGTATTGGCCTCCAGGAGCTATCCCACAGTGCACCATTGTGACCGCTCTGGACAGCAATCTGGACTCGGATGCACTGGCCAGGTAGACAGGAAAAGCCCCGCGAACTTTTGAATTTCATTTCCTGTTTGGCCAGCGTGGAGAGCTGATCAGCATAGGTGACCACGCAGAGCTCATCAGCACGGGTAACTATGCAGTCTGAGGATCGAAAAAGATCTCCAGCATGCACCACACGGGAGGTACTGGATCTGATCGCTATATGGGGAGAGGATTCCATGCTAACAGAAGTCCGTTCCAAAAGACTAAACGGAAAAACATTTGAAAACATTTCCAAGGCCATGATGGAGAGAGGCCACACCAGGGACTCAGTACAGTGCCATGTGAAAGTTAAGGAGCTCAGACAAGCCTATCAGAAAACCAAAGAAGCAAACGGAAGGTCCGGGGCAGGGCCGCAAACATGCAGCTTCTACGCTGAGCTGCATGCAATTCTAGGGAGGTCCGCCACCATTACCCCACCCCTGACCATGGATTCCGAGGTGGGGGTAATCTCAGCCATGGCTGAGGATTCTGCAGATAGGGAAGATGAGGAGGAGGAAGAGGAGGACGAGCTAGCAGAGAGCACACAGCACTCCATTCTCCCCAACAGCCAGGACCTTTTTCTCAGCCTGACGAAATTACTCTTCCAGCCCTCCCAAGGCATTATCCCAGACCATGAAGCCATGGAAGGGACTTCCGGTGAGTGTACTTTGTAAATATAAAACATAGTTTAAAAGCAAGCATTTTTTAATGATTGATTTGCCCTGAGGACTTGGGATGCGTTCGCGGCCAGTACAGTTACTGGAAAAGTCTGTTAACATGTCTGGAGATGGAGCAGAAATCCTCCAGGCACATCTCCATGAAGCTCTCCTGTAGGTACTCCAAAAGCCTTTGCAGAAGGTTTCTGGGCAGCGCAGCATTATTCCGTCCTCCGTGGTAGGACACTTGACCACGCCATGCATGTAGCAAGTAATCTGGTATCATTGCATGACAAAGCCTAGCAGCGAATGGTCCCGGTGTTCGCTGGCATTCAAGCAACATCCGTTCTTTATCTCGCTGTGTTATCCTCAGGAGAGTGATATCGTTCATGGTAACCTGGTTGAAATACAGGAATTTAATTAAGGGGACAGAGATGGCCATTCCTACTGGGCTGTTTGCCTGTGGCTGAAAAGAAATCCTTCCCTGCAGTTAGCCAAGCAGGGGGAAGGAGGGGGTGATTGGCACTGAGCTTTTTCGTGTTTGGCTAGCAAGGATCTTCCCTGCTACTAGCCACACTGGGGGGGTGGGGGTGGGGGGTGGCTAGCAGGGATCTTCCATGATACCAGCCATGTGTAAAGCAATCATTCCAGAGAATTGGAATGGGGGGGTGGTTTCTGCTGCTGCACGTTAACAGGAAAGAAGCAGCACTCAATGGGCTTTGCTTGGTATTTGGGAAAGGAGGGCTCTGGATATATGAAGGCTGCAGAAGCCGAAAGACAATGGTTTACCATGGCCGCATGCAAGGCGAATTCTGCTGCCCGGACCTGTGTCTGTGATCTCTAACACCAAAGCCGCAGGCACTCCATATTTAGATGCAAAATGCGACCTTGTACTGAAATCACATGTGCTATTTAAGGTGAATAGTGTTGTTCACTGTGAAAGAGTATAAGCATTGTTCTGTAAAATGTATCTTTTTAATTACTTCTCTCCCTTTTTCCCCTCCCTCATGCAGCTGCAAATTTTTCAAGCCTCCCTCCTCTGTCCCGAAGGCTATCACAGATAAGGCAGCGAAAAAAAAAGATGCAAGACGAAATGTTCTTGGAAGTCATGGAAGTGACCCGCAATGAAAGAGCTCATCTGAATGAGTGGAAGGACTTGGTATCAAAGTACAGGAAAGATGCCAGTGACCGTGAGGGGAGGAGGAACGAACGTGAGGGGAGGAGGGACAAACATGAGGGGAGGTGGCGGCAGGAAGATCAGCAGTGGCGGGATGCAATGCCAAGGCTGCTGCGTGATCAAACTGACATGCTCCGGCGTCTGGTGGAGCTTCAGGAACAGCAGCAGGATCCCAGAGTGCCACTACAGCCCCTGTATGACCACCCTCCCCACTCACCATGTTCCATAGCCTCCTCACCCAGACGTGTAAGAACACATGGGGGGAGGCTCCATGCACCTGCCCACTCCACTCCAGTGAACAATGCAACCAAAAGGCTGTCATTATTTTGAAAGTTTTTTAGTGGCCTTTTCCTTTCCTCCCGTCCTCCTCCGAAACCGCACCCGGGCTACCTTGTTGGTTCTCTCCCTCTTTTTATAATTAATTAATTAATTAATAAAGAATGCATGATTTTTAAATGAGAGTGACTTTATTTCCTTAGAAAGCAAGCTGTAATTGAAGGGGGAGGATGGGTTACTTACAGGGAATGAGTCAGTCGGGGGGTGTGTGTTTGTTTCTCCTTGATGAAACACAAACAGTCACACCGTATCCTGGCCAGTGATGAAACTGGTTTTCAAAGCTTCTCTGATGACAGAGTAGATTCATTGAGTATTGTATGCATATTTTCTTGACATATTATATGCTTGTAAAGAGCATTGATAATGCATCTGTAGTTCCCTAAATGCTGTTACCATTGCATCCTTTCGTGGTAAATGTTACCAAGAACACACTAGAAGTTTCACTAAAGAGTAGCATTCTTATTTAACATTTGCATATAGCAGACCATGACTGCCTTGGGGAATTTTGCAGTAACATAACACGATGCTGGGAAAGAAGACATCAGACAAGGAGAATGTTTGTTTGTATTGCTCATTTTTTATTTGAAATTGAATAGATTTCATTTAGATGTCGGGAGGGGTGAGCATCATTAGAGAGTTTGGAGGGGGAAAGAATTGGGCTTTGAACACAGATGTTTAAAGTACATAGTGTCATTTCATCAACAGTTTGAAATTATCTTATAGACACAGCTGTAATTTTATGCTAGAGCAGCAGTATAGTTCGTGTTTAGAAAGTAAAGTATTAGGGGAAGAATTAATTTTACTGGACTGGGAAAGACCAGCCAGTTAGCCCTTACAGAAAAAAAATAATGTTTCTGTGAAGACTGCCCCATTGTGCTGCCAAAGTCACAGACACCATGGCTTATCTTCCATCATTTAAGTGCTTAGAGACCTTTCACTTCTGCATCACAACTGGATCAGAAAATTTTCCAATATATCTCTGTAAATTTATACAATATGGTGAGGAATTAATCTGTGTGGGCTGGAACACTCAGGGGGGAAGACCTGGTCATTTAATGAGCAGTATCTTGAGACACAGAATATCATGTTGTATGCATCGAAGTTTCCAGAGTTGGTAGAAAATAATAAGTAAAATAAGCAAAAGTAACTTGTGTGATTGCTCTTTGAATATATTGAAGATGCCAATAAAAGTAAATCTAAATTTTGAAAAAGTTGTAGGGATATATTGTTTCCTTTCCTTAAATATGCCTGGAATATCTCTGCTATGCAGTGTTTTATAGCACATATTTTAACTGATTTGTTTTGTGCTGGTCATTTCTGAACATGGGCAGGTTTTACTATTTATGAAAATTTTCCATTCCTATTTTTTTCACAGGTTACTCAGAATGATATAGTAATGGCTGAAAGGCTCTTTGGCATTCTTGCACATGTAGCATCTTCTGAATTGCCCCAGTATCGCCTGCTTTCACTACTTGGAGAATCCAGGTAAAAAAGAATTTTAAACGGTTTAGGAAGGAACGCTTTTATAGCCATAGGAATTATATTTTTTACCATATATTTTACCATAATTTTGTTTGTATAAGTGTGTTAAGAATTAAGTTAACAGTTAAATCAGTCCACCCTTCTTTTTGGTTAGGTTAGATTAATCAATCAATCAGTTTTTTCAAAAAGAACTTGATTTTCTTTTTTTTAATAAAATAAAGTAGTTAATAGAGAAAACACACAGAAAGCTCAATTACAAATTGATATGTGCAATGAAATTCTAGAATGATACAGAAAATAATCACAGAGGGAGATGCCACTTTGTATTTCAGTGGCTCATAGTTTCAAAGGTCCTGTACTCTTAGTGTGCACTAGAAATACTTACAGGCTTGACCTATATTTATTCAGAGCAACATTAATTCCTTACACATACAATTAGACTGTTTTGGGTATTATATTAACATAATGAAGAAGAGCAAAAGTAAATTTCATATTGGCTTGTATAAGGCCAAGTTTGATCTTACTTCCTGCATTTTACAGGTTATGAAAACTGTTGATAGTTCTTCACTGGGAACCACACAGGAGAGACTGCAGGTTTGGTTGGTTTAGGACACTCAGTGAGTGCTACTTAGCACGTGCAGCTGCAGAGCACCCACTGTGATCTGAACTCTCCTTGCTCAAGTCTCAGAGCAGGGAGACTGGGATGAGCCCAGGTCAGAATTAGTACTCCATAGCCTTTCTGACACCGGATACCTTCCAAATCTTGTGGGGGCGGGGGTGCAGACCAGGTCTGGAGGGAGAATGAGGTTCCTTGCCCGCTTCTTTCTTGTTCCACGAAAGCCAATGCTTTTATTTTCTTAACTCTTATTCGCATCAGGCTCATGTGCTTTCTTCTGGTCCACTTCTATGGTTTTTAAATTTTTTTTTAATGTTCAGAAATATAAACATTTAATTTTAAAATGCTGAAATTACCTGGGGCAGAAAACTGACGGGGTGGGTGGAATACAGACAGGGCAGTGTGGAACACAGGAGAATGCAGGGGATGAGAATAGGAAGGAAATAGATGTGGGGAATCAGCAGAGGATGTTATGAGAAGCAGTGTAGGAATGGAATGGAGTTAGGGAATGCTAGAGGTGATGGCATTTAAAAGGTCCACAGTGTAAGTATCTGCTATGGTCTGCCCTACTGAGCTCTTCTCTTAGAATCCTTGGAAGTGCCGGGGTGTGAAGCCTGTTACTGTTTGGACCTTAATGAGTCCACATCTCCTTAGGACATTTACACTGAAGATTTTGTAACATTTTCTCAGGGACAACCGGTCCAACTAGTTCCACTCCCCAGTGCTGCTGTCCTGCAACCCCCTACATGTCTATAACATAGCAGCACTTCCTGTGCTAAGCTCACATGGAGTCTTGCTCTCCCATGCATTGCTTGTGCCCCACAAAGTGCTGGCTCCAGGCTTGTCCCCCACAACTTACCCACTACAGCGTTTTACTGGGTGACCAGATGAACTGTCCCTGTCTTCATGAGTGGGGCAACTCCTTCCCTTTATGTCCCCAACCCTGCAGATATTCGTTGGCGTATGTTACTACCAAATATATATTGCTTACTTAAACCATGAGAAATGTTTTGTTTTGGAGGAAAGATACTTTTACTTACATTATTTTGTTTTGTTTCGCTTCTCCATAGCATTTCTGTCACAAGCAGAAGTAGGTTTGCCTACATTTATTTCCTGAAGGTCTGTTCCATCATGTACTGTTGTTTTCACATTTACAATATACAACTAATTCTTTACACTTTTACTGCTTCCTCCAAGGATCTCAAAGTACTTAGCAAACATTTATTAAGCCTCGCTAGAGAGCCTGCAAGGTAATTAAAAGAGATAAGAGATCTCTAATTTTATATAAAAATATCGATTTCTTCATTCACCACTGAACTGCAGTCTCCTAAGCATCTATTTAACAATGTACAGCAATACTGGTTAGAAGTTTTAGGACAGAAAGCAAAGGCAGTTGAAACTTACGTAGGCAAAATATAATTAACTAAGAATTTGGCCAGAACACATGAGTTAACATACTCTTATGAAAATCCCTTTATAAGTAAAATGAAAAATATTAAACAGATCCCACTGTATAAAATTACTTAAAAACCATAAATTTTTCTGTACATTGCAGAAATACTGAGCACTTTCTTCTTGATTCACAAATAGAATGTAGTCATACAAGTTGAACAAAGTCCTTGGGTATATAATGTACTATATATATGAATTTCTGTTAATAGGGAGTTGATACAGGACATGATCGAAGATGTCCATACATATAAGTGTACTGTTTATCTGATTCCAGTGTCATGTGTTGGGCAGCGCTTACTGAATTACATACTAGAGACACGGAAATAATTTTAATGGGTGTTTCATAGTTGAAATATATGACAATTAACAGTTTTGACATTGTAAAATAAAAGGTGTTTAAAAGTTTGTGGAAAAGAAGTTTCAATGGTATTTTTAGATTTCTGTGAGTACTTTTACTTTAAGTACATTTCTTAAGTTGTATGATTTTTTTTTTCCCATTTTGGAGCCCTGTTATGGTATGTGTCAAGACAAGCATTTGTCTTAATAGTCTGCAGTTGTGATGGGACAAAATAATAGATGGATATCTCTGGGACCTTCTGTATATATCAAGGCTGCAGGATGCAATAAACCAAAAACTCCTAAACTCAATGTTTTGAAGCAGCCAAAAAAAAAGAGGAGGGTGTTACATAAAATCACTGAAAAGCATTTGCGCTTTAATAAAATCTCAGATAATTAAATCTGTAAATCTTTTTACTGTCTTTCTACAGGAAGAAGCAATTCTGTTATATGCTAGAGGCAAAGGGGAAGAGATCTGGGATTGTCAGTGAAGAGAGTAATGACGGCAAAAGAGTTGGAGGAGAAAATGCAAGTCAAGCTATACTGAATTATACCACAAGGGAGCTTCATACAGAAAAGCTTGAGGTAAACATGTTAGTTTGAGGATCCTGTGAAGATCATATACTCTGAAACATTACAAATATATATTTTTTCTTTTGGGTAGCTTGTTTAATTTTTAATCAGTTTTCCTATATTTTATTTGCCTGAAATAACGTTATTCGCTTTCACCAACTGAAAGAGTTTACAGGGTACTTCCAGACTTCTCTGGGACCCAGTGACTAACATCCGTATTATAGCAATGGTGCCATGAAAAATCTGTAAATTTTAATAATCTAATACAGTTAAAAATAAATAATGTTTTATTAAAAATAAGTATATAGATCAATTTCTGCTTTCAGATGTGCCATCATGGCTCCCACTGACTTCAGCCAAGGGCAATCTTTGTCATTCCTTCAGCATTCCTAGGCTCTCAGTTCAGTTCTGCTCTGCTTGTGAGCTCCCTCTCTGAGTTCTGACTGTGCATTGCAGACTTAAGCATATTTCAAGAAATTGTCATCAGACAGTCCTTTTAACTTAGCCTTCTACTAGCCCTGTGTACAAAGACTACCCATGAAATTTTATTATATGTCAGTTTTAGTGGGGGTCTTTAGAGTGTTAGTTCTTACATATCCCTGTTTATCATATTTGTTTGTTTTTCAACCACATGATCAAACAGTTCAGCTTACCAGTATAAAAATAACTACTATCCCAGAAGGCAAGGTGGTCAGCACTGTGCCCCTTAAAAAAGGGTCTTAACCGTACTGTGAAACATACTTGGATCATACGTTCAGGATGCAGGACTTGTACATGGAGTATGCAAGCATAGCCTTACTTGGATTTTTTCTCCAATTTGTTGGTACCATTCAAACTGGAATTTTAAACTACCTAGAATAATGGAATATGATAGGGATAAATAAGCACAGGTTTTATAAGGGTGTAGTGATTTCTCTCACACGTTAGAATCCTTTAATTTAGACAGGTTTTCATACAGTGCCTCCCAAGAGTCTGGCAGAGACCTAGTTATGTGGAGAGATACATGTGGCGTGTTAAAATAAGACTGAGATAGGAAACACAGAGTAATAATAAATGATCATTACCAGCTTGGGAAAAGGTTAACAGTGGAGTGCCTTATAGATCCTTTACTGGGGTTAGTATTGTTCAGTACAGAATAGAGCCATGACAAAAATTGCTTAAATCTCGGTAGAGGAAATCTTAGTGCAGCTCAGATTTAAATAATAATAAAATGACAGACTGTCTTGTTTCAACCAAGCCCATCCTAGGTCTGCTTTTCTGGCTGCAAACCTCTGTCCTTAAGCAGGGCAAAAGAACATCTTTTCCCTCCTCTTCCTTTTGCGGGTACAGCCTTTAATAGCAGCTGTCTCCAGTCCCTGCTGAGATACATTCTAGTACCCAGGTTTGTTCCTTGCTTACTCCTCAGGTTTATGAGGTGTATAAGTCCCTTCACAATACTGGTAAGTAAATCAATAGTACATACTCAGCTTGATTATTGCATTGACTTTGGTCACCTCATCCCAAAAAGGACATAGCATGGAGGTGTGATGGGAGAGATTAAAAATACCAAAGCTGTTTAGTCTTGAGTAGTAGTGATGGCTAAATGGTAAAGGTAATTAAAATAATTAATGGTGTAAGCCAGTGAGTTACTCCTGTTTGCACTTTACCAGAATCAGAGGATAATAATAAAATAATGCTTTGGTGTTCATGTGATTTACATTAAAACTATAGATGTGTTTTTGTTACCAGTATAGTAATTCACACTTTATCCTTCATTATAATACTGTATTCCATATGTGGCTGCAGATTTTACTGGTTGTCATAAGGGAAAAGCAAGATAGGCAAGAACTGCCAATTCCCGCATCACATTAACAGTAAACTAACATACTAAATGTGATCAAGTCAGACCTAATTACTGAAGACAGTAGATGAGGTTTATTGATTATTAAGTTTTCAAACTAAGCAGCTGGAAAGCATTTACTCTCCTTTTTCTCTCATAAAAAATGGTCTGTGTTATTTTCATGGGCCAAGGCATGACCTAATGTTTTTAACAATATTGTAAATCAGATGGATTAGGTATTTAGCACCAGTATAACTATTCAAAGGATAACTTGTTATGGCACTCTCTGGAAATCCTCCAGAAAAAAGAATTAGTATAATTGAAGAATGACTAAAATGTGGTGCCAGTAGTTGCTCAAAATGTATTTTTTTGTCATGAAGTTAGTTTCTAGAAGTTCAGGTGGCTTTTGTACAGTGCATACTGTATGTTGTACATAGGCTTGGCAGAATTCAATATTTATTTTTTTGTAAATTTCAGTGGAAATATTAATATTTAAGGATTCGTTTCAATTTTTTTATTTACATTTTCACAGTTGAGTGAAATTATGGATTGTTAGCATCTTTTATTTCTATTGATTTAAATTTTCACAGTTGTGAGAAATTACAGGGGGCCAGACAATAATTATTTACTGACAGTAAATGTTGAGATTCAAAAAGTTAAAAGATTTATAACCATTAAAACATATTGCCAACATCACATTTCAAAATATACAAAATAAATATCCTGAAATCAAACTATAATAGGTTCTCAAGCAGCATTTTTCTTATTTTACCTACTGTAAATTTCAATTATGGTCAATAGAAAAGATGAAATTGACGTTTACTGATTAAAAATGTACAGTATGCACACATCATAGAAAATACGGAAAGGTATATGTGTACCGATTTATTTCTACCTACTGTAGTTTAGTGCTGCTGTTCAAAATTTTACGTAGGCAAACAGATATTTTTCTCTGTAAATGCATTTGCAGTGCCTAGATTTAAAAATGATCTAAAATTTAATAGTTTGCATAGTATGCTATCACTCCTATCCCCCGCAGCAACAAAAAAATCCAGTTCTGTTAGAGAAAGTTAACACTGCTACTTTCAAATGGAATTTCAGAAAAAAACAGTTTGAGAGTGGTTAGTTAAATGGTTATAAAGCTTGGATCTATGGTCCTATTGTACAATTTTGCAATTAAATTCATTTGTTAGAGAAAAGCATGGAGTGTTCTGTTTTTGTGCAGATCACTATTTTCTTTGATTCATTGAAGTTCGTTTGGCCCTTTTTAATAAAACATTGTTATTTAACCCTTTTTGTCTGTCTTATGTCATCTATAATGGTTCTCCCATCCAGGAAATCAAGGAGAGAGAGAAATTTTGCCAGACATACATACAAGACTTA
The DNA here is from genome assembly GCF_025201925.1 of Gopherus flavomarginatus. Lineage (NCBI taxonomy): Eukaryota > Metazoa > Chordata > Testudines > Testudinidae > Gopherus > Gopherus flavomarginatus. The sequence goes on from NC_066625.1 coordinate 63,671,827, forward strand.
GTGAAAGAAGCTGCTGACATCAATATGAAAAATGAGTCGTTGCAGAAGCTGTGGCCTCAGATGTTCATTGAGCTTGTCAGGGATGCGGTGATAGAAATACGTAATAAAAATTCCTACATGAAACTCTGCCTACAGCGGATCACTGATCAAAAATAGCAACATTGATTCCTGCTGACTTGCAAGCTGTTGGTCAGTTTTGTATGTTATGTTTCACAAAGAACATAACAAAAGAATATAAAATTACCATCACTATAGTATGCTTTTTAAAGGATGCCTTTAAATTCAGTGAGCTCTGTTTTTACAGCTAATGTTTCTCTCTCTAGTTTTCACAACAAAAGTTTTCTTTTATACAAGTTTTCTTGTATACAGTTCTAGCACTGCATCCTTAGCTAAAGTAATGACATAGAAATAACTTGACAGCTGTGCCATGGTTTACTAAGTCGTTTGCCTTTTGTTGTTGCTGATGCTACTGCTATAGTGCTAAAGCATTGGTTTAAAGGAAGAAGTTCACACTCTGATGTTTGCCTTATGGTTTTTACTGCACGCTTTTGAGTTGTTTCCTTTTTGACTATTTGCTGCTGTGATGTAAAAATATTCACAGTTCAGAATATTGTTTTTTTTAATGAGCGGAAGCTAATAACTTATTATGTTTACACTCCCTGAGCTTAATCATTTAAGACTTAATATTATTTAATACAATGGATTGTAAAACTGCATGTTGTCAGTTCAGTATTGTTATAAAAGGAGTACATTTTACCGAAATAAAACTGATGATCCTCAACTAAACATACTGTGATGCCAGTTTTAATTCCAGATATTTTTCATTATTTTTCTATTATATGTGTATAAATGTGAACTATAATATGTAAAATACCAAAGTAAAATAAGGGGGCCTTGATGAATTTTATCATTGTTCTGTTAGGATACGTACAAAATATTTATATAATTTATTCTGCCTTCTGGCTAGTAAATGATGAATTTCCAGTTCACCCCACATTCTTTGAAACATAAGACATGGAAACAATATATTAAATTCCATCTTGAAACATGATGTTTCCTTTTAAGTGCTTAGGGATGAATTTTTAAAGATATTTATATGCCTAAAGATGCAGATAGGCACAATCCCATTAAGTGCCTATGTGCTTAGTCACTTTTGAAAATCCTATTGGGTGTCTGCGTGTTTAGGTACCTAAATAAACAATGTACTGTAGATAGTTATCTTCTCAGCGGAGGTACAGTATAGCACCTCATTTGCTGGTACTGTTTTCATAGCACTGGCCCTGGCTTTTGAGCAGTTAAAAATGGCCAGACTTAGAGTGACCAGATGTCCGGATAAAATTGGGACTGTCCCAATATTTAACCCTTTGTCCCGCATCCCAATCAATGTATGATCAGGATGCCATTTGTCCGATATTCAGGTAAGGAGGCAAGTGAGAGGGAGGCACTGACCCTGGACCAGCCCTGGAGCACCCACAGGGAAAAATTGCGACCAAAGTCCCCCCTCCTCGCCTCCTTTTCCCCTCTTTCTCCAGCACGCTGCATTCTCGCTCCTTCCTCCCACCTAACAGCTGTTTAGCAGCTCTTAGCACTTTCCAGGAGGGAGGAGGAGGAGCAGGTATGTGGCACACTCAGGGGAGGAGGCAGAAAAGAGGCAGGGCAGGGGCAGGGACTTGGGGGAAGGGGCTGGAATGGAGGCGGGGCGAGGGCGGTGCAGGGGTGGGAAGAGGCGGTGGGTGGACAAGCACCCACCTGGCAGAGGAGAAGTAGGCGTCGTAGGAATGAGTGGTGGGTGGGAGGGTGAAGAGACGAGCGACGGGCGAGTGAGCGGTGGGTGGGGGACTGAGGAGGGATGCACCAAGCCAGTGGTAGCAGGAGGATGAGGAAGGGTACGGTGGGGCGGGGGCGAGCAGGAAGGGGGTGGGACCTACGGCAGAGTGGCAGTGGAACCTGAGAGAAGTGGGGGTGGACTGAGGGTGGGGCTGATGGCACCCCAATGTGCCCTGATATTTTAGTGTGGTGATCTTGTCACCCTAGCCAGACTCCTTGTGGGAGAGAAATGAGTAAACTGAGACTGAGGGATGTTCTTTTTTAGAGAGTTTATTTTCAGTAGGACAAATCCTGTCTCCAGTGCCAAGCCCAGATAGTTTATGGTATGAGAGAAGGAAAGTCTCTGCTCCCCCGCCCCCAGTTCTGCACTCCACAACTGAGTAGCCCCTCTGGTTGTACCCTGTTTGGGGGGGGGGGTCCTTGGAGTAGGAGATCCACCTATCCTAACCCCTCCAGGAGTGCAGAGAGACCCCCTATGCAAGCTCCCAGGCTCCTAGCCATACCCAACCTCCACAGAGCAAAACTGCACTGCTTCCACTATGCCCAGGGCTCTCCATGGCTGCTGAGGAAGGGAAGCCTTATCCTCTTTACACATACAAATCCTGTTACTTCTAAGAACAAAAAAAGTTTTTTAAAAAATGGTTAAAAGCAGTAGAAAAGTTTATACACACTGTAAGGGTCCAATGTGGGGGCTCAGCCCTCTAGGGCACGGCTGGGAGCCAGGCTGCCTCGCTCCACGAGTTGGGTGAGCTGTCGCCTTAGCCTGGGGAAGCAGGAAACAGTCAGGAGCTCAGTCCCTCAGGCCGGGGCTGAGCAAACAAACAGGATAGAAGCCCAGGCCCTTGGGCAGGGCGGGGCAACAAGCAGTTCAGGGCTCAGTCCTTTAGGCAGAGCTGAGCAGCAGTTTGGTCAGTACAAGTCTACAAAGCCCAAGCCCTGGCTCAGGGCAGGGCAACAAACTCAGGTACAGGGCTCAGGCCCTTCAGCAGGCTGAGCAAGCGGTTCTAGGCTTTGGCCTCCTCAGGCCCAGGGAGAGGGGGAGTCTGCCACTCAAATGTTGGGTGGCAGGGGGGACACAGGCCCTCCCACTCCACTGCGTCCCAGCCCGGGGCCCTAACAGCGGCAGGCAGTCCGCTGCTGTGTTAGTGTGTTGTGGCCAGGATCCCCACTGACATTGGTTCGGGGTCCCCTGGAGCCAGACTAGGGTCGGCTACCCCCGGGCCACTTCCAATCTCCCCCCCTGTTGGTACCTGTGTATCACCTGCGTCTTCCGCAACGTCCCACACCATGGGCTCCTCAGGATCCTGAGCGTTGGGTAAGCGGGGCTGGTCCTCGGGATACTGGACGCAGGGTGGTTCAGGCAGCTCCTCAGGGTACTGGGCGAGGGGAAGGCCCAGCCGGTCCTCCTCAGGGTAGCGAGCACGGGGCCGGCTCGGCCGGTCCTCCTCAGGGTAGCGAGCACGGGGCCGGCTCAGCCGGTCCTCCTCAGGGTAGCGAGCACGGGGCCGGCTCGGCCGGTCCTCCTCAGGGTAGCGGGCACGGGGCCGGCTCAGCCGGTCCTCCTCAGGGTAGCGGGCACGGGGCCGGCTCAGCCGGTCCTCCTCAGGGTAGCGGGCACAGGGCCGGCTCAGCCGGTCCTCCTCAGGGTAGCGGGCACAGGGCCGGCTCGGCCGGTCCTCCTCAGGGTAGCGAGCACGGGGCCGGCTCGACCGGTCCTCCTCAGGGTAGCGAGCACGGGGCCGGCTCAGCCGGTCCTCCTCAGGGTAGCGAGCACGGGGCCGGCTCGGCCCAGTAGGAGCTAGGGCACCAGCGTCTGTCCTCTCTGGCAGCCAGCAGTCAACTGAGCGCTGGGGCCAGGCCTTTATACTTCCTGTCCCGCCCCTTGACTTCCGGGGGGCGGGAACAGGCGGCGGTGGCTCTACCCACTTCAGCGTCTGTTCTGGCTCAGCCCTCTCAGGCACGGCTGGGAGCCAGGTCGCCTCGCTACACGCACAGAGAAATGCAGCCTCTCTTTTACGGCTCAGTCCAGTGTTTTGACCTGCAGCCAGCTAGTAATTTCTGAAACAAAGCTGCGGCTTCTCCCCTGCCACTGCTTCAAACTGTTTAACCGCTCCCTAAGGAGACAAAAAATGTTTGTTAAGGAAATTTGCCTGGCTTATTACCTAGAGTCACCATTGCCCGCCAACTGCATTATTTATGTATTTTTTCAATAGATTAAAAATGCATCCTTCACTGCTTCTCAAGGCACAGAGACTTTAAAAAACAGTTCACAAAAGAAAAGTCTAATGTCTTCCTCCCCCACCTCCCAAAAAATAAACCGTCAGTCAAAAGCCTGCAGAGATGTGTGGTGCATGCTGCCGTAGAAGTCAGCGGATGGGAGCTCTGATGGGAAAGACAAATTCCAGAGTACAAGGACATCTCCTGACAACACCCTGCCAGCTGCTTCCAGACATTTAAAGGTAGGGACTATCAGTTCGAGTGCTCCAACTGACTTGAACAGTTAGGGCTCATCTACATGAGAAAGTTGCACCAGTTGAACCCAGGTGTGATTTAGCCAATGTAAAAGCCTGCGTGGACACTCTTATTTTGATTAAACTGGGATTATTTCCTTTTAGCTTAAGTCTACTACAAATCTGCTAAACTGAGATAAAATACTCTTAAACCAAAATAAGAATGGCCACTTGGGGGATTGCACTGGTTTACTAAATCAGCTTGTATTTTTTCCTTGCATATAGATAAGGCCGTAGCTGTCAGAGCACCTTTAGAGACTCAAAATATAGGATCTTCAATCAATACCAGTGCCTTGAAATATAGCTGAAAGTGACTAGAGGGAAACAATGTAGTCAGGGCTAATGCTAGCTCTTTGGGCCCTTCACAGGAATATTTTTGTCCCGCTCACAACACATAATTAAAAGTGAATAGGGGTCCCTTTTGAGCTGCTTGAGGTCCTAAGCAATTGCTTAGCCTGCTTATGCCTAGCACCGGCTCTGAATGTAGCCATGGGAGCATTGGTGTAGTACACTCTCCTCACCAACCCAGCTAAGCAATTCAGGTGCTGTCTGAAATAGCCCCATGTCGAGAGCACATTACACTGAGGCAATCTGAGGGTGACAGAGGCCTGGGTGACTGAGCACTTCCTTAACCTGCCAGCATCATTGCTGACTTCCCTGCTTCAGAAAAGGTCTTCCTGTTTTATGTATGTTTTTCTACTCTTTAATTCATGCTCTAGTTCACTGCTATTAAGTACAATACGTTCGTTCCTCAACTGGAAAACTATGATGCCTGGGAGCTTACCCTTTATATTAAATCCTGGCAGAATTTAATAGAGATTAAATCAGTTGGGTCCCATAGAAATTTTAAGTCTACATAAACTACTCCAGTCAGTAGAATTTAATAGAGAATTATCTCCTTTCAATGGGCTTTTTGAACCATCCAATTAAATTTATAGCAGAGATATTACATATGAAATCATTAGGATGATCCAAAAATCCCAATAGGAAAGTTATTTTTCTATTAAATCCTGTAGTACTTTTCCATAAGGGAGAAGTCCATTCCCTACAAAATCATAACAAAAGTGTAGTTCACACTGTAGAAATGCAGTCTGGGTATTGAACTTATCTGAAAAATGTGCATTTACAAAACGTTTTGGGTACATCAGTTCCTGTTGCAGCATGTCCAGTTTGGGGGTGAAGGGGAAACTTCTCAATTCTGCTTCTACACAGGGGACAAAAACATCACCAGCTGTGTGAAGGTGCAGAGCTCTTCCTGTGGTGTAACCAGAGCAGGTAGGTTCTGTTTGCTCCCATTCAGCAGCAATAAGAGGTTGAAAACTCTTTAGAAAAAAATCTGTAGGGCTGGAAGGAGACACCTTGGTTCCAGAGGAAGCCAGGGTACTAATAATATTAAGCCCTTAAGAAGTATGGTCCTACTTCAGGACTTTGTGGTGTGAGTTAAGGACCCTGATAAAGCTGAATGAAGTGACCCAGAAGATACAAGGGTGGGCTGTAGAACCTCCTTTCTTGAGCGTGCTGTGTTCACTATGAGGTGTGAATGTTGCAGGTCCACATTGCCCAAATTCTCCTCTTCAATGACAGCTGTCATGGTAGGATTATTAGTTGGCTAAATGATAGTAGCTGATCAGTTTATAATGAAAAACATTACCATTGTATAACTGTTACTAATTTTCCTTTTAGTAGGGCTAATACGTTCAGTCACTTTCTCCCCTCCCCCCTAAATTTACACATGCTGTTTAGGAAACAACTGGGTTTGGACATTAGTGTGGTTTTAAAAATAAGAGAGCTTATAATTTTAACAGCAGTATATTCAAAATTTTATTTAGACTGGATTATTGGTGTTAATATACACATTGAAATGACTTAATTCCATTCAGACAGAAATGTGTGATAGGTTACTGCAGCCATTGTGCTAATCACTAGAGGCCTGAGTTGCTGAGCACCCCAACTCCATTTGAAATCAGCATGAGCAGCAGGGGCTCATCATTTGTGAAACTCAGGCACCTCTTTATTTAACTCTTTCTAACATTCCATATGTAAACTCAGGTCCAGCTGGACCCGAGCTAACTACATATGCAATATTGAAGGCCATGTGCCATCTTGGAAAAAATACATTGATTTTCACTTCTGGAAAAGCAGTTTTTTCATCATGAAAAGCCTAATATGTAATAGGCAAAAGAGCCTTGCTATTTGAAGTGATGCATACATACATAGATCTCCAGGCCAGAAGGGACCACACTGCATACCACAGGCGGTAGAATACCAACCAATAATTTCTGCAGTGGAAGAAAATTCTTCTTCTCAAGTAAGTGAACATTATTGAGCCTGATAACTAGTGGGTATAATTTGGGAAGACGTCCCTGCTCAATGTAAGACTCCAAGTGGTGATGAATCTACCACTTGATTATGTCCAAAACTGTCTTGTTTGAGGATAGCTTAACTAAGACCTTTGTTTGCATGTTTCAGTCACAATTCTGTTGCCTATGTCAATCTGAAATACTTCTAAAGGTGGAAGAGGTACAGTATGATCTTGACCTCTAAACCTTCTGAAAACCCACTTTGTCTTGGGTTATTTATGAAGCTTTTGCTTTATATGTTTTCTGAGACAAGAGATTTCCTTTGAGGATAAGGACAGATATGGGAATTTTTTGCTTTTATTCCATGTGTTAATTAGACGGTTATCTGAATTCATTTCAAATATTTTATTTTTGCTGGACTGATTCATTGTTTGTTATGCATAGCTCTTCTTGCTGAGGATCAAGGTTTCAGTTGCAGAGCAATATTTCCTACACTCCTTTTGATATGGGATCTTAAGAAAGAACAGAGCTGGGGTACACTCATATATCCATTCTGTACAGAACAAAAGGAGTGGTGATTCATCTGATAGGAACCACAAGACAATCCTGCCAGTTATGTGGAGAAAAGCACTAGGAGGAGGTTTTATTTATGTGCAATAAAGTAAGTAAAGCTGCTTTGCTTTCCAGGACAAAGGATTTAGATTTGTATCTTGAAAGAGATCAACTCTTTGTTCTCCATCCTGTTAGTCTCTGATATAATTCAGAAGTATCTTGGCTCACAGCTATGAGTGATTCCATTTTCATCACATTAATTATAACAAAAAGCCCTCAAGACCTTAAAACATTAGATTTCTATAGAAGGAGCTATACTGACGCTGTTGTACAGAAAACATCCAGACATAAATATTAAATGCATTCTACAAGAGAATTAGCTAACAATTACTTTGATATTCATTGTTTTCAGCAATGTATTTTTCATCAGTCAAATTGGTAGGTTATGTTGCTTCTTTCTGCTATACTTATGTGCTTGCATAGTTGAACTACCAGTTCTTAAAGAAAATAAAACTAATTATTTGCTATTTGAAATTGTTCACTAAACTATTTGTGTGAAGAATTTGGTTTGAGAGCAGCTCAGTGGGAGTATCCAACACTGGAGTGGTTGCAGTTACTTTTGACTGAGTGAGCCATACTGTGTCTTGGAACACAGTTTCCAGTGTAAATGTTTTTCTCTCTAGATGATATTTTTTGACAAAAGCCACATGTTTTTCTATTTCTTCTTATTTTTTCTCTGAATTTAAATAATTATAGATTTAAAGAAAAATGTTGGCTATTTATATTTGTGTTTTTATAATACAATAACAATGGTTATATCTGATTCCTTGATGTTAGTTCTTCCCCTTTTCTTCTTGGAGTGTGTAAGTTTTGGTGAATTGTTATACACACAGAACAAGAGAAAACTGGAGGCTGAGGGGAAAGAATACAATGGCTGTGACTGTTTACTATTGGGCAATACAGTGATTTGAACTAAGAAGTGAGTCTAAGCTGGTTATTCTACATACTGAGGAGTGGGGAGGAAGGTATATGTTACAGCTAACTTCTGTGTAACTAGTACCCACTTGCAGATCACCTCTGAGTTTGGCTTTCTGAGCACAAGTCTAAGGAAGTTGAAGTGATGTCCCCTCCTGTCGCTCTCTCCCCCTTCCCCTACATCCTCAGGAAGATGTGTGGGGGGTTGGGTCAAAATAGAAGTAGGGCAGGAAGAGCAGATAACCAGTTCGTGAAAGAAGGTGCAGGTAAAGAAAACCCCAGACAGCTCCTTCTTCCAGTTCTCTGGCATGTAACTTACACTAGCTTCAACTTCCTTACTCTCACTTACCAATATATAACTTATACCACCTCATACATCACTCTGTATTTGGCCCAGCATTGTAAATGTGCTACAGCAGCCATGGGAAGACATCAGAATGTTATGTTACCACTCATGTTCTGAGTTGCCATATTTGCTGTGTGTGTCTAGAGAGAGAGGTGGATGGACACCACACCTGGGAAGTACTGGTTCAGAAAGCCCTAGTAAACAGAGTGAGAGATTTAAAAAGGAGGAAAGCATTTTTCTTCTCAGTTGGTGGTAACAGATAGACCTATTTCTTTGTCTCTTTGTCCAGCTTGTCCTTGTCTGTCCCTCCACGAATGCAAGTCAATGCCACACCATTCTGTTTTGTAGTGAGCATGTTCTTTCCATTTCTGTCCAAAGAGTTTTGTCATGGGATCAGCCCAGCACATTTTCGGTCTGTCAAGTGGTCACTTGTGGTGTCTGGAGATCCGGTCACTGATGTGGGTTGTCCACCTATTGTCTTGTCTGCGGACTACATGACCCATAAACATATTGCAAGCTGGAATATCTTCAGCTAGTGAAGATTCTCTCTGTGCAGAGATGCAGAAAACAGCTCAGGCTAGGACACCTTAGTCAACGGTTACATTGAAAGCAATGTACCCAAGGAGTGCCATTATACAAGATAGCTCGACTTCTCCACCTGGTGACTGCATTGACTCAAGGCCACCCAATGCACAAGTATGCTCTACAATTTGTTTGCAAAAATAAAATTAATTGGCTTTGAGTGTGTTTTGACATTGATTGGCTAAGGTACTGTATGAAAGAAGAATATAATCAAGAGAGTGGAACCAAATGAATCTCTGGTGCTACTACATTTTGATTAATAGAGTTGCGCCAGAGCTTAATCTTGCCTTGTTTGCTTATCCTTTGGTTCATACTGACCTCCTTGGCCTCCTCCTAATAATAGTGAGGAAAAAGTAGTTTTGTGTGATGAGAGAGAAAACATCTGACAGATGTTAGTCATGTTACTTAATCCACTAATAGAAGACGCTCAGATACTACAGTGATGAGAAAGGTATAAGAATCTATACCCTGGTATATAGAGTATACTCAGTATATCGATATGTAATTACAGATGCATTTTACTGAAGCTTAGTAAATTGTCACATCTATAAATGTGAGAACTTTTTAGTTTCAGACAAATTATTCCCTTCAGTTTAGTATCCTCGATGTGAAATGCTGGGACATTAGTCATACTTCATTTTACACGACTCACATGTGGGGCTTCATATGAACACTGAACAGATCATAAACAAACTCATTCTCTTTCTGGAACGCTAGATGTGGATAACATAAACAGCAGTAACCTTTTCAAAGCTGTGAGAACTATACCTTTACTAGGATCAGGATAACAAAAACCTTTCTGTATGTAGTACTGTGCCTTTAACACTTAAGGACAAGGGAGGATAGCCCAGATTCACATATGGTTTCCATCTATTTATAATATACCATTGGACAAGTGATTGTAAAGTTAATTCAAAATACATTCTCAAAGTGGTGAGGAAATTGTGCCTGTGAATGTTATGTTTGCATTACTTATATACATTCACATAGTCTAGACTTCTTATTTGGGTGTGCAAGTGACTTTATGGTATTAACATAATTTACACTCAGTGAAACAAACCATGGCAGCATATAGAGAAGTTCTGACTTGCCAATAATGAATCATTGTGGCTTTGTTAACCAGCTGCTATATCAAGTTAAAAGATTAAGAAGTGTACTCCATAGCTAGCATGTGTGCTCTCCCTGCATCCATGCAGCAGGCATTGAACCACAGCGTATAGATGGGAAGTCCGCCACACCAATACGTCTGTTAGTCTGTAAGGTTCCACAGGACTCTTTGCTGCTTTTACAGATCCAGACTAACACAGCTACCCCTCTGATACTATACCAATCTCGAGTTTCCTGTGTTTCCTAATGGAGTCATAAAAGGATTTAAAACATGATGGGAACAAAAGAGGACTAAACATAACCTTCCCCCCCTACTAATTCAACACACATCAGCAAGATATAATAAACATCATGCAACTGTCATAGTTAGTGTAAAAAACATATTTTAGGACTGTCAGGTCACCAAGGAGTAAGAAGCTACTGTGTAGATCTACGCTATGAAGTCCCTACAGAGATGCATCAGAGTCCAGGCACTAAGAATTCTGTAATAGTGGTGACATTAATCATTATAATCAAAGGTGAATTTCCACTGTTTTGTATAATCTGGAAGACAGGAGTTGGCTTGCCTCTTTGGAGAAAAGGGGGAATGGAGAAAGGATCTCCAGCTGCCTCATGGGTTGACTACTGAACACAATATTTATAAAAGCAATTGTATTCTCCGTGTGATCCTTTGGAAACTATGGACCCTGTAAACACATGGCAAATCTCATAACTGCCAATTTAAGGAGGTGAGCATGAAAACCTCTCCTGACAGAATGGCAACCCCTTGGCAGGCATGTATATGTAGAAAATTTACCTGTGCAGACACAATGCTATAATACTGCCACCACTATTGGATTTACGCAAAGAGCAGCGAAAACTAGAACAACAAGACCATAAGATAGTGATTGTGAAGGATGACTTGCTTTGTGGAGATTTTATTTCTTCCCTTTGCTTTCAGTGTTCAGCTTTTTCATATTGTCACATTGACCTACCATAGCTATATACAGTACATTCCATAGCCAGGGCATGGCTACTGTTTTTAAGAGTAGAACAGGGGTGGCCCACCTGCTCCTGAGAAAGAGCCAGAATTTACCTATGTACATTGCCAAAGCGCCACAGTAATACATCAGCAGCCCCCCATCAGCTCCCCACACCCCTACCTGCCAGCAGCCCTGCGGATCAGCACCTCCCCCGCCTTCCCCATGCCTCAGAGGCTCTGAGGAGAAGGGGAGGAGCGAGGGCATGGCAGGTTCAGGGAAGGGGGCAGAAAGGAGCAGGGTACTTGAGGGAAGGGGTGGAGTGGGGGCAGGGCCTGTGGCAGAGCCAGGGGTTGAGCAGCACTCTGGCACAGTGGAAAGTTGGCACCTGTCGCTCCAGCCCTGGGGTCGGTGCCTATACAAGGAGCCACATATTAACTTCTGAAGAGCTGCATGTGGCTCCAGAGCCACAGGTTGGCCCCCCGGAGTAGAATGTTAACTCTCTTGTCTGGGACCTGTAGTTCTAGCGCATTTAAGAGCTAAGCAATAAATGCAAAAGTTTGTTTTTATTCAGTTTCCCAGCTGAAACCAGAGACAGAATCTGTCATTACTGATGTGGACAGTTCTGTTTGTCTGGGCCAGTGGTACCTTTATATGTGAGTTGTTTAGATTTTAGCAGTGCAAATGCAGGCACTGCTAAGATCCACCAGTTCAGTGTGGCCCTGTCCTAGCAAAGCATTTAAGCACTTGCTTAACTTCTAGCACAAGTGAGTATTCCTATTGGCTCCAAATGCTTTCCTGGCTTGGGACCTATTACAGTTACTGTATGTTCACTTTGGGCCTTATCCAAAAGCCTGTAAGTCAATAGGAGTGTTTCCATTAACATTAGTGATCTTTGGATCAGGGCCTTTTTGATTTTAAAGCCTGTTTAATGGAGTTTTTAACCAATATGAAATGCTCTCGAAGATGGAGCTTGGCAGAATCTCAGTTATATTTAGTTTATTCAGAAATGGTTTACTTGCAGTGGACATTTATAGTTATCCAAAAAAGTCTATTATTTATAGTTTATTAATGTAAATTATGACAATCCCTGCCCTGAGAAACGTAGAGTGTATAAAAAAGACTTTTCCCATGAAATGGTGCTGTATCTTTGATAATTAAATGCAAAGTACAGCACTCTAGAAGGAAACAGTTTATCAAAACAACAGCACATGTAAATATCACAGAGCACTCATGTAGTTCATCTGGGAGAGACTATTGCAGCTTAACCTGAAAATATGTGGAACATAAGGGTTATTTACATTTCAAAATAAAATGGTAACAAGGAATATCAGTGCTAGCCACTGAAAACTTCAATGCTGATTTTTACGATTGCAAAGTGAGTAGTATAATTATATCTTGATTCCATTGTAGGTCATGTTGGGATGCCCTGAGTATTAAAGGAGCTACTATATGGTGTATAAACTCTGGTTCTATTCTATTTGTTTGTAGACTGAAATTGTAGTAACTAAAACAGTATTGTAACCCCAAGGAAAACTTCCATAACTCAGCTGTTGAAATGGTTTGCCACCATCTGTTTCCATTTGTTAGGTTTTTTTATGGTTGTCAATTAATTCCTAGGCAAACAGAAAATCATAAGGTTTAAATGCAAGTTCACAGGCCAATACAGATTTTAGAAAACAGTTTGTGTTGATTTGAATCCCTCACTGGGATTCAGCATCACAAAGCAACCCCTAAAACAAACAAGACAGCTGCTATGGGGGGAAGTCGTGGTCCTTTTAAAGGCAACTGAGGAATCGGGGGCAAAATCAGTACTTGGTCCTGCTAGTGAAGGCAGTGGGCTGGACTCGATGACTTTTCAGGGTCCCTTCCAGTTCTATGAGATACATATATCTCCATATATTGTTTGTTTATTTATTCATTTATTTATTTATTTAGTAGCTTTCTTCTGTCTCCTTCTTATGTAAGTCACTTCAGTTTCACCCTTTGTACTAGTCAGTTCCAACACAACTAGTCCGACTTACAATTTGAATGTGCGTGAAATTTTCAGAGGAGCCAGCAAACCCTGGGACCATACACTGCCATGCTTTGTTATGCAGTGATTCCTGACTATGTGCTACTGGCCTGTATAATACCTATGGAGATGTCCCTGGAGGATTTCCGCTCCATCCCCATACAAGTTAACAGACTTTTCCAGTAGCTGTACTGGCCGCGAATGCCAGGGCAAATTGATCATTAAACAAGCTTGCTTTTAAACCATGTGTGATATTTACAAAGGTACACTCTCCAGAGGTCCCTTCTCTGCCTTCAGGGTCTAGGAGCCCGTCTTGGGTGGGTTCAGGGGTTACTGGCTCCAGGTCCAGGTTGAAAAACATATCTTGGCTGTTGTGGAAACCGGTTTCTCTGCTTCCTTGCTGTGAGCTGTCTTCAATCTCTTCATCATCATCTTCCCTGTCCCCAAAACCCGCTTCCCTGTTGCATGATTCTCCATTGACGGAGTCAAAGCACAGGGTTGGGATAGTGGTGGCTGCACCCCCTAGCATGGCATGCAGCTCATCATAGAAGTGGCATGTTCAGGGCTCTGATCCAGAGTGACCGTTTGCCTCTCTGTTTTTTATGTAGGCTTGCCTTAGCTCCTTAATTTTCAAGCGGCTCTGATGTGCGTCCCTGTTGTGGCCTCTGTCCTTCGTGCTCTTTGAGACTTTTTCTAATATTTTGGCATTTCGTTTACTGGAACGGAGTTCAGCTAGCATGGATTCGTCTCCCCATATGGTGAGCAGATCCTGTACCTCCCATTCGGTCCATGCTGGAGCTCTTTTGCGGTCCTGGGATGCCATCATGGTCACCTCTGCTGATGAGATCTGCACTCACCTGCACCTTGCGACGCTGGCCAAACAGGAAATGAGATTCAAAAATTCGTGGGCCTTTTCCTGTCTACCTGGCCAGTGTATCTGAGTTGAGAGTGCTGTCCAGAGCGGTCACAATGGAGCCACTTCCGGAGGCCAATACTGTCGAATTGCATCCACGCTACCCCAAATTCGACCTGGCAAGGCCAATCTCAGCACTAATCCCCTCGCCGGAGGTGGAGTAAAGAAATCGATTTAAAGAGTCCTTTAAGTCGAAAAAAAGGGCTTCGTCGTGTAGACGGATCCAGGCTTAAATAGAGGTAAAGATACTAAATTTGACCTAAAATCATAGTGTAGACCAAGCCTAAGATTTTCATCTGTAACAGTCACAGATGAAGTTGAGCCTGGCTCTTTTGTACTAGTCTGAATTGGATTCTAGATCGGATTTGTGTTTCTGTCCTTTTATGATTCACCTGAATCTGGAGGGATGTGGGGAACTCCCAATAAATCAAATGCAATGAAATAAACCAATTTATTTTTGTGTGCTTATGCTAGAATGTGCTAAGTACCTGACATTGCATTAAAACTCTTGTTGATTTAGAGTAGAAATCTCTCACTTTCTCATCTTACAAATTTTCAGTTTTCTGTTTTGGTCCTTTTTTCCGTCAAAATTCAATTAGTCAGATGATCCTTATTCAGAAACATTTGGATACCTGAAATGGGGATGCCAAGTCCGGGTGTTTTAATCTCATGGTATATTAATTTTTATGGCAATTTATTATACTGGTAAAATCTTGTAAATCTTTAAATAGGTTAGTGGAAAATTGAGTTCAGCAGCTCAATTAAAAATGATTTCAGCAGAACCCTGGATAAATTTCTTTTTTTTAACCTATTTTTGGGCAAAGCTTTCGTACAGACTTATTTCCATAATCTTTCATGGACAGTTCTGTGATATACTCAAGGCCAGGTCTTTCCTGTCATGGATTTTTCTGAAGGGACTCTATGTAATTTAATCTTCTAGAAATAAACAGCATTGCCACCATCCACTAACCTTGGTTTTCTTCCGAGGTTAAAGCTGCATAATATGCAAGACAGTATTTGGCTTCACTCCACTCTAGAATTGTTTGATAGTGTTAGCTTTAAATCAGAAAAAGGTGGAGCTTGCAAAGTTGTAACATCTGTTTCACCTGATCAAAACAGTGTGTCATTTGCGTGGCAGGTAATCACTGCACTGTAAACTATGTTCATGAACTCAGCCAGGACAAACGGATTTCGAGACAGGATGATCTGCCATGGAAAAGAACAAATCCCCTATCATACTGTAACACTGTGATCCAATATTTTCCTTGTATTTAACCCACATACTTGGGGCCACGGAGGTCAGCTTTTTCTTGCTTTAAAGTTTGAAGGAAGAAAGGAATCAACTAATCTGCCAATTGAAATAAGCTTCATAAAAGTTTAAACTATGAATTTGCAGGCAGAAATTTCACAAGTATTTTTCTGGAAATTTAGAGACTGTTTAATTACAAAGTGGTTTGAAATCAAGAAATAGTGATGATATTTTTGGATCCTAATGTGAAATGTTCCATGGTGTGTTATAGTACAGAAGCTTTGAAAGGTCATGGATTTTGCATCTGAACCTTGAAGAGTAATTTAGCTAAAAATACATCTGGATTGTACAAACAAATATTGGTTCAGTTTTGTCGGTGCCTCTCCACCTCAGAGCTGGCTGTAGAGGAGATCTGGAGTAGATTGGCCCAAGCTGTATTTTTTTCTTTTGAGAAATATGTGGACAACCCCATAGCTCATAGCTTTCCGTAGCAGTATTCTTTGACTGCACTCTCAACTCATGTTAGAAGAAAGCTTTCTGCAGACCATGTCTTTAAAACAAGATGCTTCTGCCATGTGTCAGATTACTAATTTAGCTCACTGGTGGGTATTCCATGCTCCGTTTACTGTAGAAAGCCTCTATTTGAGATAGTACAAACTCCCAATAACCAGTTTCTAAAATAGCTCAGAATGGATCTCACAAACCAGATTAATAGCCCTTCTCATTCACAGAAAGCAACCCTAAACTCCCAAGCTATCAGAACTTTTAAGATCAGTATCAGTTATCTCCAGGTAATATATAGGCAACACTTCTGTCACCATTACTTCATATGAACCCTAAAGTCATTGTGCAGAACTGCATGTTAGTGTATACCACCACTTTACCTGCTTATCTCAGTGGAAACAGTTCTACCCTCGCTGAAATTCATGCATTTCAGCATTTGAATCATGTAAAAAAGCATCTTCACAGCTCTATCTTCAGAAGCACCAATTCAATTCCCATATATTCTCTCTTTTATGTTGAATAACTTACATTTGGAGCACTTCCATATATTTCTGTGGGGGCAACTCACAGAATAAGTGAATCTTCACTCATTATAGATAAGGGTGGCAGAATCTGGATCCTATAGTGATTTCAGTGGGAGATGCATTCATGTAACTGAGGGCAGAACTGAGCCAATCATCTTTTAATGCTGTCCAGAGATGATCATCTTGCCAACAGACAAACAACCTCTGGAATAATTTCCCCTCATATGGGAGGCACTGGACTCCCTGACATCTATGGTTCTCATGATGTTCTCAGAGATGACCATATTTCCTTCTAATTAAATAAGACAAGCCTACGGAGTTTGCACAAGCCAAAGGCTAGAACCAGAGACAGAGTCCTATAGATTAGATGGGGAGACTTCTTTATCACTGAATTAGATTAGGTGCCATGGAAAACCAGAAACTCAAACACCCAAAGAGCTTCCAAACTGATCCAAAATGTCTGTTAAATGGGACCATTTGTTTTACAAAATGTGGCACTGCTATTCCATTATCCTTCCCCCAGACCTTTTAAAAAATGTAAATGTATTTTCTCTGGCAGGACCTGAGCTTTAGGCTGTAGATCAAACAGGTTAAAACGTTTTTCTGGACTCTTTAAACTTAGCCGTTTATTTTGATTGTTTTTTAATATTCCCATCAACAACTACTTATATTATATTTCAGTGTGGTTTGGCCAAAAGTCTTGACATATAGTCAAAAGTCTTTATTACTGATTAAACAAAACAATAAGATGTATATTTTCATCTTGAAGCATGGGGTAGTCCTTGCAATATGCTGTAAATGTTTTCATCTTCACTCTTTTTTGGAAACTTCCAGTGCTAAATAAGCATTGAACAGACAATCCATTGGCTTTAGGCTCAATTACCTCTTCCATTACCCTGCACCTCTAATGCATTAGTAGGGAGCAAGGAAGTGAAGGGAATGAGGAATGGTGATCGCATTCATTTACCTAAAATGTGTTGCTGCTACTGCTAACAGTCTTTGTCTATCTTGAGTATATAGCAAAATTTCTCCCCATTGCTGTACAACTGGTGCGGCTCCTCTTGCATTAGCATTGGCAGATTGGCCGCAGCATCTTTCCAATGTGCATGGTTAAACAACGTAATGGTAAAAATGCAGCCAGCACTAGTACTCCCATCATTACTGACCCTGGAAGTACTAGTGCAACACTGGAACACTAGAAACTTGGTGTAGGGGTGCTGCCACTGAGAACTCTTGTCCCTCTCTGCCAACAATTTTCTTTGCTTTTCTTCCTTTTTATCCCAGATCACCTGGGTTTCCAGAAGACTCCTAGATAGGGAATCCTCTTAGGCTTCTATCTTGTTCTTCAGAATCCCAGCTTTAATTTTGTCTTGTAAAAAGTCTCTAGCTGTTATGGTGAGGAAGGAAAGCTCAAAAATGCAAAATGAATGTAAATGATGCAGAAACGGGTCTGCAGAGAGCCTGGTGTGACATTGCGCTCGATATGATTTTATAAATGTATGCTAAGGAGTGAATATAAGGTAACTGGAATATGCTTCATGCAAAAGGTCTCTTGTAAAGTATCATTATAAAGCTTATAATCTACTTAGTGTGGTCATCCTATTTGTATAAATGTATCACTCTTGTATCTGAAACTAGAAATATGAAATATAACTTTGAGGGCCTATTGTAATTATGCAACATGTGGCCCATTAATGGTGGTTTGGAATCTTGATGGCTTCCATCAACCAGGACAATTGACTGTGGATGGCTCTGTTTGCAGGCAAGCCTGCCTGTGAGTCAGGTTGGGAGGAATGAAGGCTTGAAGTCTTACAGTGACATGTGATCATGTCACCTGAACTAGAATCCATCTTTAACCTGGGTTCTTTCCATTGAGAGAGAGGGATTGGGAACCCAGAGAAGGGCAAAAGATTCCTGCCTTATGCAAAAGATATATAAATGGGTGAAATAGAACAAAGCGGGAGGAAGCCATCATGAAGAATCCCCTAGCTACCACCTGAACTGGAACAAGACCTGTACCAGGGGAAAGAATCGTGCCCAGGCCTGGACGGTGTCCAGTCTGAGGAAAAAACTTACTGAAGCATCTGTAAGGGTGAAATTATCTGTATTCAGTTTGATTGGACATAGATTTGCGTGTTTAATTTTATTTTGCTTAGTCATTTACTTTGTTCTGTCTGTTACTTAAATCCTACTTTCTGTATTTAATAAAATCACTTTTTACTTATTAATTGACCCAGAGTATGTATTCATACTGGGGGGGGGCAAACATCTGTGCATATCTCTCTATCAATGTTACAGAGAGCAAACAATTTATGAGTTTACCTTGGATAAGCTTTATACAGGGTAAAACGGATTTATTTGGGATTAAACCCCATGGAGTTGGGCATCTGAGTGTTAAAGACAAGAACACTTCTGTAAGCTGCTTTCAATCAAGCCTACAGCTGGTAGGGGATGTGATTCAGACCTGGGTCTGGGTTTGCAGCAGGCTAGCGAGTCTGGCTCAAACCAGGCAGGGCACTGAAGTCCTAAGCTGACAGGGCAGGGGCAGAAGTAGTCTTGGCACATCAAGTGGCAAATCCCAAGGGAGTTTTCTGTGATCCAACCCATCACACCTGGAACCAGAGCTCTGAGATGCATGAACTTCCCCATTCATCTCAATGAGGTGTTAGTTCAGGTATTCAGTGGTGATGATTTTACAAGTCAGCATTAAGTATTTCATCCCTCATGGAGGAAAGCAGAGAGAAGGTCATAGATCCGCACAGTTTCCGGTGGGTGACATCTCATTTTGATGCCACAAGTCAGTGACGTTTGGATGATACCTCCACTTATTTCCGCTCCCTGCTAATTAAGCAGGAGCCAGCAGAGCCCAATGTTGTATTCAAGCCTCACAGAAGAGGCTTAAGCCAAGCTTAAGGAACGTAGTGGATCCAAGCAGTACCATGGTCAGACTTTGAACATCTGCACACTTTACTGCAAATGGCATGTCCTTTTAGCAACTCACCTGGGTGGAGCTTATTCTGCCTACTCTCCCTCTATCACCCTCCTCTCCCCATGTCAGACCATCACTTACTAAGGAAGCAAAAAGGCAACATGTATTTTTTCCAGTAGAATATTTAAGAATTAAATGAGTGACCCATGAAGCCAGATTACATTTCAGTCCCACTTCTTCCAGAGTATTTTGTGGCACTGACAAAGCTTTTTCTTTCCATATGCCTCTGTGCTCTCCCAGACCCCCCACCCATCTCTCCCTGTTGTGAGCCCGAGTGCATCTGATCACAGAGGTAAGATGTAGCTCCCAAAATGTCATAGCAAATCGAATTTCCCCTTTGATCTTCACCCCTTCCCCATGTTGTGACACACAAGTTCTCCTTCTCTCTAGGTCACAGGAAAAAAAGGCGAAAATGCTTTTGTCTTTTCACAGAACCAAGCAGGGACTCTAATTAGCCCTTGCACTGAAACATTTACAATCACTCATTCCCAGGCAACTGCTGGACACAAGCTCAGATTAATGCCAGGTTTCCAGGACAGAGACATCACGTTTCATTACTGCAGGAGAGCAACTTGACTAGAAGAGCCAGCAATTGCTGTATGCAAAGCTGGAAATAGAGAAAACAGAGAGTTGTAACACACAATCTTGACTGTATGATATTAACTATGCTTTAGCTGTTTATTTTGTTCCTTTGGAAAATTCCAGTGAGAAACTGTATTGATTTCTCCGTCTAGTGCAGTGATCATACAATTAGTGCTTAGCAAGTTATCTGTAAAAAGAATGCAAATCTCCTAGAATCTCCTTTAGTCTAGGATATTGGTTAATTGTGAGGCAAGGGGCTTTACTGGGTGTTCATCTCAGCATACTATTATGCTTTTGCTATCTGACATTTAGCACTGGGGGAATCTCTCTGGTGTTTAGCTAGTGATTGACTTTGGTTTATAATGGACTACAGACCATAAGAAATGTGTCAGGGATTGTAAAAACAGGAGCACCATCAGTGAGGGTTAGCAGTGTTTAGCAAAGACATGTCTAGGCAGTGGCCCTGTCTGTAGGTGGTCCAGAACTGAAGGTCAGATAGGGAGGTTAGAGAAAGGATAAAGGCAGCATGTTTTCATCATGAGAAAGATGAAATCAGTGAGGGTGATGGACTGGGAGAAGACAAACTCATTAAAACTGGAGGAGACACTCAGGCCCCTCCCAATTGCCAGTTAGTGAAGGAAGAGAGGAAAGAGATGAGACCATGAGAGATTGGAGTAAGGGGAGATGGAAAGAAATCTTGCCATGCTTCCCTGTGTATTTGGTGTAGGGGGAGGGAGAAGGTTGTAAATGATCACTCATCTCACAATGAGGCACAGCGCTCTGGAATGGGCACCTTTACTGGGGTGTTAATTCTCAGTTTAAGGTTTCTTGCAAATTTTATTACAGATTTTATCTCAGATTTTCTATAACAGTATGTTGCCCCTGAAAGCACTTAACATCAGCAAAATTAGCAAACAGTGAAGCTTTCCTCCCTTCTGTTTTTTCAAATGTTGTTAATATTTATAGTTTAGTTACCAATTTTATAAGAAAATAGTTATTCTTAGACGTAGGGCCAGGAGGGGTAATCAGAATCTTCCAGCCTGACCTCTTGCTCAACACAGACCATAAGATTTTACACAGTGATCCCTAACTCTAGCACAACAATTTATAATAGACCTAGAGCATATCTTTTAGACAGACAGACATCCAGTTGATTTAAAGATTCCACCTAGTGGAGAATCCAGCATATCACTTGGGCAGCTTTTAGCACTTTGTGTCATCTCCCTTCTTCAATTAAAAGAATATTAAATAAAAAAGAGCATTAAAAAGCCTCTTATGAGTGTACATTTCTTCTAGATCAGAGCTAAGCATCGTTTTCATGTCAACAATTTTCTCAGTAGTTAAAAGATGTATTAGTGGTAGATCAGTCAGCCTGAATGAACCTTTCCTGGGCAGTTGTTTTTAACTTGGCTACAGTTGCTATGGGGACACTAGGAATGGAATAAATGTCTTGGGAGAACAAAACTTAATGATTCTAATCTCCTATCCTGTTTTGAAAAAGAAAACGTAATTTTTTTTCTAGGCTAGGAGTCCAGGCAGCTGGGAAGAACTTTTTTGTGAGCCCCTCTGGGGAGCCATTTGTTTACACAGACACATCCTTTTTCATGCTTTAAATGTAACTCTCAAAATTGTAAAACTCATATTAAGATATGTGTAATCACTTTGAATGATGAACATGGCTAGATATTGAAGTGCCTAATTCTGTATTCCTTGTACACTCAGAACCCTCAGTGGAAGTTTTGGGCAAACAAGGAAAGTGGTATCAAGCTCAAAATCTGCTTCCAGGTGTGAATGGATCCTACTTGATGTTGAAGGCCTACATGATTCCAGTGTTTGGAATGGTCAGCTCTCAAATGTTTTCCCCTGTCTATAGAACAGGTAAGCACAATGAGTCAAACTTTAAATCCAGCTCTGAAAGATCTGAAGAGAGAGTCAGTAAAGTCGGCAGTAACGTCAGAATGGCAGAGGCGTCTCCCAGATTTGAATTCACATGTAACTGCCTGAACTAGATTTTCGCGCTCACCAGGAGTGATTCCAAGTTACTCCTCCAGAAAGAAAAGGAATGAGTGTGAGTTGGGCCATAGAAGAATATGGGGCTAGATTTTTCAGCTTGTGTAAATCAGTATAGCTCCACTGAAGTCAATGGACTTACTCCCAATTTACTCCAGCTGAAAATTTGGCCAATCATCTTTCTCAATGACAACAAAATTGCGAAGAGAGAAACCTAGAAAACCATGAAAATATCCATGAAATAATATTAATTAAACCCTTGAAGCATAGACGTGTGCACGGGGTGTGCCAGGTGTGCCCAGGCAAACCCTAAGGCAGGGCAGAGCTCTGAGGGGGGCAGGGCTGCGTGATCCTGCAGGGCATGGTTATGGGGGTTGGGAGGTTGGATAAGGGGCGGGGGCAGTCAGGGGACAGGGAGCAGGGTGTGCCCATGCTCCACAGCTGGGCAACGTGGGGTAGGGAGCTCTCACCTCGAAGGCAGCTCTCCCTTCCCAGGCGTCCCTGCATGCAGCGGAGAGCCTCATCAGAGGCAGGGCAGCTCTGCACGCTGCCTCCATCCCCCCTCCCAGAGCTGACCTGGTTCCCAGCCCACTGGCTAGGTTCCTGGACAATGGGAGCTGTGGGGGGGAGGTGCCAGAGCTGCCTGACTGCGCCTCCCCATCACCCCTCTCCAGAGAGCCCCTGCTTTGTGCCTCCAGAAAGAGATCCCCTCCCCACTACCTCCCCTGCTCCCGAGCTACCTACAATCTTCCCCTTTGCCTTCCCCCTCCTGCCCCCAGCTCATTGGCCAGGAGGAGACTGTTGGCCACCAAGGCCAATGGGAGCTGCACCAGAGGCAGGGGGCCTGCTTGCAGATGCAGACTTGCCAGGCTGTGTCTTCACAGAACGGGGAGGGGTAGCCACAGGTGAGCAAACCCCGGTCATCATCATCACAGGCACAACAATTCTCTGGATATTGAATTTCACTGAGGCAAGTAATTTAATCTACTGTTTCTTTCCAGACAGTTTGTGGCTTTTCCTGTAAGAAAACTTACAATTTCTCTGCAAAGAAGTCCAGTTATAGTTTTTCACTTGAGAAGTATATTTTCTGGTTGTTCATAAGCTCATTTATTTTGTTAACTCAGTTTCCTAGGGAATTTTAAAAGTCACTTGAATTGTAACTGTTTTTTTCCATTGGTCCAAAAACACATGGAAGATGTGCAGATTTTTATTTCTGTGGGCCAAACCATGTAGAAATGTGAATGTCAGAGCTAGAAAAGTTCTGCAAGGGTATAGGTCCCTCAGGAAATTGTCCTCAAGTCATTCATTCTTCTGGGCATTCCATTCTATTGTTCCCTCTTACAGTGATAGAGATCAGTGTCTCCACCCACAGGGGAGATGCAGAAGACTTCTCTTTCTCTGGAGCTTCTCATGAAGTAAAGTTGTCATTGCAGATTCTTATCTCTGTACTGTATTTAATTTTGATGTATTTATTAAGTATTAATTAATGCACTATGGGAGTCCCCCTTCAGCCTTCTATATAAATTGATTCTCTTCTTTCCATATGTTTTGCCCATAGGGCAAGCAGGCTTCTCTGTCTAAACAAGAACAACAACGATGCCATAACCAAAGTGTAATGGAGCGATTGATTGACATTGTTCTGTGTTTGGCCAAAAGTGGGAGACCATTCAGGGGTCACAATGAAAAAGCTGACAGTTTTGAGTAAGATTTATTTCTAAATCTTGTCAATATGCTCCAAAAATATGATCCCATAATGGCAAAGCATGTACAACAATCTCCTCAAAACGCTACCTATCTGAGTAATCGCATCCAAAATGATTTAATTGTGGCCTTGCAGAACGTTGTGCAACAAAAGATTGTGTCTTCACTAAATGGAAAATTGGTCTCAATAATTGCTGACAACACTACTGACTGTGGACACCATGAACAGATGTCCGTTGTGATGTGGTATTTTGACAATGAAAAACATAGTCCAGTTGAACATTTTGTGTCTGTTCACAGACTATTAACAGTTGATGCTCAGTCTATTTTTGACCAGTTAAATGACGTCCTGGGCATTCTTAAAATTGACTGGTCATCAGAGATGTCTGTCTGTTTTGATGGTGCATCTACTATGTCTGGATGTACTGTGGGAGTGAAATACTTTATGTGCACTGCTATGCTCATTGTTTGTTTGAATCTCATTCTAGTAGATGCATGCACTTCAAGTAAACAAAACAGAACTGTCTTTGATTTTTTTGGTGTTATTCAGACTCTTTATGCCTTCATGGAGGGGAGTCCTGTGCGACATGCAGTAATGGAGAAGATTTCACAAGAAGTAGGATCCCAGTTGAAGACTTTGAAGTCACTATCAAACACAAGATGGGCATGCAGAGCAGGAGCAGTGGCTGCTGTAAAACAAAACTACTCCATTTTACAAGCTTTACAAGAGGCTATCAAAACAACTCACCTTGCTGATGCTAAAATAAAAGCCAGGGGCCTTATCCATGAACTAAATTCATTTAAGTTCATCTTTGCCCTTCACATGATGCACCCTGTTCTCCAGATGGTGGTAAAAGTGAGTAAGACTCTTCAAGTTCCAGATCTCAACTTACTTACTGCAATGACAGGGGTGAAAAGCTTGCCTAACTCTTTGGCTGCAATGAGAAGTGGCCCAGAATATTTTCAATTTATTTTCAATGACAGTGTGAAAATATGTGTTGAAAATGGTATATCCATCCCCCCAGTTAGGAAGAGAAAAACGTCCACTTGTATTAATGACACATTTGAATCCCAGCATCACTTTGATACAAAAGAGGAGCAGGAGAGCATAACTTCATTTTACCCACTCCTAGACTCAATGATTACCAGCACTGACCAGCGATTTGAACAGGAGACTTGTAAAATTTGACTGCAATGGGAAAACTGCTGAGCTCAGACTTTGGCAGGGACAACATGTGATTCATTGCCAACAAATTTTTAAGTGTCCTTGGATGAGTTGGAAGCTGAAGTCGGGTCGCTTCAGGGTTATGATGAATCTGTTCCTAAAGGTAGCACTACGAACACCACCAGAAAGTGGCTTGATTGGCTAAAGGAATCAGATCGGTCTTCCATGTTCCAGCCTTTTACAAATCTATTCTATGCTTTGCAGTCTTACCTGTTACAGGCAGTTCATATGAAAGAGCCTTTTCGAAACTAGCACATGTAAAAAACAAACTAAGAAGTACAATGTCCCAACAGCACCTTGACTCACTCATGATTTTCTACACTGAACAAGAATTGGCTTCGTCAGTTAATTACAACAATGTGACTGAGGAATTTAAGTCCATAACACCTGGTGAGTGATGTCTCATTCTCTAGGACAGGAAGATGAAGAAACCTTTATCTGTTTTGGTCAAATTGGGTTAGCTCATTATCTGGTTAAAGATAAAGATCATGAAAATTGACTTTGTATATGCCTGGTTATCACTACAGCAAAAAATTGGTATTTTGTGTGTCATTTTTTAAGTTTGTATTTTTTTAAGTAAAGTTTAGTTGTTAATTAAAAAAAAAAGTTTAGTTAAGTTTGTTTCTTTAGTTTGTTTGTTGAATAAAAATGTCCTTTATGATTGAATATTCAATAAATGTTTGCCTTTTAAAAAAAAAATTCCCTGAATGCACACCCTAATGAAATATGCTACACATGTCTATGCCTTCAAGGGCATAAGACATGTCTTGAGGGTCAACATTTTCAAAAGGGGCCTCTGGTTTTGGGTACCCAAGTTGAGATGTTTTGGGCATTAATTTTCAGACATGCTGAATATAAGGAAGGATATACCAGAGAATCTGCCCTTTAAGTCTATAGTCCTGGTTCCAATCACTCTTACACTGTTGATGTCAGTGGAGCTACTGATTTACACTAGTGCAAATACATCAGAATCTGATCCTGCCTGTGGACACTTAGAGGGATACTGTTACCTGCAGGCACAAGGTACTTAGGTGCAGATTTGATGCTTCATAGACTTTGCAAGCTGCAGGGGTGATGCAAACCAGACCTGGTTCTTTTTTCCTTTATCTTTTTTCTGTTCTTTTCCCAGCATAACGCAGCATAACTTATAATGGCACAAAAGTTCTTGAACAGAGGCATGGCTAGCCAACTACTCAAAAACTGTCAATGCAATGTTAAGGAATGAACACTTAATGGAAAGAAAAGTCAGGAAGTGCTAAAACTCAGAACTTCTGAAAATTAGTCCCAAGAATACCTAAATTTCAGCACCCACCATGGATATCAACTCAAGTACATGTCAATATTATATATTTTCTCAGATACACTTAATGACACAAACCGTAATATATGGAACTCTGTGTTTAACAAGAAGAATAATAGAAAAGAGTACACTGATTTTAGGCTCGACTGCATGGAGAAGCCCTAAAGACTCCCAGATCCTGCTGGGACCACTGTGACTTACAAGAATTGCTCTGCTTGCATGGGATTTTCAGACTTTTTTGCACCCACATGAGAACTCTACTTTCCCGTTAAGTTGTTATTATTATTTAAAATTTATGTTTAGGTAAATGGAGGTCTCTTCCCCAAAGAGCGTACAATCTAAAACAGCACTTGCAGCCAGGATCGCTGAGTTCAGCAAGGTACTTAATCATGGGTGATGGGTAGGGTAACTAGATGTCCCAATTTTATAGGGACAGTCCTGATTTTGGTGGCTTTTTCTTATATAGGCACCTATTACACCCCCCCCATCCCATCTCGATTTTTTACACTTGCCATCTGGTCACCCTAGTGGTGTGTATGTATGGGTGTTTCTCACATGCTTAGAGCTAGGCTTGTGCTTAATTATCCTGCCAAAACAGGGCCTTAAAGAGCTGATTTTTCAACAAACACAAAGGTATTCCTGTGTTATGAGCTTGCAAAGTAAAACAAAATCAAAATGCTTAGTTGGCAGTTATCCAAAAAGATTCATTCTGTTAATGCTCAGAACTCTATATTCCAAAGAACCTGATAAAATAAAATAGTTGAACATAATTTCAGGTTGCCATAAGACAGCTTATCTTGCACTCTCCCATGGATGCTGGATTTTGCATGACTAACTTTTTTTATTTTATGTTATTAATAAGGCTGACCTACTATTGCAACCCCTGTCTGGCCTGGAGTACATGGTATGGCATGTTTCCACTCAAATGCAGGCTAGTTTCCTCCTAATGTTTGTAAGCTGAGACCTTGTCATGTTTTGTCTTTTTAGAAGCAAGTATGTTAACGTGTGCAAACCGATTCCCACAAATCTAATTTTCTGTTTTATTACGTGTTTCATTTGCAGAACGAAAATATTTCCCTTAATTTTTTTTCTTTCTTCCACTTGTAACATTTATCAGAAAGCCAACAATTTAGACAATATGATAAAGAAATACATACTCCTGCTTCACATGCTACAGCCCTTGCCTCACTCTGGCTTTATTGGTAGGGAGGAAACATCTTTATAGGCATTACACAAAGCCCATTGAAGTCAATGCAAAGATTCCCATTGACTCCAGTAAGCTTTGCCTCAGACCCTACAGTACCATGTTCAAATTTTCTTTTGAGCAACAGTAAATTCTCTGTATGGAAAGCCTGAAACAATCCACGTGTGAGCAATGTTTGAAGAGAAATGAAAGGTCACATTTTTAAATGGTAGAAACTCAGGCTAGCAAAAAATACAAATGCAAACCTGCATTCATGAACACAAACAGGCATTTGTGCATTTGCGTGAATTTTGTTTTTGTTTGCACACCTCAGCCTCTACCTTAAACAAATCTTTAAACTATAAAGATTTGGCATAAACCCAGAAATTCAGAAGGTGTCTAAAAGTCCATCTGTAACTTCTTCCTATAAAAGTTGTTTTGTGTGGGTGACACTAATGGAACAGAATTTGGGCTGGTGGTGGTGGTTTGTATATACATACCTATATGCTTTTATACTGAATGTATTGCAAAGAACTTTATCAAGTAATTATCAGCAAATGGAGCTGCAATTACGTGTCCCACAATGACACACAGTCTGGAGCAATGGCATCTGTCTTAAGAAGAAATACAGGTCACAACACTGGGGAATTCCATTTCTTAACAAACCTCAGGACAAGGCTGGTTTACAAACTCTTTGTGGGCCCTGGTTCCTGTTGGGTACAGGAAATCAGGATGCCATATGTGTGGACAGTGGGGAGGCAGGGAAGGCCATAGGTCTGTGCTGGGGGACACTTGCATACCTTGTATCAGCTGCTGGAAATGCATGAGTGAACATTGGCATATACTTATGGGGCTAAATAGCTTTTTGAGAGTTTTGTTCCCCTGTGGGGTGGCTGAAGGTCATTCACCATTCTTTCCTGGGACACTGCACACATTAAAGACAATTAACCCAGTGGAGATGCCATGTTATATCACTACAGGGTTGGGTTTGTGCTGTGTGCGATGGCAGCCGAGTTGTAATGCAGTGACTGTGCAGTGTTTTTGCCTTCAGTATTCACACTCAATCAGCCTCTCCATTTGGCCACCAGCTCAATCAGCCTCTCCATTAAGGAACACTCCCATTCTCTGTGCTGTGCCTCTTGCTCCATGAACCTGTTCAGGGGTGGTGCCAGTCTCTTCCCAGTGTGGGGCCTGAGGTGGGCTAGACAGAAAATTGGGGGGCTGCCCCTCTCCATGGCCCTGCCCCTGTTCCTCAGGTAAATGTCAGCCCCACCCCCACCCTTCCCCCAGGCCCTGGCTCCCGGCCAGGTTGGAAGCTGGAGCCAGGCAGAGTGGGGCAGCTGCTGCGCTGGCTGGTGCCATGATGTGGGCGATGCTCCCCCCTACTCCTGCTCCTGTTGGTTCCCCTGGGTCCCCAGGTCTGTGGCTGCTCCTCAACTCCACACTGCCTTTTCACTGTTTGCAGCTGGTAACAGCCTCCTGGGTGGGGGGACCCTGCTCTGGGGTCCACAGAGTCCTCAGGGATCAGCGACTGTGGGGCCCAGGAGGCTGGGATAGAGCTGGGCACAGCCAGCATCCGCTGCTGTCTCTGCTCTGCCTTCACAGCTGGGAGGTCAGAGAACGGTGGCTGCTATCGGGGTGGATGGGGGGCAGAGTAATGATCAGAAAGAAAAGGGTTCAGTGCATTGTGGGAATGGAGATGGAGGCCTATCAAAACCTGTGACCTGGCTCCTTTCCCCCAATCATGCTGCACACTGGCATGTGTACAGAGCTGTGGCACTGCCCGAGGCATGTACTTACCCACATCCCTTAGGCATATTAGCCCTCTCTTGCCTTCAGCACATGCTTCTGGGGTACAGATGTGGACAATAGAGGGTACGGGACAACCACATGCATGGCCATGTATACAGTCACTAGTGCTGACATAATTTAAGGGAGATTTAATTCTTTAGCCAGCAACAGAATAATTGCCACTCTTAGAGAGAGAGAGAGAGAGAGAGAACATTCATAAAAATTAAGACTGATAATTCCCACGTTCTTCACAAGGACCCAATCCATATTTGAACCAACTGGGTAATTTTACCTTTGCAAGGATGCAGGATTGAGTACTTGGGGAAAGTAAGAAAATTCACTGGTCTAAATTCTGACATCAGTTCCCTAGATATTAACACCATTGTGTTCAGTAAATCTACTCTGGGTTTACACCAGTCTAGATGAGATCAGAATCTGCTCCACTCTCCTTATGTCCTCACACCTGACCCAGAAATACAAACCCGTTGTCGCTTCCCTACTTGATTCTTTCCACCAGCTGAGTTTCCTTTTTCTGCGTGCTGCTATGCAAGTTCCAGGTAACCTGTACCACATCTTTCCCCCTTGAAGGACATGAAATTCACTTCAGGAGATATATTTAACCAATCCAATATTTCTCACCTGTTTCCTCTCACTTACACAGAACAAAGAAAAGTTCACTTTCAAGAACAGATGCATACTTTGAAGGGTTTGAAGAAAAAGTAAGTTTCATGTGTTTTCTTTATGCCTTAGGGGACCTTGCAGTTGTGCTCTCTCTTTTTTATTAATTAGAAAAAAAAGAGGATGTGGGGGATGGAGGGAAGGAAAGAAAAAGAAATGCTAATCAGGAAAGGGAGTCAGGTGTTCCAGGGAAATGGGATCTGATTTATTTTGAAAAATCAGAGGTATTTCTGTCTTAACTCTTAAAGTGCACTTACTTTTAGCTTGCCTCTAAAAAACCTCACACTCTGCACAGTGTGTGTAATAATAATGATGTCTTTTCCATGTACTTCCGTAAGCTCGGCTATCTTACAAAATTTGAGATTTTTATTAGGAAAAAAGGACGAGTAAGAAACCAAGCAAAGAACATAAGTGTTTTAGCTTTGAACTTGTTGCTCAATGGCAGGAGTGTCTGTGTGATTTCACTGAATGCCACCCAGGCGATGGCAGGTTCTCTGAAAGTGTTAATTAAATTCAGAAGGAAGCAATCCAAGGGCCCTCACACTGGGAGTGGTGCTAAAGGCAGCATATAGTTTTGTGGAGAAAACTATCAAATCTTTTGGAACAATTCCCTGGAAGGGTTTGTAGACTCCAAGCGCTGGACCTTAGGAATAAATACAGCTCCATGTGCTGATTCCATTGTTAGAGAAGAGAAATGGGAAGAAAATTAAGTGGGAAATGAATGTGTTCATTTACAAGTTCAGTATTATTTATGTTTTTATTTTAATCAGCAGGAAGACTGCCCGCTGTGGGCTGGATGGTTTAGGTGACTGGTAATGGGATATAAAGCGTTTCAGCTCTGGTCCAGGTTGGCAGCTATTACATCATTGATATTATTCATATGTGTGGTATATTGTTGATCTCTGTTCACTTCTTATAGACAGATATCAATAACATCAAAAATAGCATCACTACTGCCCATCTTGTTGGCAAAGAGAACAAACACACATCAAGACAGAATGAGGTGGTAATAAAGGACAAAGAACAGAGGTGTTTGAATGCAGCAATTTAACATTGAAAATGATATACAGTTAAAATGACGATGTGAAGAATTTGCTTGCATTTGAAGTCCTTAATTGTTAGATTGAGACACAATTGCTCCATCTTGCCATTGGTGAAGATCAGTTAAAACAGGAACCCAACCATCTAGGCTAGTGGTATTGTTCTTATCTATTTTAAATGTTTGCAAGAAAGACAACTAGTTTTAATAGATGTAGGGAAATTGACTGTAATGTGAATCTGTGTTCAGCAGTTTTGAGATTAAGAGATTAAAAAACCCAAAATGTATTCTTCCTTCAATATATCTGAGTAACTCCCATGAACACAAATGGCAAACAGCAGAGTATGCTTTGTAGGGGTGTACCTGGCAGCTGGTGGGACCATGTTGCTTAGCAGGCTGCAGGGGTTTCCTGTAGAGGTTTTGTCATTGGGGAAGGGATTGGCGCATCTCTTACTGGAGGCATTCCAGAGAGGATTAGTTGTCTTTGTAGGGCTTTAGAGGGTCTCCAAGTTCATCTTCAGAGGTAAGTGGTGGTCATAGCAGGGAAGCAGATAGTGGTGCTTTGGGGAGCCTTTGGTGCATGTTGTCAGGGAGTGCAGTGGGAGATGTGCTCTCAAAAAAGCAGGACCCATACAAGTCAATGGAAAGAGATCAGGCTCTCAGCACATGTCTAAAGCTAATCCTGGATGTTATACACACAGGCATATCAATGGGTGATCTGGAGTCCATTGTTTCTGATTTGCACCAAAGAACAAGCATCAGAACAAATTTTTGTGTGTTTCCAGTTTTAACACTAATTGTCATTTCTGTTCAGTCTGTTTTCAATAGTAATAGTCAAAGTAACGTGCTGCACCCCTTTGCAACATTCCACTGAAGGATTTCAAAGTGGCTTAAAACTTAAAAAAAATAAAAATAAAGCATCCAGTGGCTTTTGGGTTCCTGACTTTCTTGGGTGCTTGGTATGAGATGCCCAAGTCCTGACTTTTCAAAAGTGCTGAGAATCTGTAACATGGACAGTCCACAATTCAAATTGCACAGCACCTTTGAAAAATTAGGCCGTATGTAGCTCAAGTTGGACACTCAACCCCAAATCTGGAGACACTTTTAAATATATCATAGAAATATCAAGCAGGTAGGAATCTCAAGAGGTCATCTAGTCCAGCCCCCTGTGCTATGGCAGAACCAAATATATGTAGACTCTCCCTGGCAGGTGTTTGTCCAACCTGTTCTTAAAAACCTCCACTGATGAGGATTCCACAACCTCTCTTGGAAGCTTATTCCAGAGCTTTATAATTAGAAAATTTCCTGATATCTAATCTAAATCTCCCTCACTGCAGATTAAACCAATTCCTTCTTGCCCTATCTTCAGTGGACCTGGAGAACAACTGATTACCATCCTCTTTATAGCAGCCTTAAGCATATTTGAAGACAGTTATTAGGTCCCACTCTGTCTTTCTCAAGACTAAACATGCCCAGTTTTTTAAATCTTTCCTCATATGTCACTTTCTTTAAATCTTTTATAATTTTTTCCTCTCCTCTGGACTCTCTCCAATTTTCCCATATCTATCTCAAAGTGTAGTGCCCAGAATTTAGTTGCGGTCTCACCAGTGCCAAATAGACTGGGGACAATTAACTCCTGTGTCTTACATATGACACTCCTTTTAATATATCCCTGAATTATATTAGCTTTTTTTGCAACTGTACCACATTGCTGACTCAAATTCAGTTTGTGATCTACTATAACTCCTCATCTGTTTCAGCAGTACTACCACCTAGCCAGTTATTCCCCATTTTGTATTTGTGCATTTGATTTTTCGCTCCTTAATGTAGTACTTTTACATTGGTCTTTAAGGAATTTCACCTTGTTCATTCCAGATAATTCTTCAATTTGTCAAGGCCATTTTAAATTCTAATCCTGTCCTCCATAGTACTAGCAACCCTTCCCAGCTTGGTGTCATCCACAAATTTTATAAGCATACTCTCCATTCCATCATCCAAGTAATTAATGAAAATATTGAATAGTACCAGACCCCCAGTGTCTTGCTCAAGAGCACATATCAAATCAGTGGCCAAGATAAGAAGATACCCTAGGTCCCTTGACTGAGAGTCCTGTATTTTAACCTCTGTGCCAGGCTTTCTCCTTATTAATGGGTAACTCTAATTATAATTAACAAAACTCTATATTTATCAAAACTTATATTTCATCAGACAGAACTGGGACCTGATTGACATGTGGGGGGATTTTTTAGAAATGCTAATATTTGGTAATTATTTTTACAATTCATTAGAATTTGAAAATAGTTAATGAAACAAATTGAAATTCATTTTTTGTTAAAATATGAAAAAATATTTACTCATCACTTTAATTTGGACCACTAGATCAAGATCCTTGTTATTCCATGGGAAAAGGTGACATTAAAACTAGTAGAACTTACTTGAATGAAGATTTACTGAACAGTATTTACCTGAATTGGTGACCTTTCACATGTAATTCCTAGATTCTCTTCTACTGACTTCAGGGAGAGCAGGATTGGACTCATTAATGTGCTTGTTCTGTTTTTATAGTTTCTCCCGTAAATCTTTTTTAAATAGATGATTATTTATAAGGCTGAAAGTGAGGATAACAAGGCAGTTAAGCAATTCTAACCTCTGTCACTTATTACAAATGTTCTTTGTGTGTGTGCTTCTACCAGAAGTAGCATGGTGAAATGATTCTGTGTTGTTAGTGATTTAGTAACTTGGCTTTGTAAACTACAGTGAGGTGTTTTATGTTGCCATTCGATTTGAGAATAACCAAGCAGCTGTGAAGAATTTGGATGAGGCAGCTAACTTGGCAACCAGGCTTTCTCCAGGTGTATTCTCACTTTAGCGTGTGCTGATTTTATTCCTGTCAGCAGAGGCTTGCTTCATGGCATGCTATGTGCTGAGGAGACAGAACTTTATATGATGAGAACATCCAGATCAAACTTCAAGTTTAACAAGCTTCCGTCTTCTCAGCTTTTTCACACAAGGCTCCCACTGATAATTTAGGATTGTTTATAAGTCTCAGACTGGTGAGAAGCAGTGGGTCAACATTCTCCTGTTCTACATTTTCATTGGACTGATATATCAAGGGAGAGATGTTTATCTATCTATCTAATCAATCAAAAGCACTTAATGGGAGTTTTGGGCCATAGAAATATTAAGCCCTATAAAATCTTGTTTGCCTGGAGGAATTTTCTAAAAATGTCTCTGTTGCTAAAACTAGTGCAGCTGCAATGTTGGGGGGCCCAATGTAGTTCAGTGGTTGCTGCTATTTTCAACATGTAGCAATTAAATTATCTCAGAAGCAGTCTGATCAAATGAGGAGCCCCGGCCCCCTCAGGAAGCTCAACCCTGTTCCAGAAGGCTATCTGTCTTAACGTACAGTGAGTTGACATGTGCCCAGGGTTTCAACCACACCACTGCCTTCCCCATTTCCCCCCTGTGGGGGGGCAGCCCCACCATTAGTGTCCCCAACAGGGGCGCACCCTCCAGATTGGTCTGATATGGATTCTGGGACTCTCATTCCTGGCCCTGGCCTGTTGGTTACCCTGCAAGGCTCACTCCTGCCCCCTTGAGTACACGCTGAGATGTCAAGTATCAGAGGGATAGCCGTGTTAGTCTGGATCTGTAAAAGCAGCAAAGAGTCCTGTGATACCTTGTAGACTAACAGACATTTTGGAGCATGAGCTTTCATGGGTGAAGACCCATGAAAGCTCATGCTCCAAAAAGTCTGTTAGTCTATAAGGTGCCACAGGACTCTGAGATGGACAATTTGAGCCTGGATGCTGCACTTCCCTGAGGCCCATGCAACCACCACACATTGTCACATTATTACCTGTCCCCCCAACCTCAGTCTGTTGCAAAACACACTCATCCCTGGAATCAGCTGCACCCCCATCTCCTGGGTTCAGTGTAGAAGAACATTGTAGTTCTAGGGGGTGCAGCACACTTTGGAAGCCCTGCAGTGCTTTGGAACAACCTCAGAAACAACCTCACTGACCACTTACTGCAAATGGTTGTGCCAGAGCTTGCAGCTTTAAAACTTTCCGCCCTTACAGTCCAAGGGGGTGAGTCAGTGCTTCAAAGTTGACCAACACCACTTTTTTGCAGCACTTTCTGACCTTGTTCCACCTACCCACCACCATAAAGCTCTACTGCCTTCCTCCGGCAAGCCTGGGCAACGATCCCTGCTTAGAGTGCAGGGCGGTCATTATCCACCACACCTGCAAAAGCTTTTTCTGCATCATCGCTTCCCAGAATACATTCCCCCAATCTTTGTTCTGAGATATATATGTTTACATTTAGCCAGGACTGGCGCTACTGTTTTTAGCGCCCTAGGCTCACAGCCATTTTGCCGCCCCGCTCGCTGGTCCGCGGCTCCAGTGGAGCTCCCACAGCCATGCCTGTGGGAGGTCCACTGGAGCCACAGGAGCAGCGGACCGTCTGCAGGAATGCCTGTGGCAGCTCCACTGGAGCCGCGGGACCCGGGGACCCTCCGCAGGCACGACTGTGGCAGGTCCACCAGAGCCGCCTGCCGCCCCCCTGTCCCCGCAAAATGCTGCCCCCCAATAATCCTGGTGCCCTAGGCAATTGCCTAGGCCGCCTACATGGAAGCGCCAGCCCTGCATTTAGCCACATTAAACTGTGTATTGGTTGCTTTTGTGACCAGGTCACACTGTATCAATGACCTGTCCTCTTCATTATTTACCACTCTCCCAATTTTTGTGTCATCTGAAAATTTTTTCTTTGAAGATTTTGTTTTCTTCCAGGTCATTGATAAAAATGGTAAATACTGTAGGGCCAAGAACTGACTCCCTATGGCACCCCACTGGAAACACATCCATTTGATGACGATTCCCCATTTACAATTACATGTTGAGACTACCCTATAGCCAGTTTTTAATCTATTTCATGTGTGCCATTTTAATGTGATAGTCTAGATTTTTAATCAAAATGTCATGCAGTATCAAGTCAAATGCCTTACAGAAGTCTATTAAGTCTGAAAGTATGTTACATGTCTGAGCTGGCCATGCCCTACCCCCTCTTCCTCCAGCCAATATCACACAGTTATTGGGCTGTGCTGGCTCCACTCAGGATGTGTTAAGTGTATCTTCTTAGTTGACATCGCCAGAGTGAACCTCTGAGTGGGAGGATCGAGGCAGGGGCAGCACACAAGCTAGAAAATTACTTTCCTCTTTGCCAGTATGGATGAGTCTAGTGCAGGTTACTAGAGATAAGAGTTGGAGAAGTTAGGAAGTCAGTCTGTGTGTCAATACTAGAAATACTGAGCTGGTTTTGGAGCAG
Source organism: Gopherus flavomarginatus (assembly GCF_025201925.1). Taxonomy (NCBI): domain Eukaryota; kingdom Metazoa; phylum Chordata; order Testudines; family Testudinidae; genus Gopherus; species Gopherus flavomarginatus. Next base: position 63,708,015 of record NC_066625.1, read on the forward strand.
TACAATAAATAATTGCTTTAATAGAGAGAGTTTAGTATGATAAGAATAGAATTGTCTCCAGTTATTTCCTTGTGTACAGTAAATAAAACACTAGCTAAATGCAGCAGTGCTTGGGCTGAAAACATTAACAATAATAATGAGTTTAGATCATGACTGGCCCGGCAGTGGGAAAGAAAAGGGTTCAGTGCATTGTGGGAGTCGGGGAGGAGGACTTTTGAAGCTGCTACACAGCTCTTTTCCCTGTCCACACTTTGGATCAGCATGGTAACAGAGCCATACCATAGCCTGAGCAGTGCTTAATTTTGCCAGGGCTGAGCCCTGACATCTCTCAGCTTGACATTTCATAGCTCTGGCACCTCTGTGCTTACCACATCAGTTGTGCAAGTGTAACACCCACAGCCCCCAGTTATCAGGATCAAACTGGGGCTCTCTGGAGCTTAGTGCATGAGCTTCTACAGCATGAGCTAAAAGCCAACTGGCTGTTAGCTAAGGCTGTAGAGCAGACTCATTTAACAATCTCTAAGTGCCACTAGATGTGACAGTTCACCACACCCAGAAGGTGTGTAGGTTACACGAGTAAAAAAATTGCTTGAGCTCTGGCACCTAATTGCTTAAGCCTCAGCACCTCTTTCATTACAAATTAAGCACTGAGCCCAAGGCACATACCTTCTATCCTTACTTACATCCCAGCTCATGCCACATCCCTAGAGGCCACTCACACATCCAGTCCTTGACCTCCATTACCGAAGTGCTCTGTCTGCATGTAAATAATTGGTTAATAGACAAAACACTGAAGTATGTGGAGCGGGGTTCCTGTGCATTATTTTTATATGGAGTTTTTAAAACATTCCGCAGAGAGGTGAGGAGAAGATGGATGAGGACAGGGCTATGACCCAAGGCCAGTGTGAAGTGAGGGATCTGCACACTGAAACATTTTGGAAAATGCTGTGGACTCTGTTCCAGGTAATGTGACTAAGTCAACCAAGATGCATCTAGGGTGCCTGCTGTTGTATCTCACTCACAATACAGCTCACTTCAGGGGAATATTTATGTGTGAATGGTTTGTACTGGAATTTTAAAAAATGGAAAATTTCTATTGTTTGGTTTTGGAAAAGCTTTATAAGAAGGATGGTTGTGTGGTTCCAGCACTGAACTGGGACTTGCGAGATCAAGATTCAATTCCTATGACCTTGGGCAAGTCACTTAATCTTTCTGTGCCTCAGTTCCATACTTGTAAAATGGGGATAATACCTCCTTTCTCCCACCTTTGGTCTGTTTGTCGATTTATATTGTAGGACCTTCAGCGCAGGCACTTAGCTGCTGCTTCTTTTCCATATGCCATCATCTGGAGTTGGGTTGTCAGGTAAGCATCCTCCACCCTCATCTGTCTGAGATGGCACTATATGGACCTATTTATCACCTTCTTTGACACAATCAGTCCATCACTTCTTCATCTTACCTTCGTGTCTTTCCTACCCCCTTCTTCACTAGGGCTTCTTCTTTCATCTTCTGTATGTGTCTGAGCCAGCAAGTCGAGCTTCCCAATAATCATTTGCAAATGGTGTTACAATATCCTCCTCCTTCCTGTGGCTCTGATTTTTGCAGAGCTATAGATCTCTTTGCCAGCCAGCTGTGAGTAGTTTACAAGCTTGGAGTTCAGGTCATTTAGGACATTCTCTTTGGCTTTCTTCACTGCAGTGTGGCAGCTTGCTTTGCTTCTTTGTATGCGCTTTCATTTACACCCGGTGGGTTCATTTGTTCTCCTTTACACACCCTTCTTTGTCCTGCTTGCACAAACTTCTCTGCTGCACTTGCCCATAACTTCCTGTACTTTAATCTTGTTTCTTTTAAGCTTAGTTCCCCCCTTGTCCAACGCTCTACTGCAATCTTTGCCACAAGAGGTTTGTGTTGTAGCACTACCATCTTGCTAAGTATCACTTTGCAGTCCATAACTCAACTCCATTGAGATTTCCTCACCATCATCATATCAATCTGGCTTTTGTATCCACCACAAATGCATGTGGCCACATGACTCATGTTCTTTTTGAACCACGTGTTACCTATCATCCATGGATTAGCAATACATGTCTAGTAACACTTTCCCTTCCTCATTCATTGTGCCTAGGCACTTATCGCTTAGGGTATATCTACACTGTATAGTAAATATGGGTCTGTGGGACTTGTGCTTGAGCATTACACAGCATTATAAACCTGAGTTCACAGTTGCTGGACATGAGTCTCACAACCATGCTAACATGTGCTTTTTGCATTATGCAGTCCTTCTGACTCAGGTCTGCAGCTTGAGATGCATCTACACTGCAAAATGATGGCTTGGACCTGAGTCACTTGGGACTTGAACTTGGACCTGCCCCCCCGGCCCCACGTGAGTCAGAGGACCTGTGTCTGGAGTGCTTGCAGACCCGAGTCAGAAAAATTGTGTGTGGACAGCTGTGAAGATTCAGCTCAAACCTAAGTCTGATCCAGGGTGAGAATGCAGTAGACATGCCCTTACTATGAATTTGTACAGGGCCTACCATAATGGGGCCTCAATCTTTGCTGGGGACAACAGGAGTTACTGTAATACAACTGCTATTCCTAATTTTTTTTTTAAATGGCAAATCTATACTATCTGATCCAAATGAGCTCCAAAACCTTAAAGTATTACAGAAAATATGGCTGAGTAGTGTCTTTTTTTTCTTTCTTTTAATATCTGGCACAAGTCAGTAGCATCTGATGGCTTTGCAGCAGCCTGTGAAAATTGTTGGTAGTCAAAGTCCAGTTGCTAGTGAACAGCTGTTCAGCTCAGAAAAACTACCATTACAATTGCCAATAAATGCCCTTATTAGTAGTTTTATCACAGAGGCATGGATTGAATGGACACAGATATTGAAATATCCCATGCATACTTGAAGAACAATTGCATTTGACCTCTTGCTAACACATTGTTGTTATGGAAAGGCATTGAAACCAGTGTACATTCTAGAGATTAACACAACAGAGAGACCCCTTGTTTTGAGGAATACAGTTGTGCATTCTAGACATGTACTGCCAGAGGATCTTCATCTGCCATAAAATATTGTATATCCTTGATCAAGCAGCTGACAGAAATTTTCTGCCTGGAACTAAAGCTGGCAAAAGGAAGGACTCTGGTATAAAACTGCAATTCTTCAGAATGATGTATGAGAGCCTGAGGTTAGGAGTTGGTCTAGTTTTTTTTTTTTAAATGATCCTATGATACACTGTAACATCTGGGAAATAAAAATATGAAAAGTTTCTTAATAGATAAATCTATAGAACTATTTGTTGTTGGTAGGCTAAATCCTTAGGGCCAAATTCTGAAGAAGGTCTGAACTGGGACTGAGTAAAAGCTCTGTAAGGCTTCAGGATTTGACCCTTGGAGTTTATCCTTGTTAGAGCAATTGTCTCCATCTTCTGGGAATGAGATTTGTTCCTCAGATAAAGGATTATACATTTCATCCTGATACTTTTTGTGTGACCATCTCAGTTCCCTTTGGATTTAGGTGAAGCTGTATTAGGGAGTATTTGAGTGAAGTCTATTCTTTCTGTGTCTTTTTTTCACCACTTCTTTTTTGGTGGTGGGAGGCTGAAGGGGAAATTCAGTCATATAGATTCTTTTATTTTTTTTTAAATCATTAACACTTCCCCTGGGTGACTGACACAATCGTTCTGAACCCTAATACTCCATGTGGGAGGGGCCATACTGCCACACTTACCTCTTTTTTGTTGATGTTGCTTGATTAATATTCTGTGTTCTTCCTGAGCTGGAAACTGTGAGAGGACACTTCAGGGATTTCTCATACTTTTCTGCCCCTATACCTCAACCTTGATCCTATGGGGACCAGCCAGGGCTGGCGAATCAGTGCCTTCTCTCACTGAAAGTTGGGAATCTCTGGCCTGGTCTACACTACGTGTTTAAACCGAATTTAGCAGCGTTAAACCGATTTAACCCTGCACCCATCCACACAACGAGGCCCTTTATATCGCTATAAAGGGCTCATTAAACCAGTTTCTGTACTCCTCCCTGACGAGAGGAGTAGCGCTGAAATCGGTATTGCCATGTCGGATTAGGGTTAGTGTGGCTGCAAATCGACAGTGTTGGCCTCCGGGCGGTATCCCACAGTGCACCATTGTGACCACTCTGGAAAGCAATCTGGACTGGGATGCACTGGCCAGGTAGACAGGAAAAGCCCCGCGAACTTTTGAATTTCATTTCCTGTTTGCCCAGCTTGGAGCGCTGATCAGCATGGGTGGCAATGCAGTCCCAAATCCAAAAAGAGCTCCAGCATGGATCATACGGGAGATACTGGATCTGATCGCTGTATGGAGAGACAAATCTGTTCTATCAGAGCTCCGTTACAGAAGACTAAATGACAAAGCATTTGAAAAAATCTCCAGGCTATGATAGACAGAGGCCACAGCACAGTGCTGTGTGACAAGCGTAACGGAAAGCCAAAGAATCAAATGGACTCTTATAGAGGGAGGGAGGGGGTACTGAGGACTCCAGCTATCCCACAGTCCCCGCAGTCTCCAAAAAGCATTTGCATTCTTGGCTGAGCTCCTAATGCCTGAAGGGTCAAAAACATTTTCCTGGGTGTTTCAGGGTATATGTCGTCAATTTACACCCTTCTCCTCCCCCGAAAGAAAAGGGAAAAAAAAAGTTTCTCACCTTTTTTCAGTGTCACCCTATGTCTACTGCATGCCGCTGGTAGACAGGATGCTGCAGCGCAGAACACCAGCTTCCCCTTCCTGATGGATGGCAGTCATATTGTACCGTCTGCCATTGTCATCATCAGCCCGTGAGTGCTCCTGGCTGGCCTCGGTGAGGTGGCCAGGGGCGCCTGGGTAAAAATGGGAATGACTCCCGGTCATTCCCGGCAGATGGTACAGAATGGCTGGTAGCCGTCCTCATTATAGCAACTGGAGGCTGAGCTCTATCAGCCCCACCTTTCATGTCTAAAGAAAAGATTCTGTACTGCCTGAACTATCATAGCAGCTGGAGGCTGCCTCCTCCTCATTTTATCTCACTAAAAAGTCAGTGTTTCTTATTCCTGCATTCTTTATTGCTTCACCACACAAATGGGGGGACACTGTCACGGTAGCCCAGGAGGGTTGGGGGAGGAGGGAAGCAACGGGTGGGGTTGTTGCAGGGGTACCCCCTAGAATGGCATGCAGCTCATCATTTCTGCGGGATCTCTGGGGCTCTGATACGGAGCGGCTGTGCTCTCTGGTTCTCTAGTACACTTGCCCCATATTGTAGGCAGGACTGACTCTATTTTTAGACAAAACATAAAGAAGGGAATGACCTGGGAAGTAATTCTCATTTTTGTCCATGCACCCCCGGCTGACCTCAGTGAGGCCAGCCAGGAGTACCCATGACAGCAGCAGACAGTACAGAATGACTGATACCATCATCTCATCTCCAATTTACGATGGCATGGCAGACGGTGCAATAGGGATGATAACCGTCTACTACCTTGCAAAGGCAAATGAATGCTGCTGTGTAGCACTGCAGTACCGCGTCTGTCAGCAGCATCCAGTACACATACAGTGACAGTGAAAAAAGGCAAAATGGACTCCATGGTTGCCATGCTATGGCGTCTGGCAGGGCAATCCAAGGAAAAAGGGCGCGAAATGATTGTCTGCCGTTGCTTTCACGGAGGAAGGATTGAGTGACGACATTTACCCAGAATCACCCGCGACACTGTTTTTGCATTGGGATCTCAACCCAGAATTTCAATGTGTGGGCTCTAAGATGGCGGGAACTATGGAATAGCTACGGGATAGCTACCCACAGTGCAACACTCCAGAAATCGACGCTAGCCTTGGTACATGGACGCACACAGCCGAATTAATGTGCTTAGTGTAGCCGCGTGCACTCGACTTTATACAATCTGTTTTACAAAACTGGTTTATGTAAAATTGGAATAATCCCGTAGTGTAGACATACCCTCTGATGCAACAGCAGCTGCTTATTCCAAAGTGTACGGCTATTCTGTGACATGGACAAATCTCTCTTGGGACTCTGGAGAGATTCTCCTAATATGGATCAGAGAAAAACACAGTGAATTTTTCAGTTAGCCAGTCCTTATCCATTTATGTTGCCTTTGAAAGGCTATAAAAGCCTTTGTTTGAAACTCTCTATTCAAATCATATCATACTTGCACCCAAATGAATGATAAAGGCAGATGGATTGCAAACTCATTCCCCATGTCAGAGAGGAAAGAGGGGCCTTTCCTGTCTGATTTGTGATCAGCACAATGGAAAAACCAACTCTGAATCAGTAAAGCATGCTAAGAATATTTAAGGAAATGTGCTGAGACTAGCTTTAAGATTTCAGATCATGGGACCTGGACAGATAAGTCTGAATGAGAATTGACATAAAGAGCCTTAGAAATGTTTCTTCTTATCCCTTTTACAGCTAAAAAATTCTGAACTCTTGCCATTTAACACTAATTAAATTACAGAATGCTAATTCTAAGGATCATCCCGGGCAGAGGGTAAAGAATTAGAGAGGACTTCAAAAGTCGAAACCTCACCTTTTTTTTTAACCTAGCATGAAACTTTGTACAAATGTAGGGTTGGTTTGTCTGTTTATCTTTTAAACAAAGGCTTTGATTTTAATCTTATACCAGCATATGTGAAATCAGAATTAGGCCAATAGGCTTCAGTTCTTTAAGTTAGCATCATCAGCAGTAGAAATACCCCAATCTGTCTAAATACAGTGAACTCTGGGTAGTGGGCAGGAAAAGGATTCCCAGTCTACAGTATTTTGGGAATGTCATCTATATGCTGATTTTTGGCTTAAAGGTTCATCTTTGAGATGTCAACTAGTTCATCCCCCTTACGCTGAGGTAAGACCAAGGATACTTAGACTATTCCTGACAGGTGTTTGTCTAACCTGTTCTTAAAAATCTCCAGTGACAGGGATTCCACAGCCTCCCTTGGTAACTTAGTCCAGTACTGAACTGTTCTTATAGTTAGAATTTTTTTCCTAATTTCTAACCTAAGTCTCCCTGCTGCAATGATTATTTCTTGTCTTACCTGCAAAGGACACAGAGAACAATTGATCACCATCCTCTTCATGACAGCCCTTAACATATTTGAAGACAGTTATCAGGACCCCCCTTAGTCTTGTCTCAAGACTAAATATGCCCAGTTTTGTAACCTTTCCTCATAAGTCAGGTTTTCCAAACCATTTATCATTCTGGTTGCTCTCCTCTGGACTCTTGCCAGTTTTTCCACATCTTCCTTAAAGTGTGGTGCCCCAAACTGGACACAATACTCAAGGTGAGGCCTCACCAGTGCTGAGTGAAATGGAACACTCACCTCCCACATCTTCTATGTGACACTCCTCTTAATACACACTAGAATGACATCTTGCCTTTTTTTTTTCTTTGCAACTGCATCATATTCTTGGCTCATATTCAATGTGTGATACCTAATCTATTATATCCCCACATCTGTTTCAGCAGTACTGCTGCCTAGCCACTTATTCCTCATTTTGTGTTTTGAGCATTTGATTTTTCCTTCCTAAGTGCAGTACTTTACATTTATCTTTATTGAACTTCACCTTGTTGCATTCAGACGAATTCTCCCATTTGTCAATCCTGTCCTCCAAAGTCCTTCACATCAGAATGTGGAGTGCAATTGTTAAATGATCACTAAACACTTCTGTACCCTCTCCAGGGCCGGCGCTTCCCTTTAGGCGACCTAGGCGGTTGCCTAGGGCGCCAGGATTTGGGGGGGGCGGCATTTTGCTGACCTTGGCGGCAATTCGGCGGCGGGGGGTCCTTCCACGCTCTGGGTCGTCATCGGCAATTCTGCGGCAGGTCCTTCACTCGCTCTGGGACCCGCTGCCGAAGTGCCCCGAAGACCAGGAGCGCGGAAGGACCCCCCCGCCGCAGAATTGTTGCCAACGACCAGGAGCGCAGAAGGACCCCTGCCTAGGGTGCCAAAAACCCTGGCACGGCTCCTGACCCTCTCCCAGCTGCTCTTCATGACGAAGGCTGTCTCTCACTTTGGACCCAAATGACCTCCTGTCCTACAATGACTGGCTCCTATCTTATTAAAATTACTGTCAATAATTCACACTGGGAAGGCAGAATTGTGAAACACGGGAGATAGAAAATGTTCATCAGAAAGAGATGAATACCAAATATATTTTAAGATTTCGCCACTCCTCCTCCTCTCCCTGTATACGCAAGTCCCATATTTGGGCCTTGCAGGCTAAGGTGTACCACATGATATGTACCCTTTGCAGAGATCAGTATGCCATAGAAAGACTGGTTTGCAAGTGATAAAGTGACTTAGAGCAGAGAAATGTCAGTGACTTCACTGGGACTGCTTGTGAGCAGGCTCTTGTGTGAGAAATTATTTTTTAGCATGCAAGCTAGACTTACATGTGCATATGGCCTCTTGTGCAAATAATCCAAGGGATTTTATGTTTTGTGTTACATGGTATGAATAAAACCATGTTAATTAAAAAAAACTTTAAGAACAGACTATGGTCCAGACCCACAGATGGACTAGATCAGCATAATTCCATTTGCATTCAACACAAGTGCACCAGTTTACACTAGCTGAGGATCTGGTCCTCTACCTCATTGTTTCCCTTTCAAGGTCAACAACAACCAGATGCTTGGTGAACTCAAATGTTAATTAGTCACAATGGCTTGTGGTTCAAGCTGGTATTTATGAATGGTACGAAACATAGTATCCGATGGACATAAACCTTGTCTACACTAGAAAAATTACCAGTTGCTGACATTGGGTGTTGGCAGTATTGCATCTGCACTGGAGATGAATGAGATTTAGTTGCACCTGTAGGCAAGGACAAACTGTGTTGAGCACCACTTTAGAAACTGTGATTAAAACCCAGGGATGCTGAACACGTTCGTTCTGAGCTATCCTGGCAGTGTTCAGCACAGGTACAGTGGAGACCAGGATAAAGAGAATGACCTGGGAGCAGAATGAGAAAGCAAATCTTCTGAATCAGAAGGGTAAAGTGGTAAACTGTTGATGCAGTTGGAGAACAATTTTATAGTCAATAAGCTAGCTAACAGGAAGCCAGTGAAGTGACTGCAGAGTGGGAATGATTTGCTGAGATAGATTAGTGGGAGTAAGTACCCTAACAGCAGCTTTCTGAACCATCTGCAGATGCCATTACATCCTACAAAGAAGTTAAGTGAGCAATAGATTACTAATGTTAACATGCTGAGGTGTAAAAATAAAACAGTGAGTTGGGGCTTTGCTGAACTTTTGAAGTTGATGACAGTATCCCAGGGATATTAATACATTGTGACAATTTAAACAAAAAGAGCTAGCAGAACGATATTGTACATTTGTGTGTGTGTACCAGTAATTGTTACTAACAACTGATTCTCTGTGTTCTAGCTATCAGTTTGTCTTAAATAACTTATCTAGCTACCTGTCTTTCTACATTGTGCTCCTCACCACAGAGTCCATCACAGTAGAATCTGTCACTAATTGTGTCAGAACAACTTTAGCCTTAGTACAGTAGTAGAAAGAATGCAACCACTTCTCAGGCCATGTCTACATCTAAAGTTTTGCAGCGCTGGTTGTTACAGCTGTATTAGTACAGCTGTATAGGGCCAGCGCTGCAGAGTGGCCACACTTACAGCAACCAGCTCTGCAAGTGGTGTTAGATGTGGCCACACTGCAGCGCTGTTGGGCGGCTTCAAGGGGGGTTCCGGGAACGCGAGAGCAAACCGGGAAAGGAGACCCGCTTCGCCGCGGTTTGCTCTCTCGTTCCCGGAGCCACCCAGCAAACCGCAGGGAAGGAGATCTGCTTGCTCTGGGCTCCGGGAACGAGAGAGCAAATCGGGAAAGGAGACCCGCTTCGCCGCGGTTTGCTCTCGCGTTCCCGGAGCCACCCAGCAAACCGCAGGGAAGGAGACCTGCTTGCTCTGGGCTCCGGGAACGAGAGAGCAAACCGGGAAAGGAGACCCGCTTCGCCGCGGTTTGCTCTCGCGTTCCCGGAGCCACCCAGCAAACCGCAGGGAAGGAGACCTGCTTGCTCTGGGCTCCGGGAACGAGAGAGCAAACCGGGAAAGGAGACCCGCTTCGCCGCGGTTTGCTCTCGCGTTCCCGGAGCCACCCAGCAAACCGCAGGGAAGGAGACCTGCTTGCTCTGGGCTCCGGGAACGAGAGAGCAAACCGGGAAAGGAGACCCGCTTCGCCGCGGTTTGCTCTCTCGTTCCCGGAGCCACCCAGCAAACCGCAGGGAAGGAGACCTGCTTGCTCTGGGCTCCGGGAACGAGAGAGCAAACCGGGAAAGGAGACCCGCTTCGCCGCGGTTTGCTCTCTCGTTCCCGGAGCCACCCAGCAAACCGCAGGGAAGGAGACCTGCTTGCTCTGGGCTCCGGGAACGCGAGAGCAAACCGGGAAAGGAGACCCGCTTCGCCGCGGTTTGCTCTCGCGTTCCCGGAGCCACCCAGCAAACCGCAGGGAAGGAGACCTGCTTGCTCTGGGCTCCGGGAACGAGAGAGCAAACCGGGAAAGGAGACCCGCTTCGCCGCGGTTTGCTCTCGCGTTCCCGGAGCCACCCAGCAAACCGCAGGGAAGGAGACCTGCTTGCTCTGGGCTCCGGGAACGAGAGAGCAAACCGGGAAAGGAGACCCGCTTCGCCGCGGTTTGCTCTCGCGTTCCCGGAGCCACCCAGCAAACCGCAGGGAAGGAGACCTGCTTGCTCTGGGCTCCGGGAACGCGAGAGCAAACCGGGAAAGGAGACCCGCTTCGCCGCGGTTTGCTCTCGCGTTCCCGGAGCCACCCAGCAAACCGCAGGGAAGGAGACCTGCTTGCTCTGGGCTCCGGGAACGAGAGAGCAAACCGGGAAAGGAGACCCGCTCCGCCGCGGTTTGCTCTCTCGTTCCCGGAGCCACCCAGCAAACCGCAGGGAAGGAGACCTGCTTGCTCTGGGCTCCGGGAACGAGAGAGCAAACCGGGAAAGGAGACCAGCTTGATTACCAGAGGCTTCCTCCTTCCACGGAGGTCAAGAAAAGCGCTGGTAAGTGTCTACATTGGATTACCAGCGCTGGATCACCAGCGCTGGATCCTCTACACCCGAGACAAAACGGGAGTACGGCCAGCGCTGCAAACAGGGAGTTGCAGCGCTGGTGGTGCCCTGCAGATGTGTACACCTTCAAAGTTGCAGCGCTGTAACTCCCTCGCCAGCGCTGCAACTTTCTGATGTAGACAAGCCCAGTTAATTCCAATACTGCACCTTAACTTGTGACTTTTGTGCCTGGATTTGGCTGTATCCAGGACACAGTGTGTTCTATAATAACATCTACGGATATGTGATTTCAGAAATACCTAAGCACTTGAAATGAGTTTATGAACATGTGTTGGTCTGGTTGGATTTCTGTGTTTTAGGCCATGTCTACATCTAAAATTTTGCAGCGCTGGTTGTTACAGCTGTATTAGTACAGCTGTATAGGGCCAGCGCTGCAGAGTGGCCACACTTACAGCAACCAGCGCTGCAAGTGGTGTTAGATGTGGCCACACTGCAGCGCTGTTGGGCGGCTTCAAGGGGTTTCGGGGAACGCGAGAGCAAACCGGGAAAGGAGACCAGCTTCGCCGCGGTTTGCTCTCGCGTTCCGCGAACCACCCTGCAAACCGCAGGGAAGGAGACCTGCTTGCTCGGGTTCGGGGAACGCGAGAGCAAACCGGGAAAGGAGACCAGCTTCGCCGCGGTTTGCTCTCGCGTTCCGCGAACCACCGTGCAAACCGCAGGGAAGGAGACCTGCTTGTTCGGGGAACGCGAGAGCAAACCGCGGCGAAGCTGGTCTCCTTCCCCGGTTTGCTCTCGCGTTCCCCGAACCCCGAGCAAGCAGGTCTCCTTCCCTGCGGTTTGCAGGGTGGTTCGCGGAACGCGAGAGCAAACCGCGGCGAAGCTGGTCTCCTTTCCCGGTTTGCTCTCGCGTTCCCGGAACCACCCTGCAAACCGCAGGGAAGGAGACCTGCTTGCTCGGGGTTCGGGGAACGCGAGAGCAAACCGGGAAAGGAGACCAGCTTGATTACCAGAGGCTTCCTCAGGTATGCTGGGATACCTGCTTATTCCACGGAGGTCAAGAAAAGCGCTGGTAAGTGTCTATACTTGATTACCAGCGCTGGATCACCAGCGCTGGATCCTCTACACCCGAGACAAAATGGGAGTACGGCCAGCGCTGCAAACAGGGAGTTGCAGCGCTGGTGGTGCCCTGCAGATGTGTACACCTCCTAAGTTGCAGCGCTGTAACTCCCTCACCAGCGCTGCAACTTTCTGATGTAGACAAGCCCTTAGTTTTTCCCTTTACTAGCTTGCTGAATCTCAGCTATGTCCTGGTGTTTCAGTCACATGAGCAGAATTCCTAGTGAACCTATACCTGTTTTGTGAGCAGTAGCTGTTATTGCTAAGAGCCAGCCACGTGCTCTAGGTGCTGCTCTGACGAGATGACAGCCTACAAAACATACACAGAAGTGCACTGGGAAAGCCAGAGGAAGGAGTAACTTGGTGGTTGTTGTTACTCACTTCTTGTGGGCATTGTAAATAAATCTTTAGGAGGGACTTGAATGTGGAAAGAATTTGACAAACTGGGTATGGGCAATTTTTAATTTGTATCTTTGCAAAAATAATTAGGATGGGCAACCCTAAAGAAGAGCGTAAAAAACAGAGCCACATGATTGGACAGCATGATGATAGATCAGGCATGGGCAAACTATGGCCCGGGGGCCACATCTGGCCCTCCAGACATTTTAATCTGGCTCTTGAGCTCCCACTGGGGAGTGGGGTACAGGGCTTGCCCCGCTCCGCACAGCTCCCAGAAGCAATGGCATGTCCCCCGCTCCAGCTCCTATGCACAGGGAAAGCCAAGGGGCTCTGTATGCTGCCCCAGCAGCTCCCATTAGCCATGAACTGTGGCCCATGGGAGCTGCAGGGGCGGCGCCTGAGGACGGGGCAGAGTGCAGAGATGCCTGGCTGCGCCTCCACATAGAAGCTGGAGGGGGGACATGTCACTGCTTCTGGGAGCTGCACCCCTGACCACCTCCTCCACCCCCAACCCGCTGCCCCAGCCCTGATCCCCCTCCCTCCCTCCGAACCCCTCAGTCCCAATCCAGAGCACCCTCCTGCATTGCCAAACTCTTGCCCCCAACCTGAGCCCTCACCCTCCCCTCACTCCAACCCCTAATTTCATGAGCATTCATGGCCCGCCATACAATTTCCATACCCAGATGTGGTCCCTGGGCCAAAAAGTTTGCTCATCGCTGTGATAGATGAACTTCTGTGTTGAGAAATGCAGAGTATGCATTGGACCAAATAATTTGAGCTAGTCATATCCACTTCTGGGTTCTAAATCAACTGTAAGTTCTCAGGAGAAAGACCTAGGCTATGTCTACACAGCCTGCAGACGCAAGCCTCCTAACCTGGATTAACAGGCTTGGGTTTGTGGGGCTTGCAGTAGCACTCTAACAATAACTGAATAGACAGAGCTTTAAACTTGTCCCAGGCTGCAGCTCAGGCTCTGAAGCCTAGGGCAGAGGCTCTAACCTGAGTTGCAACTTCAAAACACTGTCTAAACAGCAATTTTTGGAGTGCTAATGCGAGTCTGTTGACCCAGGTTGGGGGCTTGCTGCCACAGGCTGTGTAGATGTAGCTTTAGTGTCACTGTGCATAACTCCATGAAAGGCTCTGCTCAGCCCGCAGTAGTTAAAAAAGGCAAAGAAGCTGTTAGGATGTGTAAAGAATGGATAGAAAATAGTACTGAGTATTAGAATGCTGTTATCACCCCCCACCCCCGAATTCCAATGACCAGAAATAGAAGGGGTTCAGAAATGAGCAACAAAAGTGATGAAAGTCCTTGGGAGACTTCCATATGAGGAGAGATTAGGACTGCTAAATTTAGGGAGGACACAAATAAGAAAAGACGTGATATATATAATAATAAATGCTTTGAGAAAACCCATCTGTTTTTCTTAGCTACCCTTTTTTATAACAGAAGAACAGGGGACTGGACTAGATGACGTCTCGAGGTCCCTTCCAATTCTGTGAACTAAACTAGGCTAAATTAACAGATACCATCTGATGAAACTGGAAGGCAATATATTTAAAATTATGACAAGAAAATACTTTTTTTTTTTGCACAACACATCATGATCCAGCGCAACCCATTGTCATATAGTGCTACTGAAGCCAAGAGCTAAGTCCCTTCCTCTGAAGCATTGGTTCTAGTAATTGTAGCAGAGATGATACCAGCTTTGAATGAGCCATCAAACTGATCCAATGTGGTGAGGCCTATGTTCCTAGTGCCACCAAAATCACTTGAGTTAGCACAACTGTCTCAAAATAGTCACCTGATGACTTCTTTAAGTATATACTATAACTCAATCAACCAGAATTCATCCCTATTGTCAAGCCACTAGTTTCAATGGAATTATAGGATCGCTGAATTTGGCTTCATATGCATTTAAAAATGGATAAATATATATTCAGGGACATTTGATAAGCTCATTACATTCTACCAACTCTTCCTGAAAGAACTGTAAGGTTCTACCATCAAAGTATAATCATGTTTTATAAAATTAATAATTAAGCATACCTTTGGAATACATACCACAATATTCACTCAATTGCTCTCTAGTTTTCAGGCCAGTTCTTGTTTGACTAACTTTAAATAGACTTCCACAATACATCCGAGCGGGCAGTAAGCTACAGTCCTGCAGTTTCTAAAAGAATGTAAATATGGGTTCTGGGTTCTGCTATCTCTGATTGGTGACAGTCTCTGAGAGTGGGGTCCTGCTCATACTGAAGTCAGTGAAAATATTCAGTAGGATCTGAAATGGACTCATCACACAGGCTGGTGATTTGAGTGCAAATCAAGTTTACTCATATGGACCTTTTATTATAATTTTCGTGTGTGTGTGTTTGTTTTAAAGGAGTTATACCAGCACATTGCTACATGCTCAGTCTTGCTGACAAGTAACAGAAACTGATGGATTTATATTCCTAAGCGGCTTAAAGAATACAGTATCTGATTTGGGCATGTCTTGCCAGTAGGAGGTGGCTGGACTGATTATACAAGTTATGCTTTTCATGCATGCCCGCTGCACATGTACACAGGTACAATACAACTTTAGCATTTTCAGAAAGCTGTCATGTGATACATTGGATTACAGACAAACAAGATGAAATTTCTTTGCTATTTAAGAGCTTGACTCCCACTTACATTCCTATTCTGTGCAAACCTAGTTCCCAGAAAATCAAAGTGAAAGAGAAGAATTAAAATAGAGATATAAATTCTTCTTAATTTACAAAGATTACTTCCTTTCAATCTGCAAACCCACACAGTAGAGTTATCCTCCTAGATTCTCCCCTACATTAAAGACGATTTGCACCATGCCACTGGAATAAAGCCAGTGTAGGCAGGCACGGGAGAAATCACTCCAGAAAAGGACAATCCCCTAGTGATTCAGAGTTCCCTGCCACCAGGGCCGGTGCAACCACTTGGCGAACTAGGCAGTCGCCTAGGGTGCCAAGTGGTTGGGGGTGCCAAAAAGTGGTGCCTTGGTTCGGCAGGGAGGAGCCGCCTTCTGGAGGCACTGGAGAGCCACAGCGTTGGCTTGCGGGGTTGGTGAGCCCCAGCCATGGAGGAGCTGGTGTGGCACGGCGGGGCAGCAGCCCTGCAAAGGCGGCGGCACGCTAGCGGGGAGCAGCCGCGTCCCCCTGCCCAGGCTGCGGCCAGGCACACCCCTCCCCGGGGGCTCCTGCAGGCTGCAGCAGATGCATGCGGGCGGCGGCCCCCGTGCGCTCCCCGGCTCCCCCCTCGCTGTGCTCGGGCTCTGCGGCTGCAGGGTGTGTGAGCTGCTGCTGCCCCAGCACTCTGCTGGGGAGGGGTTGCGCGCGGCAGCATGGTTTGCCTCCATGCGGAGCCAGCGTCTGCCCAGCAAGGGCATGGTAAAGGGAGTCCCGGGGGGCAGTCAGGGAGCAGGGGGAGGGTTGGAGGGGTCGGGAGTTCTGGGGGGGGGGCTCTTAGGGGGAGGGGGTGAGGGGGATCGGAGCAGTCAGGTTACAGGGAGGGGTTAGATGATTTGGGAGTTCTGGGGGTCCTGTCAGGGGGCAGGGAGTGGTTGGATGGGGCATGGGAATCCCGGGGTCTGTCTGGGGGTGGGGGTGTGGATTAGGGTTGGGGCAGTTGGGATAGGTAAGGAGTAGAGTCCTGGGGGGGTCTCAGGAGGGAGTAGTCAGGGGACAAGGAACAGGGAGGCTTAGGTAGGGGGTGGGGTTCCAGGAGGGGGCAGTCAGTGGACAAGGGGGCGCTGGGTGTTCTGAGGGGGGGCAGTCAAGGGATGGAAGTGGGAGGGAGTGGATGGGGGCAGGGCGGGGCTCTCCCCCCTCTTTTTTGATTGATAAAATATGGTAACCCTAGGCGAGGGGGGGGAGTCAGGGATTGCTTGGGGGCCAGTGTCTGCATGCATCCACTGCAGCCTGCAGGAGCCCCTAGAGGGTGTGCCGGGCCATAGCCTGGGCAGGAGGGGTAGGGGGCATGGCTGCTTCCCGCTACTGGCACCTCTGCCTTTGCAACATGCTCTGTAACCCCTGCGCCGCGCTGGCTTCTCCATGGCTGGGGCTCGCTGCTGCCGCAAGCCAATGTTCTGGCTCTCCGGTGCCTCCGGAAGGCGGCTCCTGCCTGCTGAGCTGCTGCAGCTGCCCAAGCCCGGCAAAGCCAGTGAGTGGACTCAGGGCACGGGTCACCAGGGTGGGGTGGGGTGGGGGGGGCTGTGCACCCTCCAGGGGAGTTCAGGGAGTGGGGAGGGGGGAACCTGGTCTGGGGAGCAGCCCCTGGGCAGGCTGGCCCCTAGGGTCTATAAAGGCTCGTTAGGATTTGCCCCTCAAGTAACCGATGTGCAAGGGGGGAGGGCACAAGGTGAAAGTTTCGCCTAGGGCACAAAATATCCTCGCACCGGCCCTGCCTGCCACCCCACCTTCCTGTGGCTAGCATATAAAGGAAAAGGAGAGATTGGCCAGAGGAAAAGGATCTCAGCTGGGGCTTCTCTGTACTTTGGTGATCTCCAGCCATCCCTTAGAGCTGTTGACAACTGGTGTAATTTAGAGTAGCCTATAGCATGCAGTAAGTTATGCCAGAGGACCAACACAGAGACAGCCCAGGATAGGAGATGCACAAAGCCCCTTGCTATCGTTATGCGCTCCTCAGCTGCAACCAAGAATAAGGGCCAAGGAGTCTGTTCTTAATCCTGTGCCTTGCGTTGAATGCTGGCACACAATAAAACAGAACAAGTCAAGTCATGCTGGTTCTTTCCCCTAATCAATACCTACAGCAAACAAAGATGTGTCCAAAATGTTAAGAGTTATAACAATGTTTTTAGTCCCTAAATAGGTTTAATTCCATGGCTCCCATCTCCTGCCTAGAGGCACAGATACTTTCTGATGCACTTAAACTCCCTGGCTTGTTTGAAGAGAGAAAACTCCAGTCTCTGAAGTCAAACATCTTTTGTGCAAACATGCTCTGTAACCTACTTAATGTCTGTCTCTTCCTCTTCAGAAACCAGAGACACAATTGGAGACTAAAAAAGGATTTCTCAAGAGTGTGTGATTTCTAAGACTAACACTAAGGCTGCCTATTAGCTCTGGTTGCATTTGGTGTGGATTCTGAGGTAACTGAGGGCCCCAGGGCTGCTTATTTCTGTGAATGGGCAGGTAAGCACAATAAGATTAATGTCAGGTAGGATTAAAACCTTTGTAACTATTGCCTCACAGGAATGCCTTTGCCCACAAAGAGCAACAGTGTTCCTGGCAAACTTGTAGGTAGGCTATGGTGCAGAAGGAACCCTCCAAAACCAGCATTAAAATTAGTTTATTTTGCCAATATCTACGCAATGTGCCAATCACAATCTCTCCAGGCAAACTGTCAAGAAAATTTAAACACCCAAAATAATACTCCCAATTATTACTCACATTAAATGGGTGGTGTAGAGGCAAATAAAGGTAATAAGGAGGAACTTTACATTTTCATAACGAGATACATACATGGTCTCTTGTTTATAGACTTGCTTACACAGCCTGCATTTGAAATAGAATAATTGCATAATTGACTGTGTTCCCCATGTAATTTAAACCAAACACAAAACTAATCCAACTCACAAGAATAACCAATAGCAACTGGGAGTAATGGGCTGATAAGGACAAAGGGAGATTTTGATTAAATATCAGGAATAGATAGAGATGGTGCAAGGCTGGTAGACTGTCTATGGGAATGTGGGCTTTTCTGTTGAGTTAGTCTGGATTCAGTTGCCAAAACCAGGCATAAAATTCAGGATAAATACTTCTTGCTGACAGTGGATCCTATTATTATTATGTAACCAGGATATAAAGCAGATGGGAGGTATCATTTGAGCTAGTGGCACCTAGCCAAACACCAGGAGAGGGTTAGTTTGGACATGACCTCAGGGTATATGATCTGCTGAGGACAGGGTAGGGTTTTTGGCCTGTGCGGATACCTATTAGGCAGTGGAATAGTTTTCCAGGAAGAAGCAAGGGGGTGGGCTCAGCACTTGAGGCATTAAAAACTAGGTTGGATTAAACATGTACAGCATGGGAACAAATCTGAGTTGGCCGACCAACTCAGCAGGTCTTTGCCTTCTCCAATTGCTCTGATTCTATGACCTAACTCTAGTATAACACTGAAATGGTTAATGTGATATCAAGAGAGCACTCAATATCCTATAACAGAACATGTATAGTATGTTGCAACTTAGGGATATTGCAAATATAAAAAGTGCAATTTACACAGATCAAATATCAGCATTTTTAGTCCAGACCTACATGTTTTCAGTTGGTTTATACGGTTGATTCTACACTACGGTGCTTGAGAAAGAACTTCTGCTGGCTTGAATGTGAGCGGTAGCTGACATTGATCAGCTAGACCTTCCCACCTCATATCTAACTCTTACAAGTCAGAGAACATGAATAACGGGTAATATGCATATCCAACCAGCTTCAGTCAGGCTTTGACTAATGGATGTATCATTAGAACAGAATCACTTAACAGCAAACTTTAAGGGCCTGATTTCTTGGGCACATTTGCTATTCCTGGGCAGCGGTGAGTGATGGTTAGATGAAACTCTTGATCTTGGGAAATGATACCAGTGTCACATTTCAGTTACCCCTGTTTGGAAGGAACATATGGCAAATTAAGTACCAACTAGTGTGGTGTGTCGCTATGAACAGATGGTGATGGGGTTAGGGACCAGTTGTTGAAATGAATGCACTGCAGACTAAAAACAATTACTTGATATACTTAAGCTAGGAAGAATAGAAATTGCAGCCTGTAACATTTTCATACTGGCATGCCATGTAAGAGGGCCCGTTCTTGGAGCAGCTACCCCAGTGGGAGGGAAAAGAGGATAAAGGAACTGTCAGTTGATCTTGGTGCAGTCTCTCGAGGGGTCCCAACTTTCTCCTGATTGGTCCCCTTCAATTCACCTACAATTAGACCAGTCTAGAACCTCTTAACTTAAATTGAGCCTATTAGCTCTTAAACTCCAAGGCTTGCAGTCTCCTTTTGTCTCCCTGCCAGTTTCTCAGAGGCAGCTTCGAATAGAGCTCTGCTATCCTAGGCTTTCCTGCCTCTTTTTTCTGTGTTGTCCTCCCACCTCTATAGCTGGGCTTGTTTATTGATCACAGTTTATTGATCACAGGTGCATCTCTCCACAGATGGGCAGTTCTAACAACTGTTTGGGGGTGTGGTCAGCCCAGTCCGCTCCCTTCTGTCTGTGCTTAGTATGAGGCTTGCAAAGACCCTTACAGAAACATAAGAGCAAGTGATGAGAGAGAGTGAGTGAGCTGGAGTTGGCACTCATCCTTGCTATGTGGGCCAGCGCCAGCAAATTGCCACAGTAGGTGAAAATATTTCAATAATTTATCATGTACATGACAAAACAGATGAAATTTATTGCATTTCACAGCTCTAATCAACTTTTACGTAATTAATATATTTTCAGAAAGTCTTTTTCCAAAGCCGAAAGACTGCAGCGTTAGGCATATATAGGTTTATCTCTGGAAATGCTTCAACCCACAAGAACTATTTTTTGTTTATTCCATTTCAAACTGGATCTTGTTGCTCAGGATGGGATGGCAGAGATTGCTAAGCAGGATCATCAGTCCCTGGATGACTATCAGCCTGTGGAAGATGTGGTGGGGAAGGAGGCTGACATATGTTTCTTCTGTCAGACAGTTTTTCTTGACTCATTGTTTTTAATTTATACTTCAGCAGCTGAGGACTGAAGTGCTGCTTGTCTATTTTTCAAGGTCTTGGCTGCTCCTGAGGAAAGGAGTTTGACAGGTTCTTGTCAAGCAGTGATATTTATGGATAATATTATACCATAGTGCTCCCCTTTCATATGGCTTAGTGCTTTATGGTATGAGCCATGGTGCATGGCTTGGACAGGGGAGTGTGTATGTGGTGGAGCAGATGTACTACACTTCCAGGAAAAGTTAAAGGAAGTTCCAGAATCCCCTAGCCCCCATGATATTTCCTATGAAGGCTTCCCCTCCTCACCTCAAACTCTGATACACCTCGTGCCACACCTTGTCATTCAGAGTCCCAGTACTTCAACTGTGAAGATGGGTCACAAATGTGGGAGGGCTATCTGGGACAGTGTGATGTGCACACCCTGCTGACTGACTCTGAGGACTCATTAAGTCTTGTGCTCATAGATGTTACTGACTGTATCATCGTGTCACTGAGCTTAGGAGAATAGAATGTCTCACCTAAACAATCTGCTTAGAGGTAGCAGCAGACCTCCTGGCTGTCTTTCAGGCAAGGGTACAACCTGAGAGGACTTTGTTGGTTGAGCAGACTGCTCCTCAGGAAGGGCAGCTAGGAAAGATGAAACAGGAAAGATATTCATACATGGAAGGCTCTAGAACATTTTGGATCCTGAGGCAGTCATGCCATGAGAAGACCTCACAGGGCAGTCAAAAGATTTTGTCAATATGTGGTGCCCCCCTCCTTCACTTCACTGTGGACTTTCTGTGACGGTTCAATAGTTGAAGTCTGATAGGAGGTTTGGAAGGGCACGGTATGAAAGTCTGGAGGTCGTGTCTGCCTCTCCTGTTCCCCAGAGCCATCATCAGGAAGTTGGCCTAAGTGAGATTTGGGTTCAAAGTAAGATAAGTCCCCCAAAACAGGCACTTCTTCCGCTATGGCTAAGAGTTCCTTGATGTAGGTAGAGTTGATGGGAAGGGCTGGAGAGGGGTGTAGCACTAGTTGGCTATAAAGAAATTCAGATGTATGCCACAAGATATCCTCTGCTTTTGTGTGACATCTTCTTAAAAGTGCAAGTCAATGCCCATGTATACCTTCTTGCAACAGTCCAGCATAGAGTGACATTGGCATGGATTACTGTGGCAAAGTGCACATCCAGGAAACAGAGGTGCACCCTTCTGATTAAATGCAGATGGAGAAATGCAGTCTATTGAAACTAGTAGTGGCATAAAGCATCTGTTTGTAACCTGGACAGGTTCATGAGATTTCAGACCCAGAACCTATCACTGGCCCAGGTCTGTTATTTATCAGTCCTGAGCCATGGATGTTTTTAATTTGAGGAGGATACACCTTTAAAATGGAAAGGAGGGAATATTTCTGTGACAGTTTCTTTTTACAGAAATAAGGATTCTTGTCTGAAGCTGCTCAGAAACTTGGAAAGTTAGAAATAATTTTGGAGGTAAAGAATTAGTGAAAAGAGCACTGATGGCAGAATCAAACCTGCAAAGTAAAAACGATGTATACATTGAGAATATTGCCCCGTTCCTTTTCCTACCTCTTACATTTATTCAGTAGCTACTGAGGAATGCACTGGATGGGTTGGTAAGTGGAGTATCCTGTCATGAACATTGCACCACTACTTTATGATCTGCCTTGGCTGATGTCTTCCTTTTACATGGAGTATAAACTATTAGTTTTGAAATATGAAACCGTAAATGACTTTGGATCTGCCTGCCTGAGAAATGACCTCTCTCCCCATCTGATACTGCCTCAGTAACAATCAGTGAGGTGCTTGAGCTGGTTTATAAGGGGGCTGCTGGTAGGATCCCTCATTTTTAGCTTTAGTTTCCTTCCATTGGTGTGAGATAACCCAACCCTGCATGCTCCCAAGCCCATTTTTTTGACGGTAGCTCGAGTGTGTGAGATGGAGATGGGGTGTTTGGAGACCTGAAGGATGTTCTCTTTATGTATTTTGTGGAAGAGCTGTGTGTTCTGTAGTACCTGCTATGGAATTTTCTAATGTGTATTTTAATGGTTGTCCTGGGTAGTATTTTATAGTTTTGCCTAGATCCTGCTAATGTCTTAAATAAAATATTAATTTGGGTTCATGAGAATAACTCATACTGGGTCAAGCCATGAATGAGTTACTCAGGTTGTCTACAACAAGTGATGATAAAACCTTTGTGGCACATGATTATTTATGCACTCTCATCTCCTGCATAGAATATATACACCATACCCAAGATAATTGTAACACTTTTGAAATGACCAGGGTGTTCCTGGTAAGACAACCATTGCTAAGAGAGGGGATATGATTTAACTTGAACCTATTTTGCACAATGCAAAGGGTAAATAATGTTAGAAATGTAGGGAAGTTGAGAGGCATTGGTAAAACAAGGAAGAGGGAGAGAGAGGGAGATGAAACAATTACTTGTACAATGTAAATCACACTCGCAAGTAATTTCTTTGTTACCATGAGACTCCACTTACTCAGAAACAAAGCAGCTTGTGCAGACAGGTTCCAGCTTAATTAAAGAAGAACATTTTCATTGCATGCCTCATGGAGTACATGTAAAAAGCCCTCTTGCAACATAACCCCATTTATTGCCATGATCTATCTAATTATAGCAATGTTCTGCTTTCTGACCCCTTTTGTAAGGTAAGGCAGAATGATTCTCCTAAGAAACCTTATTTGCTACCAGATAAAAATGAGCTGGGCTCAACACATCAGGAAAATGCTTATATGTCCACCTCCTACCTAACCCTGCAAGGTACTGGATGTTTGCTGTGAGGTGCTGAACTCCCTCAGAAACTGAAGTGAGGGTTAGGAGCAATGCCTAGCACCTTTCAGGGTTGGGCTCCTATAGAGTAACTATCATGTTCTATGTACTTCCCACTCCACAAAATATGTTCATCTGAATTTGCTTAATAAAAAGAACTATAAAGCAATCTCCTCTGTATCCTCTGCGTCTGATTTCCCTTGGCTGCTCAGCTTCTGTCCCTCTTCAGTGTACAGTTGTGCCTGCCTGGGGTCTGAGCTGGAGCTATTTTTCAGGTTCTCATGAGGCAGACTGACTGTAGTGTTTTACCTTCTCTGATGTGGGTGTTAAAGTGCAATTGATGTCTTCTGGAAAACAATTCTGCCATGTCACGTGTTCTCATGGTATTTCCTTCTTCATATTTTATTGTTTGGGACACCAGCATGAAAATCAGGATATTTTCTAGCCTAAGAAATCATGTGCTCTTGCTGTATATTCCTTTCTTGAAATCATAATCCTCTGTGACACTATAATTTCTGCAGCAATTAGTTGTGATTATATAAGAAAAATTCTTTCAAAATCAACTTTTTTCCAAAAAATTCCATCTGGTGTCAGCAGGTCTTTAAAGGCCTCATTACTCTTAAGGTTATCAAAGTTTTATGATTTCTTTTTCCTTTCTGCTGCTTAATAAGTGCTTTGGAGCTTGGCTTTACCTTGTACTGACAATAATCCTGACATTCCAAATGCTGTAATTATTTGCATTTCACAACTTTCACTGATAATACTTTAAATTTAGAATCTTGATACTCTCTTGGGTTACTTCAGCCATAGAAATATTTTATGAATTAGAGGAAGGGAAGCTGGATATATTTTAATTAACACAAATTAATTTATGAAGAGACAGTGACCTAGCACATTACTACAGATAGGGAGTCTGGTCCCACCATCCCTTGGAAAAATTTCCATAGATTGAAGATACTCAGCAAAACTCCTGGGCCAAATTCTGTACTCAGAATATAAACATTCTAATGTAAACCAAGAGTAAGGTCTCTGAAATAGAAAAAATTGCACTGTAATGTGGATTTGACTAAATCATATCTTTTTGTCCACAGGGAAATTCCCCCACTTTTATGCATTTTCCAACTGTTTTCCTATTTTTTCCTAGTGTGAGAAGTGAGTTCCCCCTACTTTTTTTCAGAGGAGAAAATAGAGAGGAAAATAATAGAATGAGAGAGAAATCTTGAAAACCAAAAAATGGAAAACTGAAACTTTTAAATTTCCAAATGTTTTATAAGTGAAAACTTAGTGTTATTTGGAAACTAAATACAATAAAAATTCTCATGGAAAACCCCAAATATTTTGGCTGAAAAGTTTCAAAAAAGGATTGTTTTTTCCTGTGAAATTTCATGTGGGAAATATGTTTGGGTTTTCAGACCACCTCTAGTCAGAGGTTGTGATGGAGTGGGGTTTGCCTCCTTGCAGAGTGGGCACAGGTCTTGACTCCTCATGCACATAACATGTCAGGAAATTCTCTGGATCCCTGCCCCATGTAAACAGCTCCATATTCCTGCCTGCACAAACACATACCCGCTCTCTGCCTCCCTCTGTGCAGGTCAGACACCCACTGAAATTAACTGTCAGGAATCAGGGGCTGCAGCACAGCCAGTCTTTGGTGACCTAATGAGCACAGCTGGCCTGTAGTAGGTTGCCTAATTGCCTATGCTGCCTATTTAATTGGAAGATTCAGCAGACTGGCTCTTAAGCCCAGGAGCAGCAATTCACTCACTGCTGAAAGCATTTGCCCATGACTGTGATAGTGCCTGCTTCTTCCTAACCTTGTTCCAAGCCCAGCCCTTACCTTGCCTCCATGTAACTCAGTTCTTGTTCCAAGCCCTGCCCTTTGGCTCTGGCTCTGGTATTGGGCCTCTGATTCCAGCTCTGACTGTGGAGTCTGGTTCCTACCTGCTGGATCCTGTTATAATTAACAGGCCTGACAGCTTCTCCGACCATTAGGCATGACCACCCACATCCTGGTCATGTGTCAGTAACTTTCAGAGTCAACATTAATTCCTCTGGGCATTTCGCTGTGGGTTTGACAGGGAATCATGCTGTGCAGAGCAATTGATCTCTCTCTATCCAAGTACACTCCTTGTGAAACCATGGAAGCCCAAATGTCTAGGATTTTGGGGCCACAGAGGGAAATGGATGGTGCCGTTTAGCTTGAAGACCACTCACTTCCTCTGACAGATTTTTGGCCATTCAAGTGGGTTTTCTATTCCTTTCATCCACTCCACGCCTCAAAGTGGAGGTTGTGGTTTGGCAAAAGCTATTCGTGATGACAAGCTGTACTTACATGTTACACAGGCAGTATATAGACTATATATGGAGATGTATTTTTCTCCATGGATTTCTCAAAGTGGAAATTGCATCCATAATTCATAAAGAGAACTCTAAACACCTATTTTGGCTCTTTATTAAATTCTTGTTTTCAATTGCCCTCTGTGGAAATGTGCAGATTTTTATAAATGAGCATTTGAGCTTTGGGAAAATGTTACATAAAAGGGGCAGGATCTGCATATCTCAGTGTTGCAGCATGCAAGTATGGGATTTGTTCCAGCTGTGCTTTGTACCTTTGAACTGGTGCATGATGCCGTGGATGCAGTGAATGCATCTGCTACAGAAAGTGCGGATGAAATATACACGATAACATGCAAAGCAATATGAGAGTGACCCGTGGAACTTGTTTGTGTAGCAGCACTACTCCAAAATGGTATTTCTGTTTTGCTGCACAGCCATAAACAGTTTTATAGATACCAAGAAATGGTGCATCTGCACAGGCAGCTATATTTGTGAATACATATTCTAGTAACAACACAGAGCTACATGAACATCTACCAATAACTGATCTATGGTATAACCATATAGTTAGAATGCCACTACTTTAAAAAATAACTTCTGAACCCCCCCTGCCCAATGACTTGTGGGGATTGCAACATCCTATTGCAGAACAATTCCAAGATGTCAGAAATCTTAACTTGTTTAAATTTCAAAATAGATAACAAGAGATGTTTGTTTTGACATTGGGTGAAAGTGTCTAAATCTACTTAATAAAACTTCTGCTGCAAGGGGCTGCGCCTATTTTGGCATCAAACTCTATTGTTCAGTCCCATGGCACTGCCTTCTTTTTTAGCCTGATGGCACTGTCTGTGCCATTGTTTTCAGTGGAAATGCTATGGGCTGCAATTACCACACAACACATCAGTGCTGAGTGACTGCAGCTGTAGTAACTTGCTACTGGACATTACCCAAGTGTAACAGAGCAAAACTAAATAGAAATGGCTTGTATGAACTGTATCTTTTTTCACTCCTATGTTATTTCATCAAGATTTGTGTATGTGGGGGAAGGCGGGTCCTTCTCTTCCTTTTGGAGATTAAGGGGCAAATTTTCTGCTGATGTGAATTTAGCCTAAAATGTTCCTTTCAAATGCAGTTTATCACATTTTCCCCCCACTTGCCAAAGCTCAGAGCAAAGCCACTTCCCTTCTGGCTGAAGAGGCACCATATTTGCAGTCTATTAATGGCAGCAGTCTATAATCTACTACAGCAAAGCATTGTTACTGGGCAATCAGCGGCGGCTCTATGTATTTTGCTGCTCCAAGCATGGCAGTCAGGCGGCTTTCAGCAGTGCACCTGCGGGAGGTCCGCTGGTAATGCAGATTCGGCGGCATGCCTGTGGGAGGTCCACCGGTCCTGCGCCTTCCGCATACCCGCTGCCGACTTGCTGCCAAAACTGCGGGACCAGCGAACCTCTCGCAGGCATGCTGCCAAAGGCAGCCTTACTGTCACCCTCACGGCGACTGGCAGGCCGCCCTCCGTGGCTTGCTGCCCCAGGTGCGCTGGTGCCTGGAGCTGCCCCTGTGAGCAATGCAAGATGTTTTTTTCCCCACAGAAGGGCTAGCATTCAAGTACTGGAGTGAATGTCACCCTGGAAATACAAGACAGGTAGAACTTCTTCCTGGGCAGAGACCAGGGTTAGGAGTCAATTATGGGTCCTTTCCTCTGAATGAAATGAAGATTCAGAAGTTTAATGTAAGTAACTTTTGCTCACAGCCTAAGGCTATGATCCATTGTGAGTCTTTCCATTGCTTTCAATGGGCTTTGGATCAGGCCCTACATGAGAAGGGTCTAAACAAATGTAGGGAATAAATTATTTTACTGTAATTACTCACAAAATTGAGAAGGCCACATCTGAAATGCACTGCATTGAAAACCAAACCTGTATGTGATGGGGTGTACAAACCTCACGCTGGGAATGAAGGGGTTAAAGAGTTGCTCTGGGCCCAGGTGGTCCTGCCCCACTGCACTTGCAAGCCTGCACTGGATTGAGGAGGAGCTTTAAAAAGGAAACAGAGCTGCTCAGTAGAGGTGAGCTGATTTACCTCTGAGCTCCCGAGGCCATCCCAGGAGCTCTTGTTGCTTGAGGCCTGGCTACATTGACTTCGCCAAGCATATGATGAAGGGACCCGTGACTCCCTGGAGGCTAGAGATTATAGTTCTATGCTTTACTCTGTGGGAGGAGAGAGGACTGGTAGGAAATGATCTAGGGAAGCAGCTGAATAGCACCCCAGGGTGTAGAGTTTAGCTGTCTACAATTGGCCCTGGATTGGTGCCTGGTGGAGAGAGTGGGCCTAGGCTTCTCTATCAACCCTTAATGAGAGATGACTACAACTGCCTGTCCCTGATGTGAGGAACCAAGTTGTGGGGGAGAGACCCTGAAGATAAAAGGGTCTGGGCTATGTGATTGCAACCTAAGGGGGGAGACCTAAGGCCTCTTTCTTAATCCCAAAGGCTCTCCCATTGCTGGACTCTCTCTCTGCATACCCTAGTCTTGAATATGTCACCTCACCTGGTCCCTGAGTTGCTGGAGGGACAGACCACTGTAGGGTGAGTGGTAGTGAAAAAGGGGGATACCTGGGATGAAGACAATCTGGCTTACACCCCTGCTGGACCACTAGGTGGTGCTGGTGGTGAGTGCCCCCCTTCGCATTTATCTTCCCAGGAGGGAGGAACTGAAGATCTCTTGGACATGAGAATGACGAAATATGGTGGTTTAGAGTAACCATCGCTTTTTCTCTCATTTGCCATAAATATGAATGATACAAAACCCCTTTTCTGCACAAAGAGCCAACTAGTATAGCTTGGATTTAATAAGTGATTGCTTTGGCTAAAGCGTCACCTATTCTAAGAGGTGTGTATGTGCATCTTTGGCAAGGTTTGCACATGAGGTGAATGCTTTTCACATAAAATGGCATCTCCCTACTCCCCTTATGCCTATTTGATTTTGTAGCTGGGTTATAGTTAACCATACAGACGTGCTATGAGTTAAAGGAACTGGAAACTGGGATTCCAGGAATGCTGCAGCTTGAGCTAGTGCTATGTAGCTCAAAAACTATGTTTTTCTTCTGGCTCATCTACAGATGTGTCCGATCAATGCTACTGGTCAATTTCTTTTAGTGGCTGAGCTGGCCCTTGAGAAAGTAGCTCCATTTCTATGAAGAGTATAGGAATTACATTTGATTGAAGTAATAGATTGTCATCATCTACATGTTTTCCACAGCTTTCGTTCAGGAAGATGAGCAATATTTCTCACAAATTTTACCTGGGGCTCTGTTTCAATTAGTACAGTTTAATCCTCTGGAGACTGTGGGAGAGTATCTAACCTATGTGAGACTCTATGTATATGCTAACATATTCATTACTGCCTCTTGGCCAAGCAGACAGAAGTCAGGGACTTGCAGATCAGCTTCCTGCAGAGGAGAAATCAAGGACACAGAGTTTGGGTATTTTCCTAGTGTAACTTCTTTATTTGCATATATAGCCCTGTTCTGGAAAAGTGCTGGTCACAAACAGTGCACAGGAACCCCCCCCCCCCCCAACCTTTCTCTCAGGCATCTCAGCCCAAACACCAATGCACAGGCCCCAGGAAACAATTCTCACCTCAGGAAATGATCATAGTTTAGAGAGTTTAACGCAGAGAGAAAAGTCTCTTGCTGCTAGCCATGGCTTCCCCAGAGAAACTTTATCAGAAAACCAGCAATACAGCATATTTTCCAAGGCTTGCTTGCTTGATAAGGAAAAAGAACTGAGCACCACCTGCTGATCCCTGCAATAAGAATAGGACCTACATTTTAAAAAATGACTCGTGAATTTGGGTACCTCGCCTTTTCACTGCCCAACTTGAGACACTTTAAGGGTGCTCAGTCTGCTCAACAACCATTCCCTGATGGGCATCCTTCAGGCACTGCAAACTGGCTGCCCAAAAATGGAGGATCCCAAAATCAGTGCTGTTTTTTAAATGTAGACAGGTATGTACATTATAGGCACACCCAGAGAATTTCTCCCAGTTTGAAAGTTCTGCTGCTTTAAAACTTTACTGCTTTGTCTCTCAGACAGGTGAAATCTTTAAGCCTGGGAGGAATGCTTTGTTTCCCCATTGTATATCCCAATAATGACTTTTGTGCGTGCTCTGGAAGAGGCCAGCACTCTGGGTTAAGTGTATGGTGTGTAATGAATAAGGGCATTAAGAATGTAGCTAAATTGAGGAGATCTGAAGGCCCTAACCACCTTATTCATCCAAGTATACTTTGCACATGCCTGTATGAAGTGCATCTTGGACATCTAACCCTGTGGGTTTCTTAACCTCTTCCTCCTATTACTATTCATGTGAAACAAATGCCTCTCCCTCCCTGCAGGGGATACAAGAGACTTTGTGGGGGCTAAAAGAGGCTTAACGCTGCCCTTTAGAAGAAAAAGCTTCCTTTATGGGCCAAATCATGCCTTTATTTGTGGATGTGGCAAGCCTGTTGGCAATGGAAGTGATGCTGTGCTGCTGCACAGGGCAGGATACTGTGCTCTGCAAGGGCGCCCTGTGTGGCAGGTTGGTGTGGGGCCTCACTGGGCCAGAAATGGGACTTTCCTTTTCTTTCATTAATGCTTTTGTATAGTGTGGAGGAAGGAGAGAGGACTGGAGCTTGGAGGCGTGTTGTGAGATTTGGAAGACCAGAGAACCAAAGTAAAGGAGACTCCCTCCCCAGCAATGTCTAAGGACCAAGGGTAACCCCACCTGAGGGGGAAGAGGATAAGAAACCCACAGGGTTTGAGAGGGGCTGGGACTCAGAGCGAGGAGCAAACCCAGACCCCTCCCCCGCTTCCCTCCTCTATCTCCTTCCCGGGCCACTAACGGGGCCCTCGGTGCCCAAGAGCAGGGGCAAGTGGTGGCATCTCAGCTCCCCTAAGAAAAGCGCAGGACCCACCATACGAACATCAGCCATCTTGTCACAGGTGGTACATAGTGTTCCATTGCACCATCACTGCAGAGTGGGAGAGAAAGGATGACCCGTGAGTGCTAACGCCCACCATTGACAGTAAAAGATGATGCAGATCTGCTTATCAATACATGCTTGTGCGGGAAACATGCATCAAAATGTTTTGTTTCATGCTAGTCCTCATGCAGTCAAAATATTTGAGGCCTAGATCAATGTTTTGATATTAGGCTTGCCTGCAGATTGGTATGCAGGTCGCTTATGCTCCAACTGTTTTCATGACTCAGGTGTAAAACATGTAGGCATCTCCACCTCATGGGGAAGCAGGCACATATTTTTTCACTTACATCAGGCACGAGCTTGTTATTTATATTTTTGTAAACAAGCTTCTTGTGCTTCAGATTAATATCCTGATTGAATTGCTGGTACAAACATTAAAATATTTAGCAGTGAGTTGCCTGCGTATAGCATGAAATCACATGATGAGCAGGAATACTGTCGCCAATGGTTTGTAATTTGGTATCTGTTCAGAGCCATAGCTCAGAGATTGGAATTCTGTGTTCTGTTTTCTAGATAGTTCCTCAGAGTATTGCTCAGGAATACAGCTGTTTCAGTTGCAGATCCTAAAATTTTTCTTCCTAGCTAAGGAACATGGTTGTGGCTGAGGCTGTAGTTTCAGTGAGTCTACCCATGAGACCAGAGAGTCTCTCTCCTGAACTTTATTTGCTAACTGCCCTTACATGTAGATTGGAAGCAGCCCTAGACATACAGAGACCTTCTGTCTGAAAGTTGACTGATGAGTTCAGTTTTAGGGACTCGAGCCCGGGTTCAGAGAGTTGCACACATAGGTAAAAATATAGTGAGCAGGGCGAGCAGTATTAAGTAACCTAATTTTGCATTTACAAGAGCTCTGCTGAAGGTTACCAAGCTACTTCTGCTCTTATAAAGAGAGGAATATGTAGCTATGTGCCTCCTTTCTTGCTGTGGATCACACTTAATTTCATGTCTCCTCAGCTGTAGCCTGTCTAATCACATCCTCTCCTTTTTAGACCTGTGTTTTTGAGAATAAGGGACTGAAGATTTAGGACCAATTTAGCAAAGTACTTAAGTCTATCCTTATTCAGCAACTCACTGAAGCATATGCTTAAAGTTAAGCACATGGTTAAGTGCTTTCCTGAAATAGTCTTATTTCTGCTTAACTCTACCTGCATCCACATGTAGCCTCCATTCACATGCACTAGATCAGAGCCACCTAGTGTTCTTTGCTGGTTACTGTGCGTGGACTGGGAGGCTCCAGGCCAGAGTGATTTTTCTTTTTTTTTAAAGGGACACATGTACAATAAACAAGATGGAAAAACAATCCATATTCTTGTATACATTGTGCCTCAGTCCATGCATTATAATGTGATTCATGCTAACACTAAGGTATATATAGAGATTTGTTTATATTTTCAAAAGCTGTTGAACGAACAAAGCTTGTCCTGATAGTTTGCTTTTCAAAAGAGATGTGCAAATGTACAAAACTTTGATATACATTTGCTTTGTTTCTCCTCCGCTAATGAAGCCTGGTGTACAGAAACAGAAATCAACCATCCTCTCTTTTGTAAGATTTATCTGCAAATCTGAGTGTTTCCTTACAGAAGAAACTAAACATGGATCTCACTGCTCACCCAACTGTGTGTCCGTTAATGGGCCAATGATTTGTCTCAGAAGTTAACTGGAATCTGACAAAGACTTCCTATTGGAGCCTGAAGCTGGCAAGAGGCATAGGAACACGGGAAGTGCCATACTGGATCAGACTAGGGGGAACAGCTAATCTACGATCCTGCGTCCCACAGTAGACAGTACAGCTTCAGATAAAACAGTAAGAAACCCTGCCATAAACAGTCCTGGGATAAGCTACCTACAGGGAAACTTTTCTCCTAACCCCTGTCAGTTAGAGGTCAGCTTCTGGCCGGAGGTATGGGAGTTCATATCCCTTCCTAAACTCTTATTTTTTTGTTTTTCATCTTTGCTATCATAACTCTGCATATGGTTATCTATATAAATGTCCAGTCCTTTCCTGAAGCCTACCAAGCACATGAACTCAGTGATCTCTTTTGGCAATAAGTTTGTAACAGCGTGGCCTACCCCTATAAGAGCTAGGGAACTTGGGCCAGCCTGCCCTGTTCAATTAACCCTGCCTATGCTATAATTAACTGCCTCCCACCCAGAAGCAGTGAGACTAACGGAGTCAGGTGTTACCATGGCAAATATGTAGGTGTTATAAAAGGAGCTGAGGGAAGCAAGGAACTCAGTCAGAGGAAGGTGCTCTAGGAAGTAAGGTAGATGTGTGAGGTAATGTCTACAGAAAGGTCCTTGGGAGTCCCCGGGGGAACTGCTAGCTAAAAAGGGCTTCTGCTAGCTAAAAAGGGCTGAGCTCTAGGAGGCTGTGCTCTTCCAAAAGAGCAAGGAAGTGCTCTGCAGGGCCTGGCTGTAAACATAAAGAATGGGGAACTCCAATGCATGAAAGACTGTGAGAAGGAGGGACTCCAGGGAAAGGAGCTTGGGAGTGGCTCTCTGAACATAGCAGGAAAGTACTGATAGCCTAGAACGAGTGAGAGCTGAGTCTAGAAGATGGGCTGAAAAGTAGCACATATAGGTCAGGATGTTCAGCAGTTTGGCTGTTTGTTTGGACTTTGTTACCCTAGAAGGGTTTAAAATCTGTCATATTACCAACCTTGTCCCCAGGTTGGCCAAGGGGACCCACCTCGAGGCAGGGAGTCCCTCCAGTACCACATTGGTTCAGAAGGGGGTGTGATTGGGGATGGTCCGGTGATGGTTCCACAAGCTAACCGCACACTGTGTGAACCAGAATTTATTTTGATCAGCCTAAAACTTGCTGCCTTTCAGTTTAATTGAACATTTCCTTCACCCGTAGGCAACAGAGGCTTCCTGCCTAAAAGGCTGATATACAGTGTGTTTATACTAAGCTTCAGAGCTGTGAATAACAGTCAACTTTGTTTATGAGCTTGCTATCTTGTTCTGTTAGCTAGACAGCTTTGGGTGCTGAAATAAAAGTAACACTCTGAAAAATGTCTTTAAGAAAACTTATCTACCCTGGAACTCACATTTCAGAGACATAAATAGTCTCTCATAACTGTTAAACCTTTGTGATTTCATCTGCAGCATGGAAACCAGCCCAGTGGAAAAATCCTAGGGGGGACTCCTGTTTTAAACATATAAAATAGCCTGTAAACTAAGGGGTCATTATGTGCCAACTGGGATGGAAGTTGTTGTGACTGGGAACTTACCCAGCAAGAATTGAAAAGAGACAACCAAACTCATTTAATGTAGACAGAAATAATCCCTTTCCTAACCATAATGGACCTGACTCCTCATTTGCATAAGTATAAATTAGGAATAACTTCACTAAAGTAAATTAAGTTATTTTGACTTTATATTACAGCAAGAGAGAGGAGAATCTGGCCTCTTAGCATGTGAAGGGTTGTAACTTAAAAAGTAGCTGTAAGGCAAAGATTTATGGGTAAAAGTGCATAGCTTCCATGGAAAAGAAAATAAGAGAATTGATCAAGTGTAAAGTTCAGAAAGCTTTTTTAAAAAACAGTATTTCAGCCCATAATCAATAGAACTCTGACATGCGTTGGCAAGAATAGCAATGGGCTGACAAAGAATCCGGAGTAAATCAAACAGCATGAAATCAGGCTATCCATCAAAACTCAGCCTTTTTGTTTCATGAACGAGCAATTGCATCACTATTCAAAGGGCTCATTCTTGTGTCATGTGTGTTGTCTTAGGCAAATCAGCTCTGGAAATCCACTTGGAAGGGGGAAAAAAATACCAGAATTTTGTCAAAATTTATCCAAAATCAATATTTGTGAAGCCATAATGCCATAGGAGGAGTCCTGGCTGTTTCAGGACCCTCGGCCTGTCACAGGATGTTAGAGGTGTTTTCACATCTTTCAACAGGCAAATGACTTACAAAGGCAGCTAATGTACGAACAGCTTCTCCTCTCAATGGCCCAGACCACATTGCTGCATGTAGAAGGTTCGCACCCCGCCTGTACTGAAAAACGGTTCAGCCACTTCTGTAGCAGCACCCTCTCCTTCCTTAGACCACATTGAGGTCTGTCTTGGGGGCCCCACAGAGGCGGGAGCAGCAGTGAGGAAGCTTGGGTCAGGTGAGGGTGGGCTGAGGAGCTGAGACGGGGGAATGTTTACATTCCCCTCATATCATTCCCCGAAGTTTACTTGCAGAAAGCAGCGCTCTATTTTCTGCAGAGTTCCTCCACTGTGGGGCAGCCTCCCCTTTAAGATGTTCCCAGCCAGCCTTTTCGCAAGCTACCATACTATAATTTCAGGGTATAATATTGGGGTTTTCTGGGAAGGGGAGCAGGAGGAGGCAACAGCATAAGAGATGGTCCCTGTTTTTTTCTTTTTTGTTTGTTTTGGTTAAGTTTCCTAGCTCTATATTGTAAGTGGCAATAATGAAAAACATCCATCTTCTCTTGATGTGCAACTGTAAAGTTCCTTAGTGCTTGTGGGAGTCCCACAGACACATCAAGGACAGAGAGCGAGATCCCTAACATGACTTCACAACAAGAACAATACCACTTTGTAACTAATTCTCCTCCTTGCTCAGACCACGTAGGACATGTGCAGTCTAATGTTTTCCTAATACACCCCACTAGCAGTTGGATTTTCATTTTTGGGTCAGAACTTCATGTGCTCCAGAAAAGTGAGAAAGGGGTCAACTTTTATGAATTTGCTGTAGTGCCAGTTAGATTTTAAAGCTGAAGTCTAGGGTTGCCAACGGGGTAAGTGTTAGCCAATATAGAATAGAATCTAAATTGGGTTCTCAACTTTTTTTTTTCTGAGCCTTCCCCTCATCCTCCCACACCCAACATGCTATAAAAATTCCATGGCTCACCTGTGCCACAACAACTGTTTTTCTGCATATAAAATCCAGGGGCAGTGCAGGGTGTAGCAAGCAGTACAGTTGCCTGGGCCCCATGCCGAAGGGGTCCCGTGAAGCTACTTTGCTCAGGCTTCAGCTTCAGCCCTGGGTGGTAGAGCTCGGGGCACTGGGCTTCAGCCCCATTGGGTGAGGCTTCAGCTTTCTGCCCTGGGCCCTGGCAAGTCTAATGCTAGCTCTCCGGGGTGGCCTCCCTGAAACCTGCTTGTGGCCCCTCAGGGGGCTTTGGACCCCTGGTTGAGAACCACTGATCTAAAGGATAACGCCCCTCTATTGAGTTCATGGGGTATTAGCTGACTAACTTTAATGCTGGGTTCTTTTCAGGTCAACTTTCAACTCAAACAGTATTTCTCAAATCAGGACTTGCATATTCTTAACCAGCCAACAATTTATTAATTTGCCCAGAACCACATTAGTATATAATTAACAGTCTACAATCAGATGTAGACACAACCAATGATCTAGATTGTACTACACATGCAGTAGCCTTGCAAGCAATTTTCACAGACTAGAGTTGAGGCTCAATGGTTATACCTTGGAACAAGGCAAATTAGCAATATAATTTCTTATGATCATCAACTCTCAGTTTCTTTAGTATCTAACACAATCATCACACTTCCGAGGATGCTTTTGTCTTTATGGCAATGATTTTCAAGCTGTGGTGCATGGACCCCTGGAGGGTCTGCACTCTATGTCTAAGATATCCAAAGGGGTCTGCACCTCCATTTGAAATTTTTCTAGGGCTTTGCAAATGAAAAAAGGTTGAAAACGACTGCTTTAAGGCACTTTTAAGAGTGTGGTTACTAATTGTCTGAATGGGTTGGTCCAAAAGGGACAAGTTTAGAATACCAAAAGCAATTGTTTAAAGTTTTTGTTTTCTGTCTCTTTCAGGCCAATTTACTTGGATTTAGGAAGAAGTTAAAATCTAAAATATGGTTACTTGAGGACTCACTAGAGAGTGCAGACTTAGTAAGATAACGTACAGTTAT
The DNA here is from genome assembly GCF_025201925.1 of Gopherus flavomarginatus. Classification (NCBI taxonomy): domain Eukaryota; kingdom Metazoa; phylum Chordata; order Testudines; family Testudinidae; genus Gopherus; species Gopherus flavomarginatus. Next base: position 63,744,363 of record NC_066625.1, read on the forward strand.
TTGTACTTCCCCTTCTATTCTTTAATATAATCTTTGACATGAAATCTCACCATTCTTATCCCCTTAACCCTGATATGAGGAAGAGTCCTCTCCACATGACTGGTTTGGGCGTTGGTCAGTCAAGTGTAGCAGAGACCCATTAAGCTAAACTAGCAATGACTGATGAGCAATAGTCCAAGCACTAGCAGTGGTGGTCAGACAGCCAGATGTCAGAAAATCCATAGGAAAGAGAACTCTGCATATGTTCCTTAATTGAGCAACAGAAGAGAGGATTTTATTCAAGGAAAAAGGAGTCAAATAAGCCAAATGAATTAAGCAGGCAGTTACAAAGCCCTGAAGTGAAATTTACATAAACGTTTTACTTGACACAAACAATATCCTATTGGCTCTGAGAGAGCCCAAGCTATCTCTCCTTAATCTGAGCTCAAAATGTCAGGCAAAGGGATCTATAAAGTGAGCATGATGCAGTGCAGATACGCATTTATAAAATCAGAGTCCGTAGATAGAGTGGCCTTATCTCTTGTTTTTACTTCCACTGTCTGTAGCAAGACTCTTGACCTACAGCATGTGCCAAATCTTATATTTGTGCTCCTTTTGTTTTTCTGTTGTATAATTTTAAATCATGTTTGTATTATATCACACTCCAGCACAATATTTATAAATGGAGAATGACTTGGCATAATACTTAGTGCAGCCTGTCTGCCCTCACAGAAGCATTCTTTACATCCTCCTTGTCTCAAGAGCTGGGAAATCTGAGCTACAACTTCTTTGAAAAAGGCTGGGCACTGCTTAGCAGTAGAATTGCTGAGTGTCCAGGGAACTTCAGCTGCTCTGAAGGGAATTCATGTGAATGCTGGTACAAAGAGAGAGAAATGCATCTCAGCCTTAGACCTTGGTGTCAGTTGATTTCCTTGACTGTAAACATCACCTGTTGTTGATGTGCAAATGCAGCAGCACCTTGACAGCCCTACTGCAGTACCGCTGATATAAAGGAAGAGCTGTAGAGCTGAATATCACATTAGGGCCCGATTCATCCCTGGCGTAGTTCTAAGCTTTTACAGAGTTACGTCAAGAATGAATTTAGCCCATTGGACCAAGTCCTCCTTTGTGAGCAGCATGGGTCCATCAATACCTCAGCTGTTTTAAAACTTGACTGAAAGGGATTGTGTGACTGAGAGCCAAGTGATACCCAGGAAGGAGCCTTGTATAGTTGTCAGGGTTCCCTCCCCATTCTGAACTCTGGGTACAGATATGAGGACCCACATCAAAGACCCCCTAAGCTTATATTCCACCAGCTTAGGTTAAAAACTTCCCCAAGGCACAAATTCCTTTCCTTGTCCTTGCTGCCACCACCGAGTGATTTAAACAAACATTGAGGGAGGGACCACTTGGAGCCCTATCTCCCCCAAAATATCCCCCAAAACCTCTTCCACCCCCTTTCCTGGTTGTGGGATTTGAGAATAATATACCAACCAATAGGTTAACAAAGTGATCACAGACAAAATCTTTGTGTTTTAGGACACTGAAAATTAATCAGGTTCTTAAAAGAAGAATTTTATTTAAAAAAAAAAAAAAAAGACTCAGACCTGCAAAAATCAGGATGGAAGATAACTTTACAGGGTAAATAAAAAGATTTTAAACATAGAAGATTCCCCTCTAGGCTTAACTTCAAAGTTACAAAAACAGGAATAAATCTCCCTCTTAGCACAGGGAAAATTCACAAGCTAAAACAAAAGATAATCTAATGAATTTCCTTGCTATTACTTACAATTTCTGTAATTTTTAGGTGTATCAGTTCAGGATGTTTTTAGGAGCTGGGTTACCTGCTTGGTCTCTCTCTTTGTCCTGAGAGGGAACCAACAAAGAGAGCACAAACAAAACCTCTCCCCACTCCCCCGATTTGAAAGTATCTTCTTTCTCCATTGGTCCTCCTGGTCAGGTGCCAATTAGGTTAATTGAACTGATTAACCCCTTACAGGTAAGTGATTCTGTACCTCTGGCCAGGAGGGATTTATGTTACTGCATACATAAAGGTGTTACCCTTCCCTTTATATTTATGATGATAGTGTTGTCAAAGAACTATTAGTGAGGCCTGTTCTGAGGAGTGAAGGGTTGTGTTTGAGATACTATTAGGGTCTGGGACAGGTGGAGTGATGTGAGTCTGGGACCATGTCTGTGCAACTGCTCATCTTTTATGGGTCCCAGACAATATGACTCATCCAATACCCTACTGGATCATCTATAGGTCACAGGCTGGTTCGTCTAGAGAGGGTGGGAGGAAGTCTTTCACCATGACCCAAGGGGAAGGACTTGACCTGGGAAGAGTAGCTGCTCTTTACTCTGGCAGGACATTCTTTTTGGTGTGCCTGGGTGGCTGCTGTGACACTGTAAATCTATACTCATGCACTTAATTTGTGGAGTTACTCTGGAATTACATAATCGTAGCTGAGACCAGAATTTGGATTGTAAAATGAGTGTCCTCTTTCATTCCAATAGGACAACTTAGGTCTTGTGTAACTTTCCATTTATTTATCTCAGAAGCTCTTTCTCAAACATGAATATAGGGGTTGTAGGATCAATTCCTTAAACTAGAAAAAAAGAGAAGAGAACTGCACTCATGTAAGTGCACACCCAGTAGAAATTATTGCACCCATGTAATGGGGTGTCCCCAACCTGATGCTATGCTCATGGCTACATTAGTCCCATGGATCCCAGTGGGAGGCTTTATGCTAAATTGCATGTCCTTTAAGCGTTAAGAACTGTGGGCCACTCCTCAGCTGGTGTACATTTTTATTCCTCGATTGACTTACAGTGACTTACAACTGAGGAAGATAGGGTCCTTTGCTTTACACTGTGAGCCTCAGCACTGTAAGTCAGAGAAAACATGGATTCTGTTTGAGTCTCTACATTCAGTTCTCACTGGATCTCTCTTGCCTTCTGGTTGTCTCGTTCATGCTGGTTTCCAGCCACTGATGAGAGGAAGTGCAGACCCAATAGAAATTACTGTTTTTACCCTCCTGTGTTCTCAGTTAAGTCCATTAATGGCTATTAGCCAGGATGGGTGAGGAATGGTGTCCCTAGCCTTTGTTTATCAGACGATGGAGCTGAATGGCAGGAGAGAGATCACTTGATCATTACCTGTTAGATTCAGTCCCTCTGGGGCACCTGGTATTGGCCACTGTTGGCAGACAGGATACTGGGATGGGTGGACCTTTGGTCTGACCTAGTATGACTGTTCTTATGTTCTTTTCCAAATAATTGTCTGTTATTTAAGAGGCAATGTGACATGTGATCTCTGGACTGGAAGTCCTGGAATCCACATCTCCTTCCCAGTTCTGCCACTGGCTTACTTTGTGGGTTGGGGCAAGTCCCTTATCCTGTCTGTACCTAAGTTTGCTCTTCTGTAGAATGAGGGCAATTATACTTTTCCTTTGACATGAGCTTTGAGACCTCCGGATGTGAAGTGCTAAATACTATTATTCAAGTTTTCAAAGCAGCAATTCTGTTAAAACCTATGATTATCAGGTAGTAATACTCAGATGTGGACATGTGAATTTTTGCCACTAATAAAGTGATTGATTAACATAGAGATGAAGAGGAAACCTGTAGAAACTGCATGCTCTGTCCAAGCCTTTGTAGGGTCCAACATTCCACTTGCTCAGTATCTGGCTCTGCATTATAAGGCCATGAAGCAAGTTTCCCAGCCTTAACTATGACACTGATCTGTTGGATCCTCCTGCAGATCTAAAATGGGCTTCAATATTGTTTCCTGCTCTCCTAAAGAATTGGAAATAGATCTATGGCATGTGCTTTGTCTTAAAAGTAGGAAGATCCTATTTCATATGTTAGTGGCTCACAAAGAGATATGGGGATGAGTTATAAGAGACTGAGACAATTTTAAAAGAGGGAAAACTTCAATACAAGAGATTCTTATTTTCACAATCTCATCTCCGTGTGGTGTTTTTTTCTCCTTCCCTACTACTAGAGGGAAAGGACAGGGAGTGGGGTCCCTGGCAGGGCAAGACGCTTCCTGGTGAATAGTAATGGGTACAAAATCTTTTGCTTTCCTGGAAAATCCCCTGTTGTTGTACCATAACATTTCTTGTCACTCCCCCCAGTACTTTTACCTTGGGCAGGAACCTAGTGTGGGATTTTCAAAGGAGCCCTGAAGTCCACTTTCCAGGCTGCTGTGACCAAAGCATTTCAATGAAACCCTACAGACACAGGGAACTATTCTCTCACTGCAGCAGCTGGCCTAAGAGCTGCCATGTCTTCATGGGCAGGAGTATCTTCCAGCTGTGAAGACAGAAGGACCCTGGGTTATCCTGTGAATTTCAAATGGATTGCAATGTGCCCCTTAAATTAAGCTGGTGGATACTCCTGCCTCTGACCGGATAGAAGGGATCTGGCTTGGTCATGATGTGCTGAGTGAATGATCATGTTTTTTGTGTGCCTAGTGGCATTGGTTTCACTGAGGCCTTCCCCAAAGGCATACTGGTTCAAACTTTCATCTATACCTACAGTCACAAGCTGAAGTGTCAAATATTTTCTTTATGGATTACTGCAGGAGAAATACTTCTAAACTCACTGTCAGTTCTGGCCCTGGAGTGCTTCAGTGAATCCTGTTTTCCTCCTAGCACCCATGCTCTGCTTTTGGAAAGAATGGCATCTGTTTCGCAGGGTCTTTAGTGTTGTCTATATTTTAGAAACACAAAACCATAATTGGAATGGACTTTTGCCTTTTTCTAAGCTCACTGTATGAGATTATGAAATCTCTGATGAAAGCTTTAGGATTTTATTGGAGCATGATGACAAAGGGACATTCATAGTAATATACTTGTTGAAAATAAATTCTGCATGTCAGCTAATCTGAAGGACAGATACATAGCTATGGAAACATTGTTCCTCTTCCATTCAACAGCTCAGCAACAAATTTCCTCTTTGGCCGATGGAAAAAGTGATGGCAGAAACTAGGGGTTCTGTTCCCCTCCAGGCTCCTGCTTTAGCACTGGGGGAAGAACTCTCTCCTAAAGAGGAAAGGGAGGTGAATAGTGCAGAGGGAAAGATGAGTTGTGGCCAGAAATGACTGCAGAACAAGGGAGGGGAGGGAAAGAAAGAAGAAGAAAAGTAAAATGGTGAGATGGGTGAATGATTGGGTATATGGTCTGTCCTCTGCTTTTTCTGATATTCAGATCACCAATGTTATGAGTCTGTTATTTGTGACTGTAATTGTGAATGGTGAACTTCAAAACACTGAGCCTTCTTCTGAATGCTATTAACATCTGTTTCGATAGGCATTTTGTTCATCCCACATGCTTCTCAGCATATAAACTGTTGTTGGTTGGACTTCTTTGTCCTGGGCCACTCAAACAATATTGTCCTTCAGTTTGAGTTTTGACAAGATTAGGTGGCCCAGCTTCACATCAGCTTTCAATTATAGACTAAATCATTTGTTCTCAACCTCAGGTGTGAGAATGCTGCAATCAGACTGTGCCAGGGTGGCAAATGCTCTGCGATGAAGTATTCCGCTCTTTAGGAAAAGACTAACAATCCATTCTGACTGTGCAAGGACCCAGGAAACAAGCATGGTTCTTGACAAAGAGCAGAACCTGGGTGCTGAGCAGAGAATAGAGTTCACTGAAGCCCTTTGAACAGCATTAAATGAGGCAATTGGCATTCTTTACCCAGGACAGAGCTAGAGTGGATAAACTAGGAGTAATACAGATCAGAAAAGAGGCTCTGTATACTGGCCTGTCTATGTGGGGAAGCTTTTAGAATGTTTGCTCACACTATACCTGGCTCAAGATGCTATGGGCAGGGTCGAGAGCTAAGCAAGCAAGCATTCTGCTAGTTATCTGGTACAGCTTTACCAATCTACTGTAGGGCTGGCCTCAATCTTCCTTTCTATCCTCCCTTTCCCTGAGCTCAAACTTCTAATCAGCTTGAACTGTGAGCTGGTTTAGTAAGGTGCATACTGAAGGTGTCCACTCTAGATACCACCAACCATGCTATACATGTCACCTATGAAGATTCAAAGGTCTCCAGGAGGGAAAGAAAACTGTATGAATCCCCTGACTGTACAGCCTAGCTCTGAGCACTAAACATCCATCATAGTCCCCCTAAAGTTGCATATGGGAAGTAGGAAGCAATGCAACAGGGAGTCAAAAAAATCTTCAAAGTTTCTGCATTGTTCTTCAAATTTCTCCTGAAAACTCACCTCTCACACTATGGTGCCAACAAAACACTCAAGAGTGCTTAGGTAACCTGGACTGTGCTGTGATAGCTGCTTATTATCCCTATTATAAATCTCTCGTTACTTTGTGCTCCTTTTCTGTTTGTATCTGCTTATGTCATTTTTGCACTGCTTTGGGGGCTAGGACTGTCCTTTCTTGGTGTGGTGTGTGTACACCATACACAGCACAGTGGGCAATGTATTGGCCCTGCTGGGGCAGTGCTACTATAATACAAACGTTAGATCCTCCACCCCAAAAGTTTTGTAAAGAAAAGTAATCTGTTTTACTTTGATCTAAGTGCAAGTAACAAAATGGTTCCACCTAGCACCAGAATAACAGTGATTAACTTCCTAAGTTGCACCGAGTCTTTCCCTGTGGATATCTTGTTATGATACTGAGATCTCATTATGGGACACTTCATCATAAGGAAAGATTGTTAGTAGTAGTACGGGACTGTAGCTAGGTTATAATTTAGGTTCCAATATATTTAATATGGTGTGGAGAGGCAGACAAATACTTAAAATCCATTGTACATGGACTTGAAGTTCAAATAGAACTCTTCCCTGTTTTTGTACTCATTTTGTGTTCCACTTTCCACAGATGTCAGAGCATGAATGTTGACAGCATCAAATTTCAGATTCCCTTGTGTAAATATTGGCAGAAATAAAAAGTTAACTTTTCTTTAGTGAGTATTCACATTAGAAGTACTTCCCCACTCATCCATCCAGGAAACAAAACAAAGGCTGTGGTTTACCAGCTCAATTCTAAAACCAGGTAACACAACTCTTATTATAAATATTCATTAGTGCAAACTTGCAGTGATCTTTAATGACCAATCTATAAATAAGAAAAACTTAAAAGGTTCTTGTAATGAATAAATCAGAAATCTATGGCTATTCCATGATCAGAAAAAGGAGCTAAAATAGTTGAATACATTATTTATTGGAAATCATTCACTCAATTCTAATAGGGACTTTTTTCTCTTGAAATCTCGCAGGAAGAGAATGGTCTGTAAATGAGATCACAGCCACACACACAAAACACTTTGGCACTTTGGAAGACTGTAGCAGCTAACATAATTGCCATGTATAAACTTAAATGATGACTATATTGCTGGGAGGCAAGTATTCCAGCACTCCATCCCATGAAAGAGAGCTGCTGAGGGCATTACTGACTTGGCACACAGCAAATATGCTCCTTGCAATAAATTAATTGTCTAAGAGCATACATGTGAGTTACTCTGCCTGCTCTAGCCTTCTGAAGTGCCAGAGGACTCTCCCTGATTACTCTCTTCTGTAATCTCTCAGGGTTGGTTGGCAGGTGTTGGGTGTGGTGTTACCAACCCTTTTCACTTTAAAAGTAGGGTTGGTGCTAGTTACCAAGGGTATGTCAACACAGCTGACATTAAAGCACAGGGAGCCCAGCTACCAGTGCTATAGCACCGTCTACACTGCAACTTTACAGCACTGAAACTTGCACTGCTCAGGGGGGTGAAGTAAAGAATTTCTAACTAGGCCTGTGTGTGTGAATGGAATCTCTTATTGTAAGCCTGGCTGAGCATTCCCCTTAAACCAGAGGCTGAGACAGGAGGGAACAGAGGAATTGCCATACAGGGTCAGACCTCTGGTCTATCTAGCCCAGTATTTCCCCTGTGAGGGGCTACCCCAAGCATGTGGTTCCCAGGATTCTGAGCAAGTCCCTTACTACTCAGATTATTGTCGTTTTTCCTCTTTACTCCCACTTCTGCACATAGCAAAACTACTAGGAGCCTGGGATTCACCCTTCCATGGTGCCTGGCTAGCAGAGCTAGAAATCTAGCAGTGTTTTAAAATCACCCTGGCCCAGGAGGACAGCACTAGCCCTGCTAGGTGAGAGTCTGGATGAAGGCGACGGGGGAGAGATAACGAGGCGCTGCCTGGCTCTGACTTGCAGTCTGTTAAATGGCCAAGGTTGGTGGTAACTAAGTAGTTTCAGCCTATGCCGAGGGAACGGTAGTGAGCTGAGCGCGAGATGCTATTCTCCAGAAGAGCCGCCGGGTGGCAGCAGGGGCAGCAGCTCGTCAGCCGCTGATTGTGTTTCTCTGCCCATTCAGGCAGCAGGGAAAAGGGAGCGAGGAAGGGCGCCCGCGAGAGAGGCGCTTTCCCTGCAGCCTGGGAACCTGCGTCGGATCCCGCAGGGGTTTCCAGCAGCCGCTGCCTGGCTATGCACTGGGCTCCCCGCTGCTCTCCATGGACTGAGGCTGCTTGGGCACCAGGCTTTGCATCAGCAGCACAGAGGGGTCCTCACCGTGGGGGGACTGGACGTGAACTCCTAGGGACACTGACAAGGTACCCGCTCTGCTTGCTCCAGCAGGTCTCCAGCCCTGCCCCGCTGCAGGGATCCCCCCACTCCAGCCGCGGGAATGGGAGAGGAGAGAGGCAGGTCACTTGGATCGGAGAGTGACCTGGTGCTTTTGATCTGAGAGGCTTTAGCCGGTGCGTACGGGGTGTCATTTCCCTCTTGGTAACGCGCTGAACGTGTCTCTCTGGTGGTGGTTTGAAGGGCTGCTGAGAGCCACAGGTGCTGAGGCTGGAGTTTGCCTCTGTGGGACACGTTGTATATTCACAGTTCCGAGGGGAAATTGGCCAGTTGTTGGGCCCCACGGGGCGTAAGTGACTATTCAGCACCCCTGTCTCCCAATCTGCATCGCTCTTCAGGCCCCCTTGCTGTCCCCCAACGGATGGCACAGAGTCCTGGTCTGCTAGCAGGCTAATGTGATCCTGCCCTGTAGGTTAGTGAATCTCAGATCACGTGATTTATAGCTTTGAAGGCGTTCTGTCTTGACACATTTCTGATCTCATCTGGGGAGTTCCTGGCCCTTCTTTTATTGTTACTTGATTCTTTTCCCATAAGGAACCATTTCAGAGCTGCTTTCCCCTTCACACTGACTAACCCCGGGGTGGTTGTAATCATAGTATGTAAGGAAGAGGGAGCCTCTTCTTGTTTTGGAATTTGTCCCATCTAGATAACCCAAGAGCTCATTCCAGAGGATTTTGTACAAGAGGTTAAGGGGAAAAAGTTAGTTATTTTTATGGAGGATGAAGAGCCAGTGACCGTGATCTCTTCAGTTTGGTAATAGACATGTTGGGCCATATCCAGGGGTCCAGCTTGATGCAGTGTGCAAATTGGGAAGGGTGGGTGGGTGTCTTGCAGCTCCCTATTGTACTCCCCTGATGCTGTGCTGTGCCAGGCTGATCCCTGGAAACTGTGCTAGAACAGCCTATGAGTTGCTACAATTTACATGGAGCTGTAGTGGCTCCAGGGGGCTGAAAATTCAGTGCAGGATTGGGGTAGTATAGAAACATCTCAAAATGCCACTTTTCCTCTGGCTGCACTATAATTGACACGTATAAACTTAAATAATGACTATACTCCTGGGAGACAAGTATTTAGCAGCAAGGACAAGTGGTGTAAGTCACTCCTCCAGCTCTACAGCACCAGAGGAACCTCTTTACACTCCCTGAGTGATCTCCTCTGAGACAGATTATGCCAGCAGCATGGAGTAAACTGTACTGTAGAATCTGGCTCACTGTTACCATTGGGATGAGTGTTTCACAAATGACATTGCCATAGTCCTTTTCTCCAGGCCACTTTTTTAAATAAAAAGCCCTTAAATTAACATATCCTTTGCTAAAAATATAAATTTTTCCTTTAGTCTGAAGAAGTTTCAGGTCTGACATGGCAGAATTAAATAGTCACTGTGGTGATATGAACTCTCAGCAGAAATAGTAGAAATCATCATTGTTTTCTATGCATCCCTCTACTTATAAGACTTTGTTCTTTGGATTGAAGAATAGTATCACTTAATTTTGCTAGTGTCTCAAGCATAGCACAATTACACAATTCTGTGGATGAAAGAAGCCAGTGCTTATTATCTTCCGACATCCCACAAGTCTTGTATGCACAGTGCTCTTGTCCCTGTTTTGTGTTCAGTGACAAGAGAATGCACTGGAAGAGACCAGTGCTTTGCTGAGTTTATTGCTGACCATGGTACCATCAGTGCACTCTTACTCACCTAACTGGTCCATCAGTCCTATGGTACACGTTTCTGCCAACCTGGAGTTCTTCCTGGCACAAGGTCTGGTGATGGATATGATTCCAGGTCTTTTAGATATCATCAAGGATTCAAAATGAAAGCTAAAAATGGTGACATTATCCAGACTTTTGTAATGCTTGACTCTTTTCTTTCTTTCTTTCTTTTTTGGGAGGGGAGAGGAGGGGAGGGGAGGGGAGCGGGCTTGTGAAAACTTCAAATATTCTGTTGTAACAATAGAGTTGAAATCCTGATTCTCTAAAGTATGCCCTGAGAGTGAGTGTCTTCAGTGAAAAAAAGATATCCTTCAAGGAAAAAATGCCATAAAATAACAAGTATCAGGGGGCTAGAAAGACTAGACAAGCTGTTCTGACTTAAGGCACATATAAGATACCTCAAACCCAAGTATGGTCAGAATACCCAGCACACTTACCTGAGAACCTAATGCTTTAATCTGGCCCCTGAGTCTTGCTAGTTAGGTTTTAGGAACAGATCAAATCTTGCTCTTATTTACACTGACTTAAATCTGGAGTAGTTCCTTTGGCATCAAAATGCTGAATAGTGTTTGCACTAGCTATGTATTGTAGTTTTTTTTTCTCTTTTCCTACTTCACACAACAGGTTTGCTCACAACAGTTGCTTTAGTTGCAGAAAATTAATTAGGGTTACTGGTGTGCAGTACTGAGTTTTATGATGGGAGTATAAAACATTTTGCGTTAGAGAACATGGATAACTGTGTCTTTTTTTTAAACCTGCTGTCAATTAAAACCAAAAGCTACAATAAAAAAAAGAGACATGAACCCTTTGGAAGACTTGGAAGTGGCCCAAGAGAGTAACTCTGGAGATGTTGAAAATAACAGTTTATCTGCTCTCATCATTTTGGGCCCAATCCTCCACTCCATTACACTGGTTTTGTGGTGGTGTAGGCCCTGTGATCCCAGTGGAGATGAGCAATGGAGTGTGGGATTAGGCTCTGCATTTAAACAAAAATTCTGCCAGAAGTCCCCTGCATTAAGGGCCTGATGCAAAGTCCACTGAACTCAAGACTACCCAGGGTTTTGGAACAGGCCCTCAGAGAACATTAAATTTGGGTAGGTAAGTGCTTAAAATCAAGTGTGCATGTGCAACTTTAACAATGGCTTCTGCACTATTGTCATAGGCTTTAATTATGTAAGGCCATCAATTTTGGCAAATAGAGAAAATGCTGTTCTCATAGGAAGATAATTGTCATATTGGCTGAGACCAGTGTTCCATCTAATCAGTATTCTGTCTGACAGTATCTTTTCTGTCACCTTAGATGCATATGTAACATTTTGTAACTTTTCATTCTTTTATACTTCACTCCTGTCATCCTCGTAATGTTCCATTGCATCTTAACAAGCTTGAAAACTTACCTGTGAGAGCGCAAGGCTTTTCATATATGTGTCTGAACAATTTTCTTTTCAAACGACAGCATAGCCTGCCATAAGTGCAAATGAGGCGATGAGTCACTTAACTATGAAGTTAATTTGGCTGTGAATTTAGTGGCTATATATGCCAGCTGATTCCTATAGGCCAGTGGTTCCCAAACTTTCACAACCTGTGAACCCCTTTCACTAAAATGTCAAATCTCGTGAACCCCCTACTAAAAATGAATATTTCCAGAGATTTTTTCCTTTACCTGAGTATAAATTAAAAGCAGTGATCTTGGAAATATAAAATTTGTTTTGATGACATGCTTATTACACACTATTTATTATTATTTATCATTACAGTATTTTTATTCCATTATGAAAATGGCAATACTCTTCCAAGATCTCACTTTTGTAGCTTGTATCACTTTGAGTAAGCCTGTTATAAGACAAGGCTGTTATGTTTCATCAAGGAGCATCAGATGTGAAACCAGCATGAAGGTATTTACGAAGCCAACTTAAAGAGTTCCTCCTACATAAGCATTCAGGTCTTGAGCAGTCCAGGCAAACAATGCACATTACAACACAGCTTAATTTGTTCTTCATAATTTTAAAAACTATACTAGCTGCCTATTTAATTTAAAAAACAGCAAAAAATATCCACCTCCCTTTCCATTTCTTATAAGGAGTCTTGAAGTTTAAATCTCCTCAGTGTGATAGATATCCTTGCTTTGATCTGCTTAGCTCTTGGAAGTCCAGGGGCTCTGGGCTCCTGGCCCCATGGTGACCGGGGTCCGGGTCCCTAGGGACCAGGGGCGGCTCTAGGGATTTTGCTGCCCCAAGCATGGCAGGCTGCTTCCGGCGGTTTCCCTGCTGAGGGTCTGCTGGTCCCGTGGCTTTGGCGGACCTCTCACAGGTGTACCTGCAGGTGGTCCACTGAAGCCACAGGACCAGTGGACCCTCCACAGGGACACCTGCAGGAGGTCCACCAAAGCCGTGGGACCAGCGGACCCTCCTCAGGCAGGCTGCCGAAGGCAGCCTGCCTGCCGCCCTCGCGGTGCTGGCAGAGCGCCCCCTGCGGCTTGCCACCCCAAGCACGTGCTTGGCGTGCTGGGGCCTGGAGCTGCCCCGCTAGGGATAGCTCTGTCCACCATTAGGGAATTTTTCCCACAAACCTCAGTCTGGAAACCACTGCTCTAGGCTATATAGTTAGCCTGTCGGATGTTGTGTACAAGCGGTTTATTGTGTACTTCTCATCTGAATGACTTCCCTGGACTGTTTCTCTGGCATGTGAGCCAGCGCAGGATGCTAGAAAATGACACTTACTAGGGTGACCAGATAGCAAGTGTGTTGGGATAGGGGTGGGGTGGGCGGAATAGGAGCATATATAAGACAAAGTTTCAAGTATCGAGACTGTCCCTATAAAATCAGGGCATCTGCTCATCCTGCACGTATCTGTCATGAGGTTGTAGAAAAAAATTATGGTGTTATGTTATACTGAGAAATATTATATAATTAAGGCCCTTTAGCTATATCCTCAACTGGTGTAAATCGATGTGGCTCAGTTTACTCATTTACACCAATGTGCGCGTGGTGGTGTTTTTTAATACTGCCTAAGGCTCTGGCTTTGTATCCTATGCTTTGGCATTTCCTTTTTTTTTTTTTTTTTATGCTCTTACCCTAGTAACCTAATCATTCCTTTAACCTAGTTGTCTAATAGAACTTCCCTGGCTTGTTTTTTTTCTCAAAAAAAAAGAGAGGAGAGAAAAAACAAAGGTAAATAGGAACTTCAGTCTCCAGGACTCCAAAACTCATCTGGCTTGCGATATCTGGCAAAAGGTGGAAATACTTGCCTACACAGCACTGCAATGCCCTGCCCCACCCTGCGTTCCAATCCAAGGCCCATTGCAGGGAACGGAAAGAACTATATTGTTTGAGCCACACAGAACTCTTCTTTAGGGCTGGGAAAGGAACTGTATACTAAACTTGGTAAACAGAGGGCCCATTGGTGCCAACGGGCAAAGTGTTCACTGTTCTTTAGAAGCAACTCTTGTCTCAGAGCTGACAAACTCACTACACCTGATATTTATCCATGGTATTTATCCATGAAAGGTTGCATGTGCATATCTCTTGTCAACACACATGATTGTTGTGAGATGTGTGTACCAGTAATATTTTAGGAATAATTTAACTCTATTGAAAAATTATGCCCTTATGGTCTTGAAGTGAAAGTGATGTCATAAGCCAATCGTATGTGTCTGTGACAGCCCATTCAAGTGGGAGGGAGTTGTCATCCCTCCCCAACTAGCCGATTTCCCACTATCACAAAAACACAGAAAAGTCAATGGAAAACCATCAAAGATGTACTATCAACATTAAAACCACTTGGAGGTAAAAAGGAGCATTATACTAGACAGGGGATCACCCTGTCTGTGAATAAGGACAAAAAACAGATTCAGTGTATCATAGGGTAGAGACAGATGCTCTGCATCCATTCACTGAGGAGACATCTTGTTGAGTGGTATGTTTCATGAAAGATTGAGTCCTGGTTCCTGGGGGGGCCAGCCAGCTCTCCGACAGACTGAACTTGGGAGGGCGGGTGGGAGGAAAACCTACTTTATTACATAGGAAATAAGTGTAGGCCCTAGTTTTACATTTTATGATTTTTGTTTTGTATTGTAACCATCTATTTCTATTAGTCACTCTTGTTTCTAGTGGAACCTCTATTATTTCTTAAATAAACCTTCTTATGTTTTGTTATGAGTATGTGTAAGTGCTGTGTGTTCTACAGGGGCAGTGATTTAAGGTTAAACTGGAGTACATGGCTCCTTTGGGAGCAGAGGATCTGAGATTTCTGAGTAGCAGCCAGTGTTGGGCTGGAGATCACAGGGGACTGATTCAAGGGGATTGGGGTGCACTTCTTGTTAACCTGCAAGGCAAAGACAGGACTGACATAGCCCGGACGACCGTGCTTGCGTGGCTGAGTGGCTGGCAGTGTTAGGGAGCTGACACCCAGGTACCAAAGGCAAGACTCCCTCTCGCTAGAGACAAGGGGCAACAAGGTGACTTGCAGTCCTGGGTCTCCTGAGAACCATCACAGTTCCTCTTCCAATTTTGACTGACATTGGCAATCCAGTGGTTAATGCACTTGCCCTTGCACTCCCTCTGCCCAGCATTGTGCTCCAAAGCTGCCAACAGAAAACCAAGATGATTTTGCTTTTGGGGCCCTGTGAATTTAAGGCTGGAAAGGCACCCACTTCTACATTGGCTTCTACAGCTGCAGAATTGTGGCATTCTTGGAGCTCTGGTCAGTATTAATAAGCTTGGCAGTGACGGCCATTAAACCATCAACACTTGCCAACCTCTACCACGTAGTAGCAGCTGGAGATACCAAGTAGTGGTAACTGCTGGCAAGCGTTTGACTTCTTAATGGCAAGCGTTGTACTTGAGATGTTACAGTGCAGTGCAAACTGGGCATGAATGATCATTGTAAATAGGCAATATTGGCTAGATGCTCGGCTTGGCTGTCAGGAGTTGGGCTTTTACTTTTCAACACTGTCACTGACTTGCTCTGTGGCCTTGATCAAGTCATGTAGCCTCTTTCTCTGTTCCCCATATTGGATATTAATATTCCAAATATTAATTAATATTCCAGAGAGATATTAATATTTACTGACTAGTGTTTTAATGTATTCACATGAGAAGTATATTAGGCATCAAAACTATAATGCAAATTCTTTTAATGTATAAATAAATCACATGATACAGTGTGTGTCCTTTGGATTTATTAATGTCTTTTTTTGAAATTGCAGCTTTAGCACTTGCCTTTTGGCTATTTGACATGAGCCTGGCGGTTCTGTGCTGCTACCTTTTGGGATCCCATTCCTGTATTTATTTTGGATATTCTGTTAACAGGAAGATTCCATATCCCTTATGTGGAAAGTCAGGTTTTAAAAAAATTACTTCTGTAAATTCTTAGTGGCTCCCACAGACACAGAGAAAACAATCTATTTTCTGTAAGGGCCTGATCCAAAGCCCATTGAAGTCAATGGGAGCTTTTCCATTGACTTGAATGGCTTTTGGATCAAGCCCTAAATGCATGATGTAGGAAAGGAAACGGTAACAATGAAAAGGAACAGTGCTTGGTTTGTGGCATTCATTTTTGTGTTTTACAGATTTGTTTTTAACTTAACAATCCCCAAGTTTTACAAAAGTCATTGTTCGGACTTTATTAATTTTTCACCCAAATTTGGACCACTCATGTATTGAATTTTCTTATTACAATCAATATTTTCATATATTAGGTAGATGTATTTATGTTAATAAATTAGTCTAAGTATTAATGCAAGGCTGCCTGTTAAAGTAAAGCAACATAGCGGAAGATACACGTGTGTGCATATGTGTACGTTTTGTTAATGTGCACTCCATGAAAAAAACCACATCATTAAATTGCTTTTACTTAAATACTTTTTTACTTTCAATACTTTAATTTTTCCCTATTTGTTGCTTTTTTCTGTCTTCCTGTCCCCCTAAAACTGAAGTTATTTTTTCACTGATTTTTCTAATTTTTTTTTAATTTTTGTTATAAACACAAATTTATGGGAAACTTCTTAAACAAAATAGAAACTGAAAATTAAGGTTCTTCTACACAGTGTATCAGAACTTCAAACACTCCTCTACAGATTGTCAGCCTGTGGGTGTCCTTACCCAGGCATGGAAGGTAGTAATTACACTTGTGTCCTCTTTCTGCTAGCACATGGGATACTTCTGTTTTGCTGGAAAAGTAACTGTCAGAGCCAAATTAAAAACACACTTTGTGATTACTAATCGGGTGATACAAACTGGTGGAATGACTTGATAGAACAAAGAGATGTAGACAACAAAGTCATGTTCTCCTCCAGCATTAGGGCTGGATTCTCCGATGGCATAAATCTCTGGAGCTCCCTTTAGTATTTACAGCATGAAAACAATAATAATAAAAAAAAATGATCAGAAAGTAAATGGACAAACTCCCCACCTTGGAGATGAGCTGTGTCTAAAGAGACTTGGGTTTGGAGTTCTCCTGACTCAAAGGTATTCAACTCTCTTGTTACCCCAGCACAAGGGACTATCTGTGCAATGGGAGAGGTGTTAACCCCTTGTTTGCCACAACTGGGTAGTGCCCCTGCATCTTATATGCTAGCAAACTGTTCTGTTTACACTTATTTATAGAGAGAAATGTATGTGTGCTAGTGAGACAGAAAGCAAGTCTCTGTGGTTTGTTTGGAGTCTTAAATCTCTCAAAATAAAGGTTTCTAGTGAGATGACAGATGTCGCCATATAGACACTTCTGAGGCCCTGCTCTGCTATTGCTTCACTACTAATTTATTACTGTGCAGTACTGCCAACACCATGCATAAAAAGTCATGTTAGTCGCCTCAGATCTTGAGATTTTAAATAATACATTTTGCTTTATAGTTTTTTGAGCCCTTAGTGTTGTTGTTGATCAAACTCTCTAACCCTCATAGCTTCAGAGAAAACTTACTCCTGTAATGAAAGCTGGTATGGTGATGTCATCCAGGGCTCCAGGAGGTGGTTCTTCCAGAAAATCTCTAAATATTGCGATACTTGTGATTAAACTCTTGAGAGCTGGCAATTCTGGGAGAAATTCGTCCCTATGCAAGAGCTTAACCAGAGAACAAGCTTTACAGTTGTCCTCTGCGTAGAGGTGAATTTTGCCTTGCAATAAGAGTAGAAAGGAATTGCAGCCTTCTGAGATTTCCCCCCCGCACTCTCTTTTTAATAAAGATGTTAATCGTGTATAACTCCATGTAACCCATGGGGCTCTGTAACTGGACAGTGTAATACTATTTTGTAAGGTGCTGGATTTTCTACTGCTCCTTGGTTTAGTTCACTTTCTGATTTTGTTCAGTTCTTCAGATGCTTCCTGGACTTCTAAAAACCCTGCTGTTAATAAGACATGGCTGCTATTAAATCTGATGGTACATATTATAATACTGAATGGTTAAACTTCTGCACTTGCTGACCTCTCCTTTGCTGTGGAACCCACATCTGGGGATCACTTTAACAGCAGAGGACAAAGAACAAAGTTCAGCAGAGAAATCTGGGTGAATGGGACCTCGATGAAGAGAAAAGAGCTTTAGGGAAATACAAGTTGCACGGTAGCTCACCGTCCTCCAATATGCCTCTGTCCTAAATGGATGTATTCCTGGCTCCCACTGCCAGAGGTTTGGGAAGGGAAGGGGTCAATGTAGCTGTTTTAAAAAGATTTTCTTCGTGATGACTACTGGTTGATGAACACTCCATGCACTCCCTTCAGCATGCCAGCTGACATCAACCCCTCACTCTGCTGCATCCATGCAGATGCAGGGCTATGGTAGTGTTCTCTCGTACAGGGGAAAACTTCAGCTAGGTACCCTAATATTTACGATTCTTACTCAGGCAACACTCCCACTGACTGCATTTGGACTAGTGTAAGCTTAAGATCACTTACAAGCATAAGGATTTCAGTATTGGGTCTATAATAGCTAAATAGTTAACTAAGACTGTATTTAAAAATTTATGGCATAGTGTGAGGTCAGCAATTCTGTGGGGTCTTATTTTTTTAAAAAAAAGACATCTAAAATTGTCTTAAAAATCCTTTAAAATCCATATGAGCACCTGTTCCAGTATCTCGCACGGTGACTGTCTCTCCCATCAATGCCTGATGTTCAACTCATGCTGAATTATTACCTGAGCAGTGCACGGGAGGTTGGATACTCACAGAGTAAGGTACTACTTAGCATGAATAGGAGTATTGCAATCTAGCCCATCTTGAATTGAAGTTTGCTAAGGACCAGATTCTACTCCCTTGTACTTGTGCTGAGTAATAGCTACCTTGTTGAGCAGTCCCATTAATTATGTCAGTGGCAGAATCTGCCTCTGAATATTAATTTTTTTTTGTACAAAAACCAGTGAGAATTTACTTGAAGATAACTCTGAAACTTTCTGATTTCCAGTTCTTTCTCATGGCAATGCCCATTGCGTCAGTTGTATTTTTTTGAAGTTGCCAAGGTGGTGGTCATATACATCAATTGTATTTTTATTTAGGTATTGTTTTGTCTATAAGATATACAGTGTGATTGTTTTTTTTTTCTTAGCCAACCAAATAGGCAGATTAAAGATAAGAGAAATCAGGTGTCCAGTCCCACGCCAAGTAATTATAATAAAATGACATTCCATAAGCTGCCCAAAAGTCAGGATATCCTACAGGATGGACTCAATTATTGAATCTGGCAGCAGTGAAAACTGTATCTAATATTTCTCTAGTCCCATGGAATAGTGCACTGGATAAATGAACGTGGAACAGCGGGTAAACCTGTTTGCTGTGACCCCTTTGGGTCTATACATGGAATTTAAACATTCAGCTAGAGCACCAAGGAGATTATGACTTAAAAGAAAAAAGGAAATTAACTATTAACTCTTAGGTCGCTAGTACTGTTCAGGTTTGGCAGCCAAAGAAATATTGTGCCAAAGAAATACTGTGCTTTTTTTTTCTAGACCTGGATGAATGTCAGTATTGATCGTGTAGTAATACCTGACCATTAAAATGCAATTTCCTTTACTCCTTAGTGTTACTATTATTGCTTTTAACTGTTAATCCATGTTGCTCAGCAAAAGTTAGATTTTTATTATTCTTTGCTAGCCTACAGGTTAGGGGTTCAATCCAGTGAGGTGCTGAGCACTCTTGTTGGGGTCAGGGGGTTGGGAGCACTCAGCACCATGCAGGGGAGATCTAGACTGTTGCAGGCTCAGGCCTTGATTTATTACAGTGGTGCTGACAACGCTGCTCTAGTTAATTATCTCTAACCATCATCATTGCCGAGCTTATATCCTGTCTGCTCAGATCTGCTGTTGGCTGATGCTTAGCACAGCAGTACTCTGCATGGGAGCACAGTTTGAGTCTGTGTTTTAACATAATTTGAAAAAAATCCATTTGGCAATTTTGAATGATTGAGGTATGGAAAAAAATCTTAGAAAGTTGTACGATGCTACTTCTGTACTCAGGGTCTGAGATTGGTTTAACTTCTTTTGAATATTTACCTGTGACTAAGAGTTTAAAACAAAAACATGATTTCAAAAGACTCTTTTCAGAAACCAGGACTTACAATAATGTTCAGTAGTTTCTGTTTCTCCTAATGGAGATTTCACAAAGATGGGGTTTAGATACGCAAGTTTACTGTGCATGTGCAGCACCTGTATTGATCCAGTAGATCTTTAACAGCTCCCAAAGAGCCATTACAATTAAGGGGGTCGTTGATCCACAAACTAAGTTTCCTTAAGTACATTGGTTATGCTGGTTCTGGCAGTATTTCACATTTCTGCTTTCACATGCCCCTTTTCCCAAACTGCTATTGCATGGGTTGAAATGAAAGCTCCTGTGTCACTGGTATTATGACCAGCTTTCTTCTGACTTTTGTTAAATCAGTATACACAGTTATCAACAAACTCTGTAAATGAGCTTCAGTAAGTGAGGTGGCAGGAAAAGTACCCCCAAAATTTTCACCTTTGGTCCTGGGTGCCTCAGTGTGGTGGGAGTGGCAAATTTCGGATCTTAAAAAAATCTGACAGTCCTGCAAGTTTGGGTCAAACACAAAAATCAACTTGGACCCCTCAGTTCTCCTTTTAAGATACAATAAATCCTGAAACTAAACCAGCATTTCTAAATTATCCACAATGCAGTAGCCTCCACCACTACACATAATTTAGGGCCTTTTGCAGAACTCCATACTCGTGCAAAACTGCCAGGGATTTCAATAGCTTTTCTTAAGTATTGTGTGAGAGGTTCTGAATAGGGCCCTGGATTGTGTCAGGTGAAAAAGAGGTCAGTTGTTGGCAGATGTTGAACTAGTTTGTGCTCAAGGGCAAATTATTACAGAGCAGTGACCCTCACCTGCCATCAGTTGAAACTGCAGGCAAAATACTCATCTATATACAACTGAAGAAAGGGGATTCTCAATTTATTAAATGAGGAACTTCTTGAATTTGCAAGAAAGGGAACAGCAAAACTCAGCCCAGTGCAAAGCCCTGGTTAAGGCAAGCATGAGACTTTCCACTGTGCTGGAAAAGAAAGATGAACATAAGAAAGGGCCATCTCTCCAGTTTGTAATTCCTCAAGAACAGTCGTGCATCCATTGTGCAATTTTTCTTTTCAGTGGCCCATGGTGTCTCAAGTTGGACACCCACCACGCTGAGATATCCAGTATCAAAGTATATATGTCTGCCATGGATGATATGCTTTACCTCCCTTTTAAAAGAAAGGAGGGGCAAATTTCAGATTTTAAAATCTACACGAGGTGTCCAAGTTGATTTTCAGGACTGTCAGATTTTTATTTTATATATATATATATATATATAGAGAGAGAGAGAGAGAGAGAGAGAGAGAGAGAGACTAATACTTCATTAAATATGATAATTCTATGGCCTGGGTTATAATTGAGTGCAGATTAGATGATTTAATGATCTCTTCTGGCCTCAAAATCAGTGAATACAGTAATAACCTTTATACTAGTCCTCAGTCTGTTAAAATATTTTTAAAATTCATATAGGAATGCATCCTCCAGAGACACTACATAATATTTACCTTCCCTTTACGAGAGACATTTTTTAATGTAAATAGATGATGTCCATTTAAATTGCACTTAATATCACAAATCTCTTGAGTTTAATAATACATCTTGTCTCAATGGCAAGTCATCAATTTTACCAGAACATATGGTGAAGTCCCTCTGACTACCTTGTTATCTGAACTGATCTTAAGTTACCTCTGTACGTTTTTGTAATTTCAGCATGTGAAAATGCTGGTGTAATCCTGTATTTTGGATTTATATTCTTTTACAGTCACTAGCACTTAAATTAGTGAACTAAGCAGCTTTGCCCAGTGATAATGTAAGAAGGAAGGAGAATCCAGATTTAAGCTACATATTTTTATTGAAGGTTGAATGAAATAAGCTAAGACTTTTTAATTTTTGTTTCTGTTCCACACATGGAACTGCTAAATTTAGTGAGGAGCAGCATTTCGTTCTCCAAAGAAACTAACTTTTTATAATTAGTGAATTGAGTGCTTATAAAAGATACTCCATTACTAGCACAGAAGGATAAGGTTCTGATCAAGACTTGTTGAAGTCAATTGACTTTGGATGAGGCCCTAAGAATCTCTCTCTCTTCAACAGTTAGAACAGGGGTCGACAAGCTTTCAGAAGTGGTGTGCCAAGTCTTCATTTATTCACTCCAATTTAAGGTTTCATGTGCTGGAAATACGTTTTAACGTTTTTAGAAGGCCTCTTTTTATGTCTTTAATATATAACTAAACTATTGTTGTATGTAAAGTAAATAAGGATTTTAAAATGTTTAAGAAGATTCATTTAAAATTAAATTTAAGATAAAGAGGCCCCCGATTGGTGGCCAGGACCCAGGCAGTGGGAGTGCCACTGAAAATAGCTCGTGTGCCGCCTTTGGCACGTGTGCCATAGGTTGCCTACCCCTGAGTTAGAACATAGGCATGTATGCAGTGTAGCTGTAGCCATGTCAGTTCCAGGATATTAAAGAGACAAGGTGGGTGAGATAATATCTGTTATTGCACCAACTTCTGTTGGTCGGAGAGACAAGCTATGTGTGACTCAAAAGATTTTCTTCAGGTCCTGTCTCACCAACAGAAGTTGGTCCAATAAAAGCGATTACTTCACCTGTTACGTCACCTGTTACTTCACCTGTCTTGTCTCTCCAGTAACATAGGCATGGCAGTTCTACTATTCAGGACAGTGCTGTTAAGCTTGTAGCTTCAGGGCCCCACAAGGCTTGGTGTAATATTTACTGATTATGTTGTAGTGCAAGATGATGCTGAAGACAGGCAACCTCGTGCTGACAGAAAGATGTGTGGGGATAATAACTTGGAGGATCAGAATGTTTCCCATTTTTATTGCGCCCATGACCAAAGCTCACTTTGGGTTTCCCCTGTCAGTTATCGGAAACGTCCATCAGCCTAAATCTTTTCACAAGCACATCCAGTAGTTCTGGACTCATTGCTTATTATTTTCCCTCATCAGCCTACTCTGCCCATGCAATTTATGCAGCATATGAGTTTGTAGTGTATAGACTGCATCTTGGCTTTGCAGATGAGGGTTCCAATTGAGTGATCCCGGGTTGGTTTGAATTGACCATGCTGCTATTTAGCCAATTCTAAGGTTCCAACTTTGGATATACCACCAGGCAAACTCCCTCTGAAGTCAAGGGAAATTTACTTATAGAGTTAGGGAGAATCTCAGGACTAAAATCTGATCTGGAAAGGACAACAACTGGGGCTTAAAGTGGAGTTTAGGCTTCATGGCCCATTCATTTCTTAGCTTCTTTATTGAGACTACCAATAAGGGTACCAATTAGGGTGACCAGATAGCAAGTGTGAAAAATTGGGATGGGAGTGGTGGGTAATAGGCACCTATATAAGAAAAAGCCCCAAATATCAGGACATCTGGTCACTCTAGTGCCAATGTTTGGTGGTGGGTTTGTGATGTGACTGTTTTGTCCACTATTCCAGCTAAGACCATCAACTCATTTTCCTCAGGGTCCTGGACAGCAGCTTCAGACAACCTCTTTCCAAAGAGGGAGACTTTAATATTCAGCTTGTAAAACTTTTTAGCCCTGATGACTGATAACTTGAGAGTCTCAACACAAGGTTATCTATATTTTTGTGTCTAAGCCCCCACAGGATTGTAACACTCAGTGTAGTTTACATTTAAAATGATAGGAATATTGAGTGCACAAAGCACAGCAGTGAACCAAAATCTGGGTGTGTTTAAAATCTTTTCCCAGACACTCAGACACTAACAGGATAGGAATAAACAGTGTGAGCCTTCACATCAGATGAGATCGCATCTTGGTTGTAAAGGTCAGAATGCAGGTATAAGCCAGGGATGAATGGTACCAGGAGCAGCTCTTCTGTTTCAAGCCTGCACCAGAATGAGAACTATGCACTGAAAATGTCCACAGATATCACTCCAGGCTTACATTGGTGCAACTGAGAACACAGTTTGGCCCTCTCTTTGCAGATGTGCAAATTCTGTGCCTTAAATATATCCCAGGCTGCCTTAAATACTATACTGTCTCTTCCTTTCTCTTTTTTAGGCCATGGCTACACTGGAGAGTTGCAGCGCTGGTGATGGGGTTACAGCGCTGCAACTCACTCTGTGTCCACACTTGCAAAGCACGGCCAGCGCTGCAACTCCCTGGTTGCAGCGCTGGCTGTACACCTGGTCTGCCTGGGGTGTAGCGATTCCAGCGCTGGTGATGCAGCACTGGTCATCAAGTGTGGACACCAAAAGCGCTTTTATTGGCCTCCAGGGTATTAGGAGGTATCCCAGCATACCTTTTCAGCCACTCTGCTCATCGTTTCACACTCCACTGCCCTGGGGTCAGGTGACCCGCCCTTTAAATGCCCCGGGAATTTTAAAAATCCCCTTCCTGTTTGCTCAGCCAGGTGTGGAGTGCAATCAATCAATCAATCACTGACCATGCCTCCGTGCCCCAAATGAGCCCCAGCATAGAACACTTCAGAGCTGCAGAACCTCATCAGTGTTTGGGGTGAGGAAGCTGTGCAATCACAGCTGCGCTCCAGCCATAGAAATTATGATACCTATGGGCAGATATCAAAGTTCTTGCTGCTAAGGGGCCATGAACGGGACGCGTTGCAGTGCAGGGTAAAAGTAAAGGAGCTGCAGAGTGCCTATTGCAAAGCCCGTGAGGGAAACCGCCGCTCAGGAGCTGCCCCCACAACCTGCCGTTTTTACAAGGAGCTGGATGCCGTACTTGGGTGTGACCCCACTGCCAATCCGAGGAGCACGATGGAGAGTTCAGAGCAGGGAGAAGTGGGGGAGGGTGTAGAGGAAGCCGAGAGTGAGGCTACTGGGGTGGAGGGAGACACCCCGGAGTCCCAGGAGGCATGCAGCCAGGAGCTCTTCTCAAGCCAGGAGGAGGCTAGCCAGTCGCAGCAGCTGGAACTTGTTGGTGAAGAGGAAGCAGAGGAGCGTGTTCCCGGTAAGCAGATTTTATTTTTAGGATGGCAATGTTTTGTGAGAGGAGGGTGGGGGTTATGGCTGCCTGCATGCATGCCTAAATGTGGAATAGCCCATTGATTTGGTCTATCACGTCTCCATAATCGGCCTCGGTAATCTCTTCAAAAGTTGCAGCCAGAGCATGGGCAATGTGCTTGCCCAAGTTTATAGGGAGAGCCACCGTGGTCCTTGTCCCGGTCAGGCTAACTCATCCGCGCCACTGTACCGCGAGGGGTAAGGGGACCATTGCTGCACACAGGCAAGCTGCATAGGGGCCAGGGCGGAATCCACATTGCTGAAGAAGACCCTCCCTCTCTTCCCAGGTAACACGCAGCAGTGAAATATCTGGCAGTAGAAAATCCTGTTGAAAATGTAGTGATGATTGTTCAGTGCAGGTCCCCAACTGTCTGCCCTCTGCTTTCCCCACTGCAGGTCTCCAACTGTCTGCCCTCTGCTTTCCCCACTGCAGGTCCCCAACTATCTGCCCTCTGCTTTCCCCAATGCACAGAAACCGCAGCCCTCAGGCAGTTCCCCTTCCCAGGTGAAATCGCGGCAGAAACACTCACCCCATTGCTCGCCATGCCTTTGCTGCCGTGGCCTCTCTGTGCTATGTTAGGTATGTGGGAATGATGCTACAAAAAGTCTACAAACTCCTTCACTGTGATGATAAACAATGTAGCCTCTGTATTAAATGTTTTTATTTATGTTTTTTTAAGTGTCCTTGAATAATCCAGCCCTATCACCGCCTGTGCGAAGACTACAGAACTTGAGGAAAAATCCTAGAAAATCAAAAGAAGATTTGATCAAAGCAGTTATGAATCAGTACGCCAGAGACAGTAAGAGGCTGCAGGACTGGAGAGAGAAAATGCATGAGTGGAGGCAAACACAGAGCAGGAGAAAGGAATTGGCTACCAAGAAAAGCACAAAGCAGCTGATAAGCCTCCTGGCTCGCCAAACTGACCGTATGCAGTCTCTCATAGCCATGCAGGCAGATCAGTACCGTGGTAACTCCCACCCCTCCCAAAGCTCTCTCCCTTGTTCCCCAGTGTTTGCACAAAACACCTTTCTCCAGCAGCCTGGTTCTTACCACCACCAGCTGCCCCTAACACCTGTACGTTCACCTACCAGCCCTGAGAACTACAACTCTTACCCTATGCACTCAACCCCCATCACGATGCAGCATATTAATCCTGAAGTGCAGCAGGCATTGAACAGCAATCCAAGCAGGACATATTCAAACCTCTGAATGTACAGTCCACCACCCTACCCCCCTGCCCTTTTATGTACTGTATTTTGAATAAATGATTTCTTGGCTTATAAAACATTTTTTATTATTGCAGAAAGTGAGAAATACTGTACCCCAAGGGAAAAACGGGCACAGCAAAGGCACCAAACATTACTGTTGGCTTTCAGCCTCAAATTGCTCCCTTAAGGCATCCCTAATCCTTGAAGCCCTTTGCTGGGCCTCTCTAGTAGCCCTGCTCTCTGGCTGTGCAAATTCAGCCTCTAGGTGTCGAACCTCGGAGGTCCATTCCTCACTGAATGTTTCACCCTTCCCTTCACAAATATTATGGAGGGTACAGCACGCGGATATAACAGCGAAGATGCTGCTTTCCCCCAAATCTAGCTTCCCGTAGAGACACCTCCAGCACGCTTTTAAATGGCCAAAAGCACACTCCACAGTCATTCTGCACCGGCTCAGCCTGTAGTTGAACCGGTCCTTGCTCCTGTCAAGCTTCCCTGTATATGGTTTCATGAGCCATGGCATTAAGGGGTAAGCGGGGTCTCCAAGGATCACAATGGGCATTTCGACGTCCTCTACTGTGATCTTGCGGTCTGGGAAAAAAGTCCCGGCCATCAGCTTCCTGAACAGGGCACTGTTCCGAAAGATGCGTGCATCATGCACCTTTCCAGGCCATCCTGAGTAAATGTCAGTGAAACGCCCACGGTGATCCACAAGTGCTTGGAGAACCACAGAGAAATACCCCTTGCGATTAATGTACTCGGATGCCAGGTGGGGTGGTGCCAGAATAGGAATATGCGTCCCATCTATTGCCCCTCCACAGTTAGGGAAACCCATTTGTGCAAAGCCAACCACAATGTCCTGCATGTTCCCCAGAGTCACAGTTCTTCTTAGCAGGGTGCGATTAATGGCCGTGCAAACTTGCATCAACACTTTTTCAACGGTCGACTTTCCCACTCCAAACTGGTTCGCCACCAATCGGTAGCTGTCTGGAGTTGCCAGCTTCCAGATTGCAATAGCCACCCGCTTCTCCACTGGCAGGGCAGCTCTCAATCTTGTGTCCCTGCACCGCAGGGTAGGGGCGAGCTCAGCACACAGTCCCATGAAAGTGGCTTTTCTCATCTGAAAGTTCTGCAGCCACTGCTCGTCATCCCAGGCTTGCAGGATGATGTGATCCCACCACTCAGTGCTAGTTTCCCGAGCCCAAAGGTGGCGTTCCACAGTGCTGAGCACGTCCGTTACTGCCACAAGCAATTTAGTGTCTTGCGCGTCAGGCGAATCAATATCATCGTCTGACTCCTCACTGTCACTTTGGAGCTGAAGGAATAGCTCCACTGCCATGCGTGATGTGCTGGCAACATTCATCAGCAAGGTCCTCAGCAGCTCGGGCTCCATTTGTAACAGAAATCGTGCTGCAGACTCACAATGGCGCCAAACTGCTTGGAATGTGTAGCAAAGCACCACGGGGCTTTGGAACAGGAAACGGAAAGACCCGCACCCTTCCGTCCCCTTCCCACAAGCCACAGTGCCAAAATGGGATGAGGTGCTCTGTGGGATGGCTGCCCACAATGCACCACTCCCAACAGCGCTGCAAATGCTGCAAATGTGGCCACACTGCAGCGCTGGTAGCTTTCAGCGTGGCCACACTGCAGCGCTGGCCCTACACAGCTGTACGAACACGGCTGTAACTCCCAGCGCTGCACAAATGTAAGTGTAGCCATACCCTTAGCCAGTAATGAGCATGTTATCTTGTTCTGCCATCCTTGTTATTTAGTGCTGCCAGGGAATTTAACCTTTCTTTTCTCTTCCTGTTTCAACTTGCTCACTTTAACAGTGAGGGGCAGAGGTGCAAATATAGGTTTCTTGAGGATTAAATAGCCGCTTTCTAGGTGATAGAGGGTCAGCAAAGTAGTTCTGACACATGCTTCTGCTATATTGATTTCCTAAATACTTTCCTGTTGATTCAGAGGAGAGACTTTTTTTGGTAAGACTGGTGAGCTCAGGCCTGCCAGACTTTGTATTTCCATGGATAAAGATATTCAGTGTCTATTTTGTCATGTTGGGAGTGTTGGCCTGAGGCTTGTTATGGGGCAGAAGCTACTTATATAAATAAAACTCTATGGAGCAGTCTTCAAATAGGTATTCTTGATTGCACTCACATTATTTGTTGGCATGTAGTCAACCTGCCGATGCACATGCAATTTGACATCACAAGCATTCAGTAGACTTTTTGTCACTCATGCAGGTGGCTCTGAGATCCATTTAGCCCTTCATTTTCCTCTTCTGAGACTTCTGACAATTTTGCAATAGATTGTTTGGTTTCACAGTGTTCTTCAGACCTCTAATTAGATCCATTATCATTCTGTAGGAACATAAAAGAAAGTCATAAATCTTCAAAATATTTTTGTTGTAATTTTGTTGCAGTATATGGGGAGTCTGATCAGACAACTTTTTAAAGAGGAAGAATTTGGAAACTCATCAAGCATACTGACTTATTAAACTACTTCTTCGTTAACTAATTAACTTAAGCAATATTCTGCAACAAGTCTGTTTGTTTCAAAATGCCATGTTCAAGCTCTAAAATGCCAGGAAATGTGCATAAACTATGCCACTGGCTGCTATTCTGTCCACGATCCTGAGTTTGTTCCATATCTTTATACTGACATTTTTTTTAAAAATGAAAAGCAATACACATCACTCATTACTAGGTAATTTGAATTTCTTTAGGAGCAGACTTGTAGCTGCATTTCAATCAGAATTGACATACTTAAGATTTATCTGACTACCATAGTATTGCAGTATTAGATGACCTGAAGTTAATACAGATTTCATGTGCCATTTATCATCTCTTCAGTGGTACCTAAAGTCTACCCCAGATGGGTGCACAAGAAGCTTCTACTTTCTCTCCTGCACAGAGGCTTTTCATGACTCCAGGATGCTCTCTCATGCTACTCTTCAAAGGGTGTGGCAAGATCTGTTCTGGCTCAAGCAGCTCTGCCCCTCTGATGGTGCTGTGCCTGTGTTGGGCACAGTATCTGTGAGCGCTCCTACTGAGGTAGTCGACTTCTGCTTGACCCTCAGTATAGAACTGTGGCTTAAAGCCACAACTTGTCCTTCTAATGGCATTTGAGTTCCAAGAGTGTCCGAGCAGTGCTAGTTTGGTTTAAGTGGGGCTTGATTTAGATGGGATTTGGTGGGGCAATTTGGTTCTTGGTGCCAAAATAAAGCCACTGACTTTCTTAACTGAAGGGAGAGGACTGAAGGGGAGAGGCGCTCCCCTTATTTAATAGTTACCACTTGAACCCCAGTCACAGTTTCTGGACATTGGTTAGTGCAAAATGTACATCAATAACTACTAGCTGTTAGTGTCACTCCTCCTCCCCTTGCCACTTATGGCAGTACCGAAACGTGTGATAAAACATTTGTCACTAAAACTTGTGTTGAAAAGGATTTAATGAGCTATTTTGGGATCTGTGCCCATACTAATTTCCATTGGAGAAAGCACAGGAAGCCAGTGTTCTGTAATGCGGCACTCCATTGAGTCACAATGGGGTGCTCATTGTACTGTGCCGCAGACTACAGAACCTCTGTGCATTGCTCTGGCAGTCTCAACATATTGGAGCAGGATATTTATTTGGCCATGGCCCAGTGCTATCCATCTGTAAACATAATTTTATGTCTATACGTAGATATGCCAATAATGCAACACTGAATTGTCTTGATTGTAACTGTACTGAGGAAGAATTTTTATTTTCCTTGTTTAATAAATGACCCTTGTGTCTAAGCCGTATTAAATTCTCATTCAAATGTTTAATCCAACTCACAGAATTTTGTAAGAGAATTTCACAGATAATTCTATGGGCCTGATTCTTATCCCATTTGCATCAGTATAAACTGGAGAGAATTCTGCTGAAGCTTATGAAGTTCCAGCAGTTTAAGTGACTTAGAATTGGGCCCCATAGGTTTTTATATCAATTTCTATAGAACCCTATGTGATACCTAGAGATCGCTATTGGGTTAATTTCTGTTTCATTCTATAGGACTTTCCTGTAGAAAAGTGGGAATCTTTAGTTACTGTTTCACTGGCACCCGATGGTGTTGAGCATCCAACTCCCATTTAACTTCTTCCTTTGAAAATCCCCAGCTGGAAAGGGCAGGGTTTCAACATCACTGGACATTCTTCTGTTTTTCCACAGAGCAGGAGTAGCTCCTTACACTGCCTTGTCAGTGTCCACCAGCCCTGATTTAGGGATGAGAGGGCTCATCATTCTTCATGCCGGATTTCTCCTGGGTTTTTCTGAGACAGTCCTCAGTGGAGGGCCAGTTTTAGTGGCTACATGACATGGATGCCTACTAAAACACTTCACCAAATAATGACTTGCGGTCACCACCAACTTGGGCAGCATTCAAAAATCTAACCTACAGACACATGGCTCCCTTCCCGAGTCCCCTGAACCTCTTTGGCCTCTGCTTACTGCTACTGCTGCTGCCTTACTCCCAGATTGTGAGAACTGATGATTGGGCCCTCGGAAGTATAATCAAGGCAACTTGGGCAGTCTGAACTAGTACATACAGTTTGGTTAAAATATGAAAATACAGCTTGCCTCCTGCCCCCGCCCCCTCCTTAATGAGAGCTTCTGTCTGGAGCAGGAAGCTGCATTTTCATATTTTAACCAAACTGTAAAAAGAGAGAAACTGTCTTTGTCTTTATCTTTTGACTGGATATATCTGGTGTTGCTGCTCCTGAAAATTAGCTGATGGTGGTGCAGGCATATGTTGTACTTGAATTTCCAGGTACACATGCCGCCAGTTAATTAGTTAGGTTTTTCTAATAAGATGGCTCAAATTTTTAAAGAGGCTGGTGGACCTTTGGTTCTCATCCCAAATACACATTTGGTAATTTAGCTTAGCTCCTCTGAGAACTAGCATCCACCCACTTCACAGCCTGGTATTTCCATCTTCTGGAGAAGGGGCATGTGTGACCTTTCCCCTGGTGTTATCTGGACCAGTGATCCGCTAGGTCACTCCAATCCTCGACTCTGGGAGCCAGCGTTACCCTGCTCCACTGTGAGAACTCCCCACTCCTGGGTTGTTCCCGCACAGCCTCTAGCACAGGGGTCGGCAACCTTTCAGAAGTGGTGTGCCGAGTCTTCATTTGTTCACTCTAATTTAAGGTTTTGTGTGCCAGTGATACATTTTAACGTTTTTAGAAGGTCTCTCTCTATAAGTCTATAAACTATTGTTGTATGTAAAGTAAACAAGTTTTTTAAAATGTTTAAGAAGCTTCATTTACAATTAAATTAAAATGCAGATCTTATCAGTTTAGTGCAGTTGTTCCTACCTGGGGTGCATATGCCCCCTGGGGCAGGGCTGGTGCAAGGATATTTTGTGCCCTAGGCGAAACTTTCACCTTGTGGCCTTCCCCCCTCCCCTGCACATCGGTTCATTGAAGGGCAAATCCCAATGAGCCTTTATAGACCCCAGGGGCCAGCCTTGCTCCCCAGACCAGGTTTCTCCCCCTTCCTGCCCCCTGAACTCCCCTGGAGGGTGCACAGTCCCCCTGCGAGCCCTCCCCTCCCCACCCCACCCAGGTGGCCCCCGCCCCAAGTCCACTCACTGGCTTTGCTGGGCTTGGGCTGCTGCAGCAGCTTGGCAGGGAGGAGCTGCCTTCTGGAGGCACCAGAGAGCCAGAGCATCCCACTTGCAGCAGCAGCGAGCCCCAGCCATGGAGAAGCCGGTGCGGTGCAGGGGGGCAGCAGCCTTGCAAAGGCAGCAGCACCGCTAGCGGGAAGCAGCTGCACCCCCTGCCCAGGCTCTGGCCCGGCACCCCGCCGGGGGCACCTGCAGGCTGCAGTGGATGTATGTGGGCACTAGCCCTCATGCGCCCCCCCTAGCTCCCCCCTCGCCTAGGGTTACCATATTTCAACAATCAAAAAAGAGGGGAGAGCCCTGCCCTAGCCCCACCCTCATCCACTCCCTCCTACTTTCCACCCCAATTACCCCCGTCAGAACCCCCAACCCCACCCTACTCCTTGTCCCCTGACTGCCCCCTCCTGAGACCCTCCCCCACCCTAACTGCCCCCCCAGGACCCTACCAGTCCCTTGACTGCCCCACCCTTATGCACACCTCTGCCCCCAGACAGACCCCCGTGGACTCCCAAGGCCCCATCCAACCACTCCCCGCCCCCTGACAGGACCCCCAGAACTCCCGACCCATCCAACCCTCCCTCTGCTCCCTGACTGCCCCCCGGGACTTCCCTTACCATGCCGGTCAAACGCTGGCTCCACATGGAGGCAAAAGTCCATGTGGAGTGCTGAGGCAGTGGAGTGGGGAAGCTGCGGGAGGGGCAGCGGCGGTGGTGGCTCACACTTCTGGGAGCCACAGAGTCCGAGCATGGTGAAGGGGGAGCCAGGAGGCATGCCTGCCTGGGCGGCGGGACAGTGCCCCCCCTGCAGAGGATGCATGCGGGCGGCAGTCCCCGTGCATCCCCCGGCTCCCCCATCGCCGCGCTCAGGCTCTTCAGCTCCTGGGAGTGTGAGCCACTGCCCCTCCCAGAGCAGGCTCAGGGCCCTGCGCCCCCTTGGTTCACACTCCCGGGAGCTGCAGAACCCAAGCACGGTAAGGGAGGTGCCGGGGGGCGCACCTGCTGTCCAGTGTGGGGTCCTGACCGCCAGCCCCGCTCAGCCTGCTGCTGGCCTGGGGTTCCATTCACTCAGCTGGCAGTGGGCTGAGCGGGGCTGGCAGCCGGGACCTTGGCTGGCAACTACATGCCAGGCAAAATCGGCTCGTGTGCCAAAGGTGGAAACCTAGGAACCTTCTGTCGTGGCTGATTCTCCACTCTGGAGTGCAGAAGGTGGGGGCCTGCCAGGATTCTAAACATTAATACTAGCCACTCCAGGCTTGTATTAAACTCCCAAGGTTACAGGTTCTCTCTGACCTTGAATGGGTAGATGCTGCCACCACCCAAATGCAAACCCCTTGGAACCCAGGAAGGCACACTTGGGAATTCCTTCCTGTGGGATACCTTCAAGCCCTTTCACCCCCCCTCCAGGGAAGAGCTGAGAAAGAAAACAAAAGAAATTAGCTGTTTCCCCCAGCTAATTAAACATATGTGCACACCTCATCACATCCTGTTCTAAGGTAAATTTTATTAAAAACAAAAAGAAAGAAAATACATCTGGAACTTAGGCTTTTTCTAGATTTTAAAAAGCCCACTTACAAAAACATCAAGAATAACCTTCTTGAGGTCCAGCTTAAAGGTTTCAAGCAAAGCAAAAAGCATTTGGGGTGAGCACAGAGGAATCCACACGCTAATAAGAAATAAAAAGAAATAAACCTAATAGCATCTTTCTAAATATTTTCCTTATTTATGAGTAGGTTTTAGGTATGATCTGATGATTCCATACCTGATCAAAAACTTTTTACAACATAGTCCCAGCCATGTCTCTGCATTGTCCCCTCTCTCCGGAGAACAACAACAGAACAGACAAATGGAAGTTTTTCCCAATTTTAAAAAGTTCTAGCCTTTCCATTGACTCTTTTGGTCAGGTGCCCACTCCTTCTCTTTTACCTGTAGACATTTTAACCCTTAACAGGTAAAGCAAGGGGAGAACAGCTACTGAGACGGATTTTTGTAGCTAAGTGGCTGGCTGGGTGTCCATAAAAGGGAGCAACAATGCTCAGTGCAACAAGAGCCTTCTGAAGACACCCGACATGACAAACTTTGCATTGGATACCACACAATCATATTATAAGGACGAACATGGGGGTGGAGGGTGTTCCTCCGAGATACAGTATGTATTTGAGTGAGTCTGCACTCCAGTGGGGTCTCCAGACTAGCTGCAGTAGGACTTCAGCGAGGGTATCTGCATTTTACTGCTGCTTTAAATCTTAGTCTGCTGTCTTTAAATAATTATCTGACACCACTCCATAATTTCCCACTACTGTGAACATTTAAATACTTAAAAATTATCTATTTTTTTATTTTTAACATTGATTTCTGTTGAAATTATAAAAACATAAAAAATGAATTCAACCAGGCCTAATTATACTAATCTGTAGGGTTGTGGAGGAAAGACCCTGGAATGAGAAACCTCTGGTGTAATAATAAAGCAGATCAGGTAAGGGGTACGTTCTGGTTAAGTGTAAGGGATAAGGCCCACAGCATGGTGTCTGGCTTAGGTGATCAGGAGTGAAGTTAACTATGAAGGCCAATATAGCAATTAGAAACTTTCCTTACAATAAATTCTCTCTCAAAGACAGTTTCTGGGGCCCAGTTCTCCTACCACGGGATATGGGTAATTCTCACTGATGTCATCCAGGTCTGGGCAAATCAGCCCCCCTGCCCCCCGAAACTACTGTGGTTGGAATACAAAGTGGATTCTGGAAACTGTGGAGAAGGGGAGAGACAGAGGGAGGTTAGTAGAAAATATGATGATTAATAGAAACTGAGCAGGAATGGAGTCCAACAATACTGTCAGAAACCTAGCTGAAAACTCACTTGGCTTTGGGAGAGACCAGACTCTCAGTTTTCAGTGATTAAGTGTAGGTATCAATTGGTGTTTCATTTATGACTTCACCATGAGGAGGTTTTGATCCATGCCATGATTTGATTGAGGATCAGTGTCTAGGTGGTTTGGGAGTCCTGTGGCCCGAAAGAATACTGCTGACAAATATAATGGTCAGATGTTCAGCCCTAGCCACTGACCTTGCACACTCATTTTTGCATATAAAGCTGCCTGCAGTCTCAGATGTGAACGTATGCCCATTTTTAGTCATACAAATAGCTATTGTGCGGGACATGTTGGGATGCACTGCTACTGATGCTGTGTATGTGTACATCAGCTGCATGCACAAAACGGGATTCCCTAAATCTCAGGTTTGCTGAAAATCTGTCCCTAAATGTCTGGGGAACTTTTAATTTTGGAAGCATTGTGTGATTTAGATAATTTACATTTAAAAAAAAATTCAGTGGTTTGCAGTATGCAGAGTAATGAGTATTCATTTGACTGGACCCAGGGTTCTGTTTTCAAAGGTGGGCACCTTCTTAGAATGGCTAGGTTCTACAGAGGCTGATCTTGGGCAATAGCGAATGGGTATTTACACCTTGATTTTAAAAAGTTGTAACAGAGCTTGAGAAGGTTGTTTGAGTAGTGACTGCATGATGGGACACCTAGATAAGTGACTCTCAAACATGTTTGGTTAGTGCCCCCATTTTGTGATGCACTGTTGCTTGTAGGAAGCTTACATTCTGCTGTAATTGCCTGGTCTAACTTGTCTTTATCCATTCTCTCTCTGCCTTTGCCACCTCCCTTTCTTTCTAGAGACCCAATCCTCCTCTGACTTGTTAGTTTTAGTTTAGTTTAGCTGCATTGACTGAAGTAAAGTTACTCCTGATTTACACCACAGTACTTAGAGGTTTTGGATTTTTTTTATTCATTTTGTTTTTTTTATTCTCCTCACTACCTCTCCTCCCATTCTCTCAATTCTTTATCCCATCTTTTCTCCCCTACTTTCCTCCTCTGCCCCTCCTCCTCCACCTTCCGCCATGCCCTCTGAAGGTGTCCTGTAGGATCAGGACCGCAGAATGCATGCATGCTCTCTCTGGCATTCTGCTCCTCCTTGCAAGAATCAAGGAGCATAAGATAATAGTGCTGATTGCCAAATTAAATTAGAAAGAACGATGTCTACAATCTTGGTTAATAGAGTGCATCTGTTAGACTGTTTACTTTTCATTAAATCTTTGGAGTGAAAACAATTTGACCATGTGGAGCTCCTTCAGTTCCCTTGCACCTGTGCAATGAATGTATCCATGTTAGATGGCATTGCATGAAGAGAGAGCTGCTTTTACAGGGAATGTCACTCATGCTGATGATCAGAGAAAAACATAATGGGTTCTTGTTTAACTGAGTGGCTCCTTAACAGAGAACTCAATCAAAAATGACTTATGGCAATTTAATATGTATTAAGACTTGTCAAGTAATATCACTCATTTCTCAGCTTCAGGTAACAGTTGAAAATTGACTGAGTAATAAAGCTCAGATGGGCAGACTGGACAGCATCTTTCAGTATGCTCAAGTGTCAGTAAAGTCATTGATGGTCTCTTCTCTTCTCTCTCTCTCTTTCTTCCCCCCACCCCCCATTCCCCAAGCTACCAGATTTACATAAGACGTGGAGACAGTGGAAAAATTTATGAACAGCAGCCATTCAGGAGTTGTCTGATATGCAGAGGGGGTGAAGTTGATTGAAAGAGCAGAGAATTGGTCTATAGAGAGTTGTGGCTGCAATACAGGATGGGGAGCCAGAAACTCCTGTGTTCTAATCCCATTTCTGATAGTGACTCTGTCAAACGATATACGTGGATGAACTTTCTGCTTCAGTTCCCACTGCCCCTCCCCAAATATTAACCTACCTCACAGGGGTGGTTTGAGGATTAATTAAGGAGCTAGATTTTCCCTGGCACTTCAACAACCCCACTAAAATCAATAGAGTTGCAAAGGTGAAACTGAAGAGGAGAGGGGCTAATATAAGAGTGGGTTAGAAGTTTGTTTTTTATTGGTAAGCATCAGCAGACATTGATTTCCCCTTATGCACAAACCAATGAAAACATATTTCCATCAATAATCATGGAAATGTACAGACAGGCAAAGTTTTTTAAAAAAATGCTGCTTGAAAATTTTAGTTTGATTTAAGAATATTTACTTTGTATATTTTCATATGCGATGTTGACAATTTGTGTTTTAGCAGTTATAAATCTTTAACTTTTTGAATCTCAGCATCCTCTGTCATTAAATAACAGTGTGAGCTCCCCGTTAATTTCCTGCAACTCTGAACATTTAAATACATAAAACTGAAAAAAATGCTTAAATCCCATAATTTTACATACCTGGTAATTTAAATTGATAAAAACAAAAAATTCTTAAAAAATAAACGTTGATATAACCAATTGAAATGATTAAAAAAAATCGAATCCTGCAAAGCCTGCATAAGAGGTGTCATAGAAGTGAAGAGAAGCTGATTGTCCAATAGGAAGCTAGGAACCTAGACACTTAAAACTACTTCTTTTCTCTGAGCGACATCTTTGAGGATAAAGGTGTAGGATAGGAAATATCATCAAGTATACCATAAGCATCTAAGACACATATGACTGAAAGAGTTCCTAGAGGCACATGCATCATGTAGGCTACAAAGGAACAAGAAGCAGTGGTCTCAAGTTGCAGTGGGGGAAGTCTAGATTGGATATTAGGAAAACAATTTCACTAGGAGGGTGGTGAAGCACTGGAAGGGGTAACCTAGGGAGGTAGTGGAATCTCCATCCTTAGAGGTTTTTAAGGCCTGGCTTGACAAAGCCCCAACTGGGATGATTTAGTTGGGGTTGATCCTGCTTTGAGCATGGGATTGGACTAGATGACCTCCTGAGGTCTCTTCCAACCCTATTCTTCTATGGTTTAATAGATTTGTATCATATCCTCCCCCTTAGTTGTCTCTCTTCCAAGCTGAAAAGTCCCAGTCTTATTAATCTCTACTCATATGGAAGTTGTTCCATATCCCGAATTATTTTTGTTGCCCTTTTCTATACCTTTTCCAATTCCAATATGACTTTTTTTAAGAAAGGGCAACCACATCTGCATGTAGTATCAAGACGGGAATGTACCATGGATTTATATAGAGGCAATGTGATATTTTCTGTCTGATTATCTAATCTTTTCGTAATGATTCCCAACATTCTGTTCGCTTTTTTGACTGCCACTGCACATTGACTGAATGTTTTCAGAGAACTATCCACAATGACTCCAAGATATTTCTTGAGTGGTAACAGCTAATTTAGACCCCATCATTTTATATGTATAGTTGGGATGTTTTCCAGTGTGCATTACTTCGCATTTATCAACACTGAATTTCATCTGCCATTTTGTTGCCCAGTCACCCAGGTTTGTGAGAATCCACATTATTATAAAAATATAATACTGCACATTAGGATGTGTTGGAGGAATTTTAAGAAGAAGGGAAGTTCAATACCGGGAAAGTTGTCCCCCTTTTTTTATTTTTATTTTTTATTTTTATCCTAATCATTTACGAGCATTACAATATAAATTATTCATTTTAGATGTAATGGCCAGATCTGAGTCGACTTAAACTGGAACACTCCACTGAAGTCAGTGGAATAGTGCAGATGTATGCGAACTGAAATGGACCTATGGCACTGCTGAGGATGTGGCTCAGTAAGTAGGGTGAATGACCAGGTATTTGAGTCATCCAGACTGAATTTGGTAATAGGTATGTTGCATTTCAAAATCTATTACATCTGCACCAAAGAGAAAAGGAAACGTTACATCCCAAAACAGGTTTAGCTTTAGCTTTCTCTCTATTTGCAGATGATGTTTGATGGGCCATTCTTGACTCTCAAAGCCTATGTATGGCCTGATAGAAAATTCTAGGCAGAGGATACTAGAAGTGGCTCAGCGTATCTTTTTGTGGGAAAGTGAAAAATCAGCTGGGTTTGTAGAGCTAAGATATTTTTATTAATAAATGTTGAGAAAAGACGTGTGTGTAAGTGTAAAAAGTAAAATCCTGTTCTGTTTTTGGCATGTATCATCATATGGTAGCTTTCCACTCTGAAAATAAACAAGAAAAGCAATCCATCAATTTCCATGAGCTACCTGTGGTCTACTGCTGAAAGGAGTGGGTTCAGGCCAGTGATCTTAGTTTCAGCTATAGCAATGGATCTGTATAACCTTGACAGTAATACAGTTATAAGTTGGGAAACTTTTGCCAAGTGTCATAGGTAATAGCCATCCCCAAAGCATTTCCTTTCTGAACATCAGCACCAGTGTGATCACTTGTGTAATGGTAGAGGCAAACTGCTGTATGCGGTGATAAACTTTTCAATTGTCTCTGACTTCAAAGAGAAATCTTATCTTGTGAAAACACTCTTCATCTAGCAAATGGTGAAAGGAGAGAATAAGATAAAGACCATTTTCTGTAAGTTATGTATCTGTACTGAGCAGTAGATGAGATTAGTATGGATCAAAGAAAGTTATGAGTGTGGGAAATTTCTTATATAGCCACTCATTTTTTGTATATTATACCACTTCTAGGACTACAATCAGACCTGTTGTCTCTGTCATCTCCTTGCAGTAACATCAGGGCTTCATTTTATACAACACTGATTTTTTCTTAAATGCTCTGAAATGCAGCCTCTCCTGTATTTTAAAAGGTTTTTTTATTATTTGATTTTCACCCAAGAAATCTATTAGGAAATTGCAGGGAAAACACAACCTATTTTAATGCCTTTCCCACTGAGCAATGCACCAGTTAGAGGAGACTGTCTTCCCTCTATCCTGTCCAGAGCATTTGACATAGAACCTCCTCATCACGAAGGATCTCAAAGTGGCTTATAAACTGAAGATGTTCAACACCATTCACAAATCCCCACAGGATTTCCCAGTCTTTACTTGTTGTGGAATGTTCCACTGCAGCAAAAGAGGTTCCTCCCAAGTACAACAAAAATTAATCTTTTAATATATTCAAGTGTCTTGATTAGTAGAGACTGAAGCATAATGTGTTTACATTGCTGTAGTTGGTAGCCCCCCTCAAAGTCATAAGCAACCCCTCATCATGATGAAGCTGTCAGAATAACTCCCCTTTCCTCCTCAGCTCTCCCCACATCCAAGTGTAGTGGAATACCATGCTCTTAAGTGCCCAAACAGCGTAATATTTTCCTCATGCAGTTTGTTACTGAAAATTAGAGGCCTGCAACGGAGAGGAGTATGCAGTTTTCTCTACCTGACGCTTCTAGAGTACAGTAGTTGAGGGTGGGGAGAATACAGTATTCTTGCACACTTTCAGATGGCATGTGATCACCAAATTTCTTGGTCCAGAGCCTGGTCTGTGCTACAGCCACTTTGCAATGCTGATGCAAAGCAGCTCCGAAGATGGTGTGGCTGACCATGAGACAATCTTTATAGTGTAGGGGCTGTTCCACTGATGAAGAGTTAGTGTAATGACTCCTACACTGTCTCCCTTCTTGCAGCAATTGCAGGAGATATAGCTGAGATAAGAGGCATGGCAGGGGCATGTTTATACCCACTTGTACCCAGCTGCTGTATTAGCATCTCGGGGCCATTGGCTTATGCGGAGGGAACAGTCTAGCATGCTGGGCCAGAATAGCGGGAGGACAAAGGAGGCTAAAAGCCGCCTCTGCATTCTGTGACGAGATAACTGGCTCTGTGGATGAGGGGAAAGCAGTGGACATGTTACTCCTTGACTTTAGCAAAGCTTTTGATATGGTCTCCCACAGTATACTTGCCAGCAAGTTAAAGACGTATGGGCTGGATGAATAGACTATAGGTGGATAGAAAGCTGGC
This sequence comes from Gopherus flavomarginatus, assembly GCF_025201925.1. Classification (NCBI taxonomy): domain Eukaryota; kingdom Metazoa; phylum Chordata; order Testudines; family Testudinidae; genus Gopherus; species Gopherus flavomarginatus. The sequence goes on from NC_066625.1 coordinate 63,784,753, forward strand.
TAGATCATCGGGCTCAACAGGTAGCGATCAATAGCTCCATGTCTAGCTGGCAGCCAGTATCAAGCGAAGTGCCCTAAGGGTCGGTCCTGGGGCCGGTTTTATTCAATATCTTCATTAATGATCTGGAGGATGGCGTGGACTGCACCCTGAGCAAGTTTGCAGATGACACTAAACTGAGAGGAGTGGTAGATACGCTGGAGGGTAGGGATAAGATACAGAGGGACTTAGACAAATTAGATAATTGGGCCAAAATTAATCTGATGAGGTTCAACAAGGACAAGGGCAGAGTCCTGCACTTAGGACAGAAGAATCCCGTGCACTGCTGTGGACTAGGGACCAAATGGCTAGGCAGCAGTTCTGCAGAAAAGGACCTAGGGGTTACAGTGGATGAGAAGTTGCATATGAGTCAATAGTGTGCCCTTGTTGCCAAGAAGGCTAACAGCATTTTGGGTTGTATAAGTAGGGGCATTGCCAGCAAATCGAGGGATGTGATCATTCCACTCTATTCGGCATTGGTGAGGCCTCATCTGAAGTACTGTGATTAGGGGCTGGAGCACATGACTTATGAGGAGAGGCTGATGGAACTGGATTGTTTAGTCTGCAGAGGAGAAGAATGAGGGGGGATTTGATAGCTACTTTCAACTACCTGAAAGGGGAGTCCAAAGAGGATGGATATAGACAGTTGACAGAACAAAGAGTAATGGTCTCAAGTTGCAGTAGGGGAGGTTTAGGTTGGATATTAGGAAAAACTTTTTCACTAGGAGGGTGGTGAAGCACTGAGGGTTACCTAAGAAGGTGGTGGAATCTCCTTCCTTAGAGGTTTTTAAGGTCAGGCTTGACAAAGCCCTGGCTGGGATGATTTAGTTGGGGATTGGTCCTGCTTTGAGCAGGGGCTTGGACTAGATCTCCTGAGTCCCTTCCAGCCCTGATATTCTATGATTCTCCCTCCTGAATTGTGCTGTGTGCTTACCTGCTGCAGCTGGGCTATTATTTTCCAACCAGTTCAGATTATCTGCTGGAACAGACTTTTTTCCTTCATATCAGAAGGACATGGCAGGACGGATTACTTCAGATAGATCACTCTCTTATTTTTTTTTTATAGGACTCTTCTAAAAAAAAACCCCCATTGTTTGGATTCCATTGACCCACTTTGTTGTCTGGGGACTCCAAAAGCTGTTAGAAAGGAGCAATGCTTGGAATTCAGTGGGCTTCTTTCCATAGATCTGTCTGCATGTTGGAGAGTCTTTAATACCTTCAGGCATTAAATTAAGATAATCTTTTTTTGCTGCTTGTTTTTTCAGAGTACACTGTTATAACTCCATACAAGTGCATGTTTCTATACAAAGGACTAGAATCAATAACCAGAAAAAGAAACTTGGGTTGTTTTTTTTTTCTTAAAAAAGACTTCCTGAGGAAGCCTTTGTGAAGTCTCTACATATTGAGAGCTCTCTAGCTCTGCTCAGTTTTACACTGGTAGTAAGTGACCTGACTGCAGAGGAATTACTCTTTTTATACTCTTGGATGAGAGAGAACTGGACTCCTAGTGTAACTCACAGCTTTCTTCTTCATTGTAGCCAATTATCCATGGTATCTTCATAAATTGACTCTTGATACAGTTGGTACATTATATAAACTTCTCCTTTTATCTGGGATGCTTTTATTATGAAAAACTTTAGATCTGAAGCACTTCAGAATGGAATACTTTGCAATACCATGCTCTCTTTCTTTGCAGACTGTATGGCTATGAATTGCCGTTGCTCAGTTTGGTAAAGCAAGAGTCTTTCCAATAACTTTTCATAATGGCTTTGTCTGGGATAGTTTCATTATTAGAATCAAAGTCGTTGCATGAAGGATCGGCTTATGGGTTGCCCAGTGATGCTTTTGTGGTAAATTATTTTCCCATCTCTTTCATATCGGGAACATTTTTACAATATAATGCAACATTTCACAATAGCACAAGGGTTTTAAATATAACACATAGCTTGTCTATCCTTTCTTGATCTGAGATATTATTATTTGTCTGGTTTTATTCTGTCTCCAAGGTCTTTTGAAGTATGAGGGCTGTTTTAATAGGACATAATGCTCAGTTTACCTACTTCAGAGAAAATTGTGGAAAATGTTAAACTCTGACTATTGTTTCTTTATGAAAGGAGTACAGTAAAGCCAGGAAAAGATCAGTCATGTGACAAAGGCATAGCCAAGCCCTAATTTTGACCTTTACATAAGCTTTTCTAAGAAGGTTGCAGTGGAGGACAACACAGACCGGTTCAAACGCCTATTAACGTTAATCAGAGCTAAGACTGCTAGGCAAAAGTTGTTGAACTGGAGATGAGATTGTAAGTAAGTGCATATTAGCATTGTAAGAAAACCTCCAGAACTGTAGCTACTAAAAAACAAATGTTAAGATATTCTGACTTTCTAACTTTTTTTTTTAAGATTAAAGGGACACTATCAATCTGAAATCTAGTCAATTTCTAAAGATATGTTGGGAGTAGTTTCAGGTAGGACACTTTCCCCTGCCAATTCTGGGGGCTTCACAATTGCATTTCTGTGTGATTCATCTCAGACTTTTTTGACAAAAAAAATTCTCCTCTTACTGAATAAGCCACACTTGCAAAATTTGAACATGAGCAATATATATGACCCAATAAAAGTCATTTAGAGAAGTGGAAGGGAAAACAAACATAAGCTTAAAATGCAAAGCTTGTTACAACCTTGACCATGGAGAGAGATGCATTTTCCTGTTATGAGAAGATTCCGTTCACTTTAGTGTTTTCAGAGCAACCCTATCGTCATTTTGGGAACTGGGTATCAACTTAACCTACCCTCCTCAGGACTTGTGGGTTTATAAATCTAAAACCTTCCTAATCAACTTGATACTGATATCATCCTTGTGGGTTTCCTCCTCACCTGTCATCAATTAATTCAATCTCTGCTCATGATTCATGTCAGAATAATACATTTATCATGTAATCATCAACCCTATCATTTCATCTACTAAATCCACATTTCAACAATTAGCATATTTATGGAGTTGGAAAAGCTCTTCAATGGATTTTAGAGGCATATCATCATCTTCAAGTACAAATACATGTTCAGTATAACCTTCTCTCCGATTCCCATAGTGATGACTCAAAGGGTAGTGTAAGTTTAAATGAACTGAGGAATGAACCGAAAACAATTCATAAGAGAGCTACATCAATACTAAGGGACTTGGTTATTCCCAATACAGTGAGACTGCCTCCTATACAAACCTTGTTTTAGATGATCACTTTAAAATCCGTCCATAGGTTCCAGAAGCATTTTGTTTGACCTCAGTTGGGCAGCTGCTTTCTAAAATGATTTTTATAAGGGAGATTTTACTTTGTAATATTTATTTATGCCAAACAGAATTTTGTCTCCCCCAAATATGTTGGGCGGGGCAACCAGTTTAATACAGGTATTAGTAATATTTCTACTTCTCTTGTTCCAGGGCTTAATCCCTATCCTATAGGGATCTACTACATCATGAAGAAGCCAAGGGAAACTGCCTCCCAACAAACAGGGCCTTTGCACTCTCATGTGGCGCTGATTCCTCTTACAGGAAACCATTAGCTTAGGCTAGATCTGTTGAAAATTTTGACTGTAGTCATTCCTTTGCATTTTACAAGGTAAATGCTTGAACTCTGGTAATTTCTGCAGTAAAATGTATTTGCTCCACATGGCTAATGCAAGAATATGCTTTAACAATGGCAATCTGCAGCACAACACAACCTCATTTTCACATGACAGTGTTTATGAATTTTGTAGGAATTAGATCCCTGTCATCCAGATTTCAGAGATGAGTTTGGTTTTTTTAAATTAATAAACAGTTTGAGTTACTGTCTGATTCAAGCCCCCATGCAACCAACAGCAAAAATTCAGTGTCCCACAGCGTATACCGGATGTGCAGGGTATATACAAATTATCCAGCTTGATAAAGTTGCTGTAGTATACACTGCTTTTTGAGAGTGTTGTTAATGTAGTGCACTGGAGGTGATCCAAAGGACACGTACTGTGCATAGATTAATAGAGAGGAGCAACTAATAGGTAGACCATACTTTACTGACATGTCTGTCATTTTATTCAGACTATCTATGCTTTGAGGGATATTTGATTTTTCTTTTTAAAAGACAAATCTTGCTGAGTGTTATTTGCTATTGAACTTTCCTAAAGTTAAAAGGAGAGATTATAAATCACTAGAAAATACTTTTTAAAAGCCACTCAAGTTTCATAGCTACTTCAAATAGCCATTGTCAGTAGCTGGCAAGATACCCAATCCTACCAGAAAGATAAATATCAAGGGAAATGTAACTCGGCTTCCATATATTTAAGTCAACAAGATAAAATAGGTTACACAGCACATACCTATTCTGAGTTTATGTATAAATCTAGATGACAGAAGCTTCATGCTTCAGGTTAAAGTAGTTTTATGAACTTTCTTATTGCATATTTGTACACACAGATTAAAGAGGGAGGTTCTGTGTTTTTAGCTAATATACAGATAATGGCAAACGACAGGATGTAGGAAAATGTACAGGTTGAAAGAGTGACTAAGTTTGCATGGGAGTTCATGAAAGTGAAATGCCATCTATTCACAATAAACAAAAGGTACAATCACTTGCAAAATTCCATGTGAGAGGTCCCATGAGATTTAAAAGATAGCTAATAAATTAGCTTTTTGCATATTTTCAAATCTTGTCTTAGGAGGAACTCTTTTAAATTTACTTATCCTTATGAATATTGTGTTTTTTAACACTCTGTTGACTCCCCAGAATAGCTTCCGCTTTTCTTAACTTCCTGAGACCCTTCAGATCTCTCCAAGTGATTATGATGATTTAGTACTCTGGAGTACCAGATACTTTATGTAACTTTGATATGTGGTGCCAGGGCTCTATTAGTTTCTGTACAAAAGTATATTCTGTCCTGGATGGCTACTGTTCTCAGTCCCTGCCTTTTAGAGCAGTGGTTCTCAACCAGGGTTATGCATACACCTGGGAGTATGTAGAGGTCTTTCGGGGGTACATCAACTCATCTAGATATTTGCCTAGTTTTACAGCAGGCTACATAAAAATCACTAGCAAGGTCAGGACAAACTAAAATTTCATACAGACTATGACTTGTTTATACTGTTCTATATAGTATACACTGAAAAGTACAATATTTATATTCCAATTGATTTAGTTTACAATTATGGTAAAAATCAGAAAGTAAGCAATTTTTCAGTAATAGTGTGCGGTGACACTTTTTTATTTTTATGTCTGATTTTGTAAGCAAGTAGTTTTGTGAGGTGAAACTGGGGGTAGACAAGACAAATCAGACTTCTGCAAGGGGTAGAGTAGTCTGGAAAGGTTGAGAATCATTGTTTTAGGGCATTTCATTTGCAGCTATTGTATAATGCTCTGCTTTCTGATTCATTGATTAAGAAAAACCATGAAAAGGAGACTTTTTGGTGGTGGTAAAAAAAATCACACAATAGATCTTTCTTAATACATTCAGATTTGTCTTTGGCAATCTCCTGGATTATATGGGATGTGCAGCTTGTCCCATTACCTATAAACAATCCATATTTCTGGTATAGGGCACCTAACTATATCCATTTTTAAAAAGTTCTCATAAACCTTGTCTTTCTCTAGCCGGCTTTTAGTTGTCTGTCTGGTTGACAGAAGTTACTAGATCTTTATCTTTGAGCAGCAATGCTCTAATGCAGGGGTTCTCAAACTAGGGGTTGGGGCCCCTCAGGGGGTCACAAGGTTATTACATGGGGGGATCATGAGCTGTCAGCCTCCACCCCAAACCCTGCTTTGCCTCCAGCATTTATAATGGTGTTAAATATATTTAAAAGTTTTTTTTTAAATGTATAAGGGGGGTTACACTCAGAGGCTTGCTATGTGAAAGGGGTCACCAGTACAAAAGTTTGAGAACCACTGCTCTAATGTTTCTGTTCACCGCATTGCATTTCAATACATAGCTACTTGTAAATGGCAAAACGCAGACAGGGCTTGATCCAGCTCTGAGATGCATAGATATAGATTCAATCCTAACATGAAATTAAATTTAGAACTATACTGTGCTACTCTGAAGCAGATTTTCTAGATTCTCACAAACCTGCTGCCCCTGGGTATAATTTTTGGTGGTGCCCAAATGGGTCCAAGTCCTGTGTCCCCACACCTGCCTTGTGGGGGTGTGTATGGTGGGAGGGGGATGAGGACTCTGGCTGGGGGCGCAGGCTTTGGGGTGGGGCTGGGGATGAGGTGTTTGGGTTGTGGGAGGGGCTCAGGCTAGAGCAGAGGATTGAGGTGTGGGGGTGAGGGCTGTAGGGTGGGGCCGGGGATGAGGGATTCATGGTGCAGGAGGGGGCTAAGGTTGGGGTGAGGGGGTGAGGGCTCTGGCTGGGGGTGCCGGCTCTGGCTGGGGGTGCGGGCTCTGGGATGGGGTAGGGCAGGAGATGAGGGGTTTGGGGTGTAGGCAGGCTGTCCCAGGGCTGGGGCCAGAGAGAAGGACTCCACAGTCCCCCAGCCCTGTCCCTGAGGGGAGCTCTGAGGGAGAGGGCCCCCTCTTTCCCCTCCCCCCCAGCATCACCCAGCACTGTCACTGTCACTACATGTATTCCTAGAGGCTAGACTCCTCTCAGGTCCAGGAAGCCCCTCACCTCCCCTATGTTGGGTGCTGGAGTGGAGGGGACTGTCATCACAGGTGGCCTCCTCCCCCGCTGCAGCTTGTTTCCCCTCACCATAGCCTCATGGGGGATGGGGCTACCCCTTGCCCAGCATGGGGCAGGAGTGGTGGCTGCGGGCGGGGAGTGGTGGTGGGATCAGACGGTCGGACACTCTCACCCAAGCCCCAGCAGCTGCTCGGGTGAGGTCTAGACTCCATCTCCCAGAAGCCCCTCAGTGTCTCCTCCCAGTGGGTGCCAGGGGAGGGGAGGGCTGCCAATCATGTTTGCGCTTCTTTCCCTCCTCAGGAGCAGCAGTTGCCTCAGCCTGCTACCAGTGCCGCTCTTGTGTTGTAGGCAGGGACACTCTGGGGTCAGGGAGCGGCAGGTGGGAGCTGTGGGACGCTACGGGGGAGGTGCCTGGGGGTGGCAGGCAGGGCCAGGGGAGAGACCTGGCTCCGAACATTGGTGGAGTTGGGCACCCAGGCCTTGAATATTCCTGGAGCCTGGGTACCATGGGCCCATACAACTTGCCACCCTCGTCTCATTCATATTTCAAAATCCCACTGCTGCTACTGGACACCCAGTATGTTGACTGCAACTTTACCAGACAAAGAATCCACAGTGTCCCAACAATTCAGAACTTATGAACATGATATAATGGGCTAACAGAACTCATGTTTGTGTTTGCAAAACTAAAAGGCACAAATATAGAGCATTTTATAACTAGGAGAGGAAGGTCCAGTGGTTAAGGCACTGCCTTAGATCTGGATGATCCAGATCTCAATTCCCTGCTCTGCCACAGGCTTCTGGTGTGACTGTGGGCAAGTCACTTAGCTTTTCTGTGCCTCGATTTCCCCCATCTTTAATGTGGGGTTGATATCACTGCCCTACATCACAGGGGTGTTGTGAGGATATTTCTTTAAAAATCATGAGGCACTCTGATAACTATGATGATCAGGCCATAGAAATGCCTAAGATACCTAGACAGACTATGTGATGAATTCAGAGAGGATGTATTGGCTCTTGCATTTTGGCTGGACCACAGAGGAGTCTTATCTTCTGCAGTGTGCACTTGAATGCTTAGAAAAGATATTGGTACTAACATTTGGAAACCCTTTTAAAGAATCCTTGTCATATCCTAAAAAAAAAAATAAACGACCTAAGCCTGTGTGAGGCAGTTGTGAAATAATGGTATGGTGCTTGCTGGCGCACCAGTGAGGAACTGAAGCCACCGAAGTGCTGTAACAGAGGCATGAAATAAAAAGACAAGTACCTTTTTTAACACTAGTTATTTATATTTTGTTATTCAGACCAGTCCATTTGGCAGTCCATTCCTCAAGTCCCATTGACTACAGTGGGACTTAAATGTTTGCTCATATTTAAGCACATACTCAAGTGCTTTTGCTAAGTAGAGGTAGACCGTAAGTTTTGATCTGAATTGCTGCAAAGTCCAAAGGAGTTCAGCTACATATGTTTGGTTGGGACCTATCTCTAGTTTCATTGGCATCCTGGAAACTATTGAATAAGTATTGACAAATATTTATTTTTCTCTATTTCTGTAGGATTTGTGTGTAATCTGCAATCTGGACTCTAACACACCGAAGGGCATTTGTTCACCCCAAAAGACTTCATAGTCAAGGATCATGGTAGACATTTTAATAGTATCTTTGAGGTAAGTTGTACAATAAATTTTTTTTAATGATTTAATATGCTCTTGTCATAGTGCAATAAGTATTGATTGACTGTATATCTGTAGACTTTACAAGCAAGTGTTGTTTTAACTATTTGGACCATTAGTAGTTTAATGCAAAGTCCAGTCTAAATGATCGAATGGTTAAGTGCATAGTTCACTTAGAACAATCAGGCAAGGACAATCTTTGAGAGGAGGGGAGAGGAGAATTGGAAAGTTCTCAATGTCTTGTTCCAGGAGGGCTTGTTTTCACCTTGTGTCAGTGTCCTAGCAGGATTTCTTGTAATTTGCAGATCTTTTTTACCATTTTTGGTGAGATCTAATGACTCCTATTTATAGTAAATGCCTTTTAAATAATTTTTATTCTTAAACTTTGAATTGTATGCATTAAAGTTGAAAGTTGTATGTTGTTGGAATGATTGACTCACATGTTCATGACTGCTAGACCATTGTGTGTTTTCTTTCATTTGTATGAAAATGGACTGGAAGTGACCCCTCAGGTCCAACCCTCTCTCTTCTGAATTTCAAATGCTAGGGTTTGGACCCAAATCCCCAGATCCAGACCTGCTTCTATCTTGAGCTTTCAGCTCGGATTTCACACTCCAATGGATCTTCTATATATTGCAGCCTATAACAGTGCTACCTTTTCTGTGGAGACTTCTCCCAGCCTCCCCTCACAAGACAGACCAAGAAGCCACCATGCTCAGGGAAGTCACTTACCATGGCTGCCAGAGGCACAGGGTATGATACAGAGTGGCCCCACAGCTTATACCATGAGGAGACAACCATCCCCCATACCATAATCAATAATAGGGGAGAAACTCACTGAGGGGCATCCCCCCTTGGGTTTTCTATGGGGGAGGGGGGCCTTTTGGGATAGCTCAATGGTTTGAGCATTAGCCTGCTAAACCCAGGGTTGAGAGTTCAATCCTTGAGGGAGCCATTTAGGGATCTGGGGCAAAAATCTGTCTGGGGATTGGGCCTGCTTTGAGCAGGGGGTTGGACTAGATGACCCTCCTGAGGTCCCTTCCAACCCTGATATTCTATTAATTCTATGACAGTTCTCCCCAGATAAGAGCATTAGTGTCTTCAACAGGAAACCTCCCCCGAGACATTGATTTAAACAAAAGATGGCATTGCCACTATGGGGGAGTATTACTGTATTCTCCACCTAGTGTGAGATGGATGTTTTGGTTTGACAGTTTGATATATCCCTGCATACTCCACTTCAAATGTGCCTAATTTTGATGTGTGCTTGGTATTTTTTTGGCTTATTTATAACATCTGTAACAAATCTTCAGAGCAGGATAAACCTATTTTTGTAGTTTAGGGAACCTAGCAATAGTCAAGCATGATAAATAAAATTACAAACTCCAGAGAAGTGGCCAAAGTCAACTGAGTCAAAGTGAAATAACACAAAATTAAAAAAAAAAAAATCACAACCCCTCAATCAACCCAGAGGCTTTCCTCAGGAAGGCTTAAGTATTCCTGCCAGATTTCCTATGTGCTTGAAACAGTAGGTTGATAACAAATATTTTTGGCAGACCCAAGCATATACACAGAGACAAACTATAAACTACCCTCATTGTCCCTGTGCACATGTTCACACACATGCTGAGTTGTAATCCCCTTTTTAGAGACTGGTCAGGAAAAGCTTGGCACAGAATAATCACACACGTGCTAAGGAGTTCAATTTTGAAGTGGGAACTTTTAATCTGGTAAGTAATTTGCTTTGAAGATTATAGTCCTTGCTCACTTTAGAACTGCCACCCTCATGCAGGATTTTATTAAAATGTATTCATAGAAATGTGCTGCCCATTGACTGAGCCTGGCCTTTTGCTGTTCATGAAAGTTAGTTTCCCTATGCAAATGCTGAATTTCCTATTGTACCCTCTGAGGGAACAGGGAGAGTAGAAGCTAGACAGAGGGTGAAGACCTCTGAAAAAGTAAAGCGGGTATTCAACTGGAGCAAATCAGATGTTCCGAAACTATTCCAGGGATCATATAATATGAAGCTGCCCAGGGGTGTCTGTGATTTGTGTTCTAGCTAGGAGTTTGTCATATTTCTATTGAAACTTCATTGAAATGGGGCACTATGAAGGAGATCACCTGCCCATGGGAAAAAGCATATGTGGCTCCTGGATTACAGGACACATTTGGGAAAACAGCATGTTCCGTGGTTAGGGCACTAGACTGGGAGTAGGAAGATCTGAGTTCTGTTTCCAGTTTTGACCTTGGGCAAATTATTTCCCCTCTTTATGCCTCTGTTTTCTCCCTCCATTTGTCTGGAAGTGCCCCCTCTTCAGAATGGGGACTGTCTCTTACTGTGTATGCAGAGGCTCTGGGTGCTAATAACAATAAAAGATGCAACATGGTTTTTGAAAGGGCTTTAAAATGTTCTTATTTAAAAACAAAGAAAACAAGATTGGCACTGCCTAATGATTTAGCTATAGTTTTTATCCTTTTTCATGGTTATTGCTTTGTGCAAGAGGACTAGAACATGATAATGAGGTGGTGATAGGCACTATATAATATTATCCAATGGCCAGTTCCCCCACCCCCAGTATGTTAGTGAAGGCAAACAAATATCTTTCTAATGTAGAGAACTATTTTCTTGAGTTTTCTGTGTTTGTAGTAACGAAATGGCAAGTGCAGAAAAAATATCTCTGTTTGATAGACCCCTGTGACAGTGTATATCAAGGCTTCTCTGCCCCTGTTGGACCTGTCACTGCCCTGACACACCCTCTCTAAGGAGACGTATGACCGGGGAAAGAGGGGTAGTGAGTTTAGACCTCCAAACACTGCCTAGAGAAGTGACTCAAGCTTGATACTGGGGGAACCAGCAAGATTTGCACCTCTGTCAGTTAGAAGAGCCAGGAGGAGGCAGAAGGCAATCAGGACCTACCAGACAAGATAAGATGGCTTGCTTGCTTCTCCTAAGGAGGAGTGCTGGGTAGGGTTACCACCTTTTAAAATGCAAAAAACCTAGCATGCTCCCCACAAGGCAAGCCCACCACAACTCCAACCAAAAGGAACTCCACACACCCACATCAACAGTCACTTTATAGTATCTAGAGAGAGAGCACCTATAGATAAGATTTATAACATCATTTTCTTACCTTTGTCGTGTTTCTCCAAGCTGCTTTGTTTGTTTCCATCTTCACTGAGATTCCTTTTCCCCCCTCAAACTTCATTGATTCTATATTTTTAAGTGCATACTTGAATGTGAACTTTCTGGAACTTCATACATAAAGAAAATCTGTTTAATCTATTTCTTGAATTTATATTTGCTGTTTGAATTTGCCATTTGCAGCAATTTCTTATTTTTAACAGCAACATCGTAGCATTGTTAGCTGGACACAGAAACTTCTAACATTAGATATCCCAGTGTATTGTGATGATAATAATGAAAATCTTTAGAACCAGTTCAAAAAACCCTGGCAGATTAAATTCTGTTTCTGGCAATTCATAAAAACAAACAAACAAAAAAAGGCCAGGCTGGTCAAATACCAGCCAGGTGGTAACCCTAGTGCTGGGTGAAGATGGGTCAGGAGAAGATTTCCTGGGACCTAACCCAGAATACTCAGGCCTGGGTCAGGACCTAACAACTCAACAGCAGTTTTGGTTTAAAGCTTGTGACACGTCGTTCATTTTTGTTGTGGAGTTTAAAAGCCTAGATGACTCTTTTAGTAGAATTTCAGTTAACTGTTTCAAGACTACCAAGGGATCACTGTATGAGACACCTTGCTCCTGATGAGATTTGTCAGCCCCCCTCTGAAAGTGTCTGAAACAATGTAGAATATTTTAAAGGTTTGTGGAGAAGAGAGCTGTGAGTGGGAAGTACAGTTGAATTCTGTCTGATCTGTTGGGCTTGTCTTCATGATGGGGTAATATGCCTTATGGGGTGACGATTTCTAAAGTGCACTAAGATGTTGCACATTAATTGATCTGTGTGTATCCTGCTGGTGTGCATTAAAGGTTACCTAGGGCATGGTGCACTTTAGAAATATCACCTCTGTAAAGCAAATTACCTGACTGTGTAGATAAGAATCCATTTAAAAGGTTTACTGGTTTATAAAGACAGTTGGCTGAATCTCAGATGTTAAGCAATTGAATCAACTGATCGTATACAGTATTACTGTATTAATGAAGTGTATAGAGTGAGGTCTTTGCTGAAAGCTAACGACACACTAATTAATATTATTGTGAAATGTATGTATTAAAAGAATAGGAGGAAATATGGATACTTAAAGATATTATGTTTTAAAGTCTGTGGAGAAACAGGTTCCCTCTCAGACAGGAGGGCAGGCAGCTATCTCCTGAGGTTAAGCCAGGTGTGACCAAAACCGATGGAAGCTGCATTTACGCAGAAATCAGTCAAGGGGTGGGAAGGCCACAGGAAGGGGAAACATAGCATGAAGTCATCCTGCCTCTTGGAATAGTCATTGGACTTTGGAAGATAAACAAAGACAGAAGCCATCTTTTGCATCTATAACTAGACAAACACACAGAACAGAGCTCATGCAAGCTGAGAAAGATGGGTCCTTCAACCAAGGGATGGTTGAACTGTCTGGAAACTGATTATAGGTGAGAAACTTGCATAGCTAAGGTTGTACCTTGATAGATTAAGTTTGACACTTTTTAGATCTGAGTTTTCATTTTTATTTGCTTGTAACCCTTTCTAACTTAATCATAGAAGTGTGAGACTGGCAGGGTCCTTGATAGATCATCTAGTCCAGTCCCCTGCACTCAAGGCAGGACTAAGTAATAATTAGACTATTCCTGACAAGTGTTTGTCTAACCTGTTCTTCAAAACCTCCAGTAATGGAGATTCCACAACCATAGGCAATTTGTTCCAGTAATTACCCTGACAGTTAAGTTTTTTCCCCTAATATCCAACCTATACCTTCCTTGCTGCAATTTAAGCCCTTTGCTTTTTGTCCTATCCTCAGAGGTTAATGAGAACAATTTTTCACTTTCCTCCTTTTGTACCTGAATTCCGTTAAAATCCTGTCGTCTTTTGTAAATAAACTTGTTTTAACATTAATCTAAATTACCATTGCTGTGTTTGAATTAAAGTGAACCTTAACTCCGGTTAATGTGGCAAGCTGGTTGGTTTTGTGTCTTTAGAGGAACAAACGGACCTTATTTCTCTGAGCTGTCCAGGAGCGGGCTGGACATTACAGGGCGCACTGTTTTGGGAAAATTTGGGACTCGGAGTGTGCTGGCTGTAACTAAAGCTGGTGGAAGCCAGCGTGTGACGGTGTGTTGCTTCAAGCTGCTGGGGTCAGAGTCTGCTAGACCAGGGCTGCAGCTATACACAGACGCTCAGGGTATGACCCTCCTGCTTGTAGGCTGGTTGAGAGCTACAGCAACAATTGTGAGGCACCCAGCGTTTCAGGGTAGGTAGTGACACAACCTCTCAATGGTCTGGATTGCACCCGTGAACCAAACCCCATCACAGAAAAATATTAGGTGCAACTGGTGTGCCTCTGACCAGCAATCCCTTTTGTGCAGCCTTTTGAGCACCACAAAATAGCTGGCAGCAGGGCCAAGAATGAGACCCCTCACTGAGCTAAATTTGGACCCATATAGGTGTGACAAGTAAGCCCCTTATTGATGGTGGATCAGTGTCTGCCTGGTTGGTGGAAGAAGGGCCAGAGAGGCTCAAAAGCAGCTTGGACTTTGGGGCCTGTAGCTCCACTTGGAGTGGGGAGCAGAGGTTGCTGAGATGCTATCTGCAAATCTTTCTCTTTGTTGACATGTCATGGATGGAGAGAGGCAGGGGGAATAGGGCTCATAAACATTGAACCATGTATTGGGCACCTGGGTGTGGTGAGAGTCTCTGGAGAAAGTGACGAGTGAGTTGTCTTGCTGCCCCCCAGGTCTTGTGCTATAAAGTCTAGTCAGTCTCCACAGCTGACTGGAGAGGAACCTGTTCCCTTGCAGTCGTGGAGGTTCTGTGCGTGTCCAGTGCTTCCTCAACACTGTTTTACACAACCGTACTGAGGAGGGAGGAGGCATGTCCCAGGAAGGAACTAAGAAGTGGGGTTTGGTTTTGTATGTTTACAGTTAAATTTTCCTTCGCACTTTCGAAAATCAGGGGAAATGTATCTGGGCACCCAGAAATGGAGGTGCACAAAATTAATGGAATGCTTCTGAAAATGTTAGCTTTCATCTTCATTCAAGCATAAAGTGGGATACGGTTTGTAGTAATAAAACTCTCTGTGTGTGTGTGTGTATAGTTGTGTGGCTTACCCAATACTACTCTCTTTATTATCATGCTGGTAAGTTGCTTGGTATATTTTTTGCCTTTAAGAAGGACACATGAACACAAGCATGCTGCAGAAGTACATGTTATGTGGTCCAAGAAATGTTGTGTTATGTGGATGTTTCAGGTGAGACTACTCATGTCAGTAAATTTTATTCAAGTGCCTAAGCTTTTGTAGGCTCAAGCTTTAAGACAGGTAGCTGGGGTATGTGGTGTGGTTCAGTGATTATCTGCAATACATACACAATCAATATTATTTATTTTTTGCAGACTTCTCAGTTTCATAGTGGTATTAGGATTTCAACTGGTCATCCCGCAGACATCAATTGAACACAGAAAGGTGAGCTACAGAAATTCGGGTTTTGTATCATTAGAAGTAATACGTATGGTGTGTTACTGTATGTTTCTTGCACTAACTTGGTGCAAATACCTCTGCTGTTAGGCATTATATGTAGGATCTTATTTAAAAAAGATGGGAGGCTGGCTGGCCCTGTGCCCTTGTGTTGGTTGGCATCCTCTGTTGCCAGATGCAGGTTGGATTCCCAGTCCCCTGCTGGGAGAGAGAGTGACTAATGCCTTCCATACTGGGTGATTGTGGACTAGTGTTGGATGGGCTCTGTTATTCACTCTCTGCAAACTCAAAGAAGTGGCCTTCAAGGTGGGATCTTAAAGTGCAGAGAGGAGGGGAACGTCCCTGCTAAAATGACATCATAGGGAGGAAGTTTCCCCAACCAGCTAGCCTTCTTCCCTAGAGGCATGTTCTTCCTTGCCATGTCACTAAAGGTGATAATTTGACAGAGTTCACTTACTGGGCATTTCACCATTGGGAGCAATTTGTGATGTAGTTTCTTACCAGTTTTCTGAGATGCTTCTGGTTTTACATGTTGTCCCTTACATGCAACAGATTGTAGGGTTGCCAACCCTCCAGATTTAAACTAGAGTACTGTATACGGTGGATTCTCTGTAACTTGAAGTCTTTAAATCATGATTTGAGGATTTCAGTACCTCAGCCAGAGGTTAGGGGTCAATTTCAGGAGCGGGTGGGTGAGGTTCTGTGGCGTGCAATGTGCAGGATGTCAGACTAGATGCTCATGATGGTCCCTTGTGGCCTTAAAATCTATGAACTTCCCCAAACCCCTTTGACCCCACCTATCAACTGCCAGATAACAAGACTGTTGTTAGCTGCTCAGGCTAAGAGAGACATCTTTCTAATTAAGTGTAAACTCTCAGCTTTGTCACTGGGGCAGTTGTTCCTGCTTGTATGTTGAGATTCTGGTGTATGTTTGCTGAGGGAGTAACTTTGTCCCCCTGTCAGCAGCTTCTACGTGTATTTCTGTGTTGAGCTCCTTTTGTTTCTGTAGACAGAAATTGCAGAACAGCAGATATGTTCGGAGAGAGGTTTTCTGCAGTGGAGCAGTAGCTGTTTCTAAAATTCTAGTGAATGATACAACTTAACATTGTTTGGCATCTTTCTTATGTACTCTTACAAGGCTTTATGGAATTAAAAATTAGGGTACACATTAAATAGGTGGATCTGAGCCAGTCTCCGGGAATAAAGAGACTGTTTAGACACTAGTCTTTATGCATGCGCCTTTGGCATATTCATAAATCTTTGGTGCTTTAGTCTGTGGTGCTGGAAATAGTATGACTGCCAGGGGTGAAAGTAACTTAAAAGTCTTATTGGTACGAGGACCCAGCTCTGGGCCCTCGGGCAGAAGGAGTGGGGCCTCAGGCGGAAGGGATGTGGTTGGAGGTCAGCCTCCCCCAGCCAGCCCTTCCATGTTGCTGGGGCTCCGGAGGCAATTTAAAGGGCCTGGGCCTCTGGCCACTGCTGCAGTAGCAGCATCTGGGAGCCCTGGGCCCTTTTAAATTGCCAGGCCACGGGACAGCTGCTGCTTTTGCCCCCATTCCCCTGGGCAGGGCAAGAGGGGCAGCGTGGTAGCCCTTTAATGTCAGTTGTGTACGGGCCTATACTGGTGGCCACATCTTACTGGTACGCTGTACCAGCTCGTACCAGCCCACTTTCACCTCTGATGATTGCTCAGTTTGCACCTTGTGCAGTTGTTTTTGGCTCTGAAAGGTAAAGACAGGAAATATACTCTGGAGTCCTGGATGTGAATACTTGGGTGAATGTTCTGCTAAAATATTTGGAAATAGTCCAGTTATTTTCTTACTCTGAAGCTTTCTGGAAAGTGAAGAAACTCCCCAAAGCAGCTGATGGGAATCCAATTTAATTGCACCTCAGTGCAGTTAACCCACTTACAGTGCAGCTGAGACCTTGTAGTTTATGACTTTATAGGCAGAGGCTTTGGGTGGTGTTTCTCTCTCTCTCTCATTATGGGAGGTCTTACTATTTTATTTTATTCTTTATTTCTCTTCCTTAACACCCTTTCCCTCCCTCAAAGGTATCAGTGGTAGGAATGTTTTTTTCCTTCAAAGCAGCTTGGAATGGGTTCCTGCTGAGTTGGAAGCTTACATCATACTTTAGCTTGTTTGGAAGTAATATTGCTTTTGAACTAAAGTTCACCTGTAGTTTTCCCATGTACACTAACATTTGTTTTAATTAACTTGAGTCACTGCTTTGGATATGTTTCTAATAGGTTTCGGCTTATTGGCTGTGTTACTATTAGGAGAGAAATGAAAGTCTGGTCCTGCATGCCAACATACAGTAAAAAATATTTTAGAAGAGAAAATCTCTTCTTCAGCAAATCCTGCAGGAGCTAAGCTGAATAGGTTACTTTGCTCAGAAACAAAAAATAATCCATTTTTGGCACTCTAGCCTAAATTTAGCTAGAGAGGAAAATTAGCCAAATTACTTAAATAGTGCAGAAGTGCAAATGGAAACAGGCTGTAGGGACAACAGTGCTAGTTGGGAGAGTTTTTCTTTTTGTTTGCAGTTTCTTATTCTGAACTTTTGTTGCCTTAAACAGAAGTTTTGCTCTTGATCAGAAAACATGTTAGTTGCAATTGAATTTCACTTAGAATTTTTGTGGTCACTAGAAACTGATGAGCATTGTTAAATTTATAGGGGCCAGACCCCGTGAACTAAAAATGAAGAACATATTCACGTGACTTTAGGAGCTAACATGCTGTTTTTAGTAGAGCTATTTGTACTGCTCTGCTATTAACTCTGAATCTGAATAAAATAGAAAGTTATTCTATTTTTATTTAAGGTTTCAGAGCTGAGGATCCAAGGCCATTCACATCTCTCTAAGCTATTGTTCCAGGCTGTCTGCCGACTCAGGAACAGTTTTTACATTTGAAAATGTTCCTTAACTCAGAGACTTATCCGTAGGGTAAAGCACAAATGTTTGCATATTCATATATTCCATACATATAATATGCACATACAGAAGAATTTACCACTGGAACAAACATGTGGGAAGAATCCACGCTAGCCATTACAAATATAGTGAGTACCTCAAGTTAATTAACAAACTATTAGCTAGATGCTCAAAAGTCTAGTGAAGATGAATTATGGAGAGGTGAGAGAAGTTTTTTGTTTCCTTCTGAGTGAAAGCTTAGATTCTAGAGTATAGCTTGACAGCAGCGAGAGTTAGATTATCAGCAAATTTCCCATCCTTTAAATTGTGGGATAGAACTGGTGGAAACAAGCCACACGCTTTTTTTCACATAATGTTTGTGAAGAATGTTATCCCTCATCTTTTCATCAACACTTGTGACAATCAGGGATTATTGAACAGCTTTATCATGGAGCTCTGAAAATAGTTTTCATATACACAGAACTGTAACTACTTTAAGCCTAGCACCTTCCAGGGCCTACAGCAAGTGCTGTGACTGGAAAGCTGGAAGATTCTCCTTTCCAATTGTATAAATCTCCCGTTTCTAGACCAAGTGAGTTGTGAGATATTGGACCTTTAAATATCTTACAGGTACAAGTAATGATTGGCCTGGAGTCTCCAGGAATTAAAAAATTAATCTTTAATTCCTGAAGATTGTCATTTGATGAAGTTTCCAGGAATACATCCAACCAAGATTAGCATCCCTAGGTACAGGACCTAACTTTGTCTTTCCTAGCATTGGGGCCCAGTGTAAATTTAGGGGAGGGAAGTTAATCAGACTGTCTACATTGGGGGAATCGCTAGTTGCCTCTTTAGGGCTGCTTTAAGGCCCCTTTTTTGCTGCTGGAATTATGCAAAAGGGACTTAGCCAGGGCCATGGATCTGTGCTTATGTGTTCATAAAAATAAAATAAACGCTGTGCAGTGACAAGAGCATCATTTTGGCATAGCAGGATTGATCCTGCAAGGTACTGAGCTCCAACTCCTACTAGGGGTTGAGTGCTGATGGCTTCCGAGAAGGAGTTCAGCAGCCTAAACGATCAGGGACATGTGATCATCACTGACAGGGAAAGAAAGAGTTTTATTAAAATATTTTTGACAGATGGCCTGAATTTGGTAGTGACTTAACCTGAAGAAGCCTCTCAGTTCTAGAATCTGAGAGCCTGATGCTGATCTGCTTTACCTCAGTGTAAATCAGGAGGAGTCAAGTTGCATTAGTGTAAAATGGCTGCAAGTGAGATCAAAATTGGGCTGCGAGTTTCTTTGAAAGTACATGATCTCAGCTGAATTCCCAGTGGACAACATTCTCTGTCTTGAACACTGAGCTCACAGCCAACAATGGATGTGCTCTTGGTGTGAAAGATTAGGCACAATTAGGAGGAAGTCTCAAGCTCTAGTCACACAAAGACTGTGCTAAATTGATTCAGAGCAGTTTACTTTCTCAAGTGTTTAGAAAATATTTAAGTCCCTTCAGATGTGGATGAAATCAGTTGGTGGGGTAGTTAAGCTTCTCAGGCATTGTAGCTCTCTGCAGTGACTCATGGATACAAAAGTCTTCTATTTCCAGGGTTTTTAGCCCTTTAATCTTCACAGGCACAGATGTTTCGGCTCGGTTTTTTTTAATACAAAGAACGGAAACCCAAACCATTTAATCTGGTAGTATTTACACTTACCATGTACTGTAAAAGTCAAACAGTTTACTGCATCTCTGATTAAAGGCTTCCAAAAATGCATGGAAGGATTAAAATAGCAGAGCTCGCTAACCAGGCAGACATGTAGACATTGTGTGGTGATGTTTTAGTTGGCCTGTGCACCATTCTTCAGCCACTCATCAGAGATCTGAGCAACTGCTATCTAGAAGTGCTTGGACTAGTTTGTCAGGCACTCCTGAATAAAAGCCACAAATATTCAGTGTGTTTCTTGTAATTGTCATTAAATATTAATGCTGCTGTTCCAAGTGAACTTGTATAATGTAGACTCTGCAGACTTAACTTAAATTGCTGGCTATAAATTGTGTCCAATATATGCATGGCCTGCATTACATATAGCAGTCAATTCATTAGAAATCAGCTGGGATCAGATCTTTCCATGGAGAAGAGTAGAATGGCGAGAGAAATATACTGTGGCTTTGGATCAGCGCACAACACTGACAGTAGTGAAAAGTGAAGTGAAAAAATCATCTCACTGTTACTTTGCGTCTTCTGCTACTTGTGTCCACCTGTTCTCTCTCATTTTATACTTAGACTGTAAGCTCTTCATGGTAAGTTTTTTTGTTAGGCATTTGTACAAGGGCCTAGTGCAATGGGGCCCTGATCCCCGAGTGGGTCCCCATTGTGCTACTGCAATATAAATAATTTATATTGCCACTTTATGACCCAAAATTATTTATTTCTAAATATTTGGCTTGATTTGATTCTTGACCTGACCCAGGAAAAATACGTTGACCTCTACTAGTCCTCTAACCAGTACCGTACTTCCTCTCTTTCCTCATGACCTTGAGATCCCTAAATTGTTTAACTCCCAGCTAGCGTAGATGCTACATCTTGTGTGATACAAAGAAAGAAAATATCCAGTGAGGCTCCTGAGCCACCAGAATCCCAGTTTAGAGAGAAGGGAAACGGTGCAATGTGTTCTTAGTAAGAAGTCTTGTTTCTAAGAAGCCTTAGAAACCGCTTACCCTCCTCCCTGGGTCTGACAGAGCTACCAAGTGATAGACTGGGTTGAAGAGTTACTTGTTCTCCCAAGGTTTTGAGAAGGAGAGGAGAGTGAGCTGATTTGAGGGAAATAAATGTTAGTCATCTTGGGCTAAATGGGTAGTAAGGATAACTCAGCTCACTGGCACGAGAAGCATGAATGAGCCAGTTGTGGCTCTCTGAAGAGTTGAGGCCAGTGGGGTCATGCAGAAATCACAAAACAGAGGTCTCTGCCCTTGAGTGCAGGTAGTGAGAATTTACTAGATTACTACAAAGATAAAGCTAACATGTTCATTGCTGTGTGAGGTGTTTACCCAAGTGTTTATTCCCATACCTGTTAAGTTTTTTAATATGACCAAATATTATAAAATATTAGGAAATTTTCATTTATGAAACATTACTACATCTTCAGTTTCATGCACTACCAGTTAGATGTGAAATATTTCTGGCTTTAAATATTAGTGTTATTTCCTCTTTTGGGACATTCTCACATAGTTTCAATAACTGCTGTCTAAATCCCAAGATGTGGATCTTGTTTCTTCCTTGTCTAATGGAGGCAATGTTAGAAATTGCACTGGATTTTTAATAGCTTATGGACTGCTGGTTGCAGTGAAATTTTTGATTCAAAGCCAAAGTGATTATACATATTGGAAATATATGAAGGCATGAGAAACTGCTTTTCTGTTCTACAGGCAACCTATGTCAACCCACCGAGGGTATATTTCATGAAATATAAACAAACGTTAATTATAACATGGCATAAGGGGTGAAAGTCCTTTGAGAGCTCTGGTAAAGATTTCTAAGTATTATTAGTAAACAACGAAATAGTTTTAGGTTGTATCAATGGAATCTGCCTTAAAAGCCGGAAAAGTATTCAGATTTCCATAGAATAACTTAAAATCCCGAAATCCTCAAAAGTCGGGAGATGAACAATGAAGGGATACAGCTACCTAACTCAAGCCACATATTCTCCCCATATTATTAACCAATGTGACTTATACCATTCCACTCAGTCTCAACTTTGCTCCCTTATAATTTACATAAATATATGTAAAGTTAGAAAGATGTGAGTAGGTGATTGTAAAATCATCACTTACTGTTTCCACCTCTGATTTACACCACCCACTTAAACTTAACATTGTCTGCCAGTAAAATTTTCTAAAGTATATGCAGTAGTAAATATAATAGATGGGTTTTTGATAATCTCCTACTAATTCGTTTCACCTTTTTGCATATTTGTACAAATTTTCTTTGAGGCAGTATTGGTACTGCATGAGCATTATTTATGTGTGTGCAGGGGTGATGGTGATGGAGTGTGTGGCAGTGGAAACTGGCTGGCTCCATAGCTGTTCATTTCCAGGCTTTTCCCAAGTCTTTTGTAAAGGATTCCCCCCCCCCCCCCGCCCCCTAAAATATGTAATGTGTTTTAGGGACTGTTGTCTGGATTCTGTGGAAATGCACTTTTAACCTTGTCTGTCTTTTAAAAAAAAAAGTTTAAAAAGAAAAGGAAGGTTTGTAAATGGAAAAAGCCAAAAGTTTAAACTGGGTTGGCGTTTAAGATGAACAGGATAAGAGCCCTTCTTGACAGAGTTTGTGGCCCACCAAAGCAGAGCTCCCCTCCTCTGGCTGTAAGCGTAAGAACAGCCATGCTGGGTCAGACCAAAGGTCCATCTAGCCTGTCTTCCGATAGTGGCTAATGCCAGGTCCCTAGACGAAATGAACAGAACAGGTAATCATCAAGTGATCCATGCCTTGTCGCCCATTCCCAGTTTCTGGAAAACAGAGGCTAGGGACACCATCCCTGCCCATTCGGGCTAATAGCCGTTGATAGACCTACCCTCCATGAATTTATCTAGTTCTTTTTTGAACCCTGTTATAGTTTTGGCCTTCACCTGTATTGCCATGGTTGACTGCTCAAGGGTGTGAGCCATGTGACATTCCCCATCTATTGTATTGCTATGATTCCTTAGGGACATTTTTTACAGTGAAATTTAATCCTGGAATGACTGGTTTTTGCACCCAGCACCAGGATTGAAATTCTGCTCCAAAGGGAGTTTTGCCATTGGCTTCATAAGGCCTAGGATTTCACTCAAGGACTCTTCTCCAGACTATAAACTCTCTAGGGTGGTGGTGGTGGTGGTGGTTTGTTTTTTTTCTTCCCCTCCAACCCCCCATCATTTGTACAGTGCCCAGCACAATAAGTCCCTGATCCCTTGTTGGCAACTTTAGGTACTATTGTAATGTCAATTATAGTTGCATATAACCCATTTCTAGATGCTTTGGTTTCATAATGTCTTTGAGAATAATATATAAAGTAATAAAGCACACACAATCTATCATATTAAATTTTCTTCTATAATATATGCTAAGATTGTACACATTAATAACAATGCTTTAAAGTTTACATTTTACTAGGAAAATAAGAGAACAAAATACTATATATGTGCAAGTTTTGGGAGTTAAAATTGTAAGAGAAACTAAATCTTGAAATCTCTTTATCTTTTTTGAGTGTTCTGTTTCACATTTTTAACATAGTATTAGGATGAGCGTGTGTTCTTTTCATTCCCCTGAGTTTCTCAAGAGAAAAAACAAGAGATGTGCAGCTTGCAAGCTCTGTAGCCTTCATGAATGTAACTTTGTCCATAGGGCCAGTCAAGAAACATTTTGTAAAATAATTCCAAGTTTTGAAATTGTTTAACATGAAACAAAAATGAGACCTTTAGAAAACTCTACCCAAATAGCCAACAACCTGTTTGGGGTACTCACTCCAAATCAGGCTGAGCAGGGAGTTGAACCTGGTTCTCCCACATCCCAGACAAACATCCTGAACACTAGGTTATTGGCTATTCTGTCACTCTGTTCCCCTCCATCCAGAAATTCAACCCTGGACTTGATGAAACTATTGTCCATAATATTTCTTTAAAAATTTTCAGTCAGCTGTATGTGTCAATTCCTTACGTTGCAGCTATTTGCTTTATGTACTCAGTATGCATTGCCAGAGGAACTTGTAAATTTCTCTGAAGCTAATGAATTTATGGAACTACTATACAAAAGTGCTGTAAATTCTTTGGTCTGGAACTCGGCAGCTGGCTGCATCTTTACAAGACCCAATACCCCTTGCTCTGAAGTGATTAATCCTCCTGATCTTACCCTCTCTTCCAGCTTCAACAGCTGAGCCTGTAAATTCCCCTAACATACAGGGTTAATTAGCTTCCTATGTACTACATCAGCCTTCATGTGCATGGTTAAGAACTTGAATTTATTAAGGTCAAGAAAGTGTGTGTTGGGGTTACTGGCCCCTTTAAAGGAAGATGGGCCCAGCCCCACATGTGACTAATTAACTGCATCCCAGCCGAGGCTGTGGGGCTAAGGGTCAGTTGATAGCCTGAAAAGGACCTGGTTCTTATAAAAGCAAGCACTCAGCTGGGCTAGAGAACTGTCAGAAGGCTTCTCTAATAGGGGAAAAGAACCCAGCTACTAGATGACTCCCAGGTAGATGGTCTGGAACATAAGAACTGAAGGAGAAGATAGGTACCTGCAGGAAGTCCCTGAATCAGGGCACAGATCTGGAGGGGCTGAGATAGGGGAGGAACATGTCTCTGAGCACTGTAGCCAAGGGGGGGCAGAGGAGCTACTTTAGCTGGATATGTTGTCCAGGTATTTGGCTTAACCAATGAATTAAGGCAAGTGCCTGAAACAGACTTGGCTCTGGTGTTGGTTCTTTCCTTGACTGATGAAAGAGCCCACCAACCTGCACAAAACCTAATGTTAGGCTCTTAAATAAGTAACTTGATTCTTCTGAAGTGCTGAGCATTCAGCAGCTCCTACTTAAATCAACAGAGTTGCACTTGCTTAAGTTGGGGTTGAGTTTGGTCCTGAGATCTAGTTCATGCTTCTATTTCAACCTGGCTAAATAGTTCCTTTCATCAGTTTCAACTTTTGCAGATATCTGCTGCTAGTTATACTTGAGATGAAGACTTCCCACAATATCAGTCCAGCATATTAACAGTTTCCCTGACTGCATATTTCACAATGTTGGGGTGTGTTCATAGCCTTTTTCTCTGTTGCTATAGAGAGAGAGAGACTTCAGTTTGTTAATCTTGGGCACATTTTTAGTCTTATCTTGGGCACAGATCAAGTCTCATGATTATACTTGGGTGGGTTCAAATACAGCTGAAGGCTGTGTGGGATTTGTCCTCTAGCTTAAGAGCTGTAAAAACACACACACTCATTCTTTCAGTTTCAATTAAGAGATACTGGTGACATGGTCTTAATGACCCCTCTCTCAGAAAAGTATAGTTTTCTACCACAGAGTAGAGGGTGGTGTGGGATGGTGTCAGTCTTACCAGCATGAGGTTGGGAGAGGCATGTGAATTACAAATGTGTAATGCAAATAACCCTAAATACATGCTGATAAATCTTTACTATTCAACTTCATTATGTATTCTGTATACGGCACATTTCAGAAAAACTGTTTTAGGCGTTGTCTTTAGCTCCAAATAAGATAGTCATGCCTTTGTAATTAACTACAGTGATTTTATTGAATAAAAATGATTAAATAAAACACAAATGAATTGAGTTAGTACAGTTCCTTTTTTACAAACTGTCACCAGCACCTCTTTGTTGTTCAATTTGGTATCCACCTGAGCTCCAGAGGCAGCTGATGGCTTTGAACTTTGCCATACTCTGTCACAGCACTTAAAGGTCACAGCCGCATTTAATGCTCCAGACCCCACAAATGTGTTTTAGAAAACTTTAAAATATTTTATAGGGACTTTTTTTTTTAAATATCCCTGAACCTATAAAATGAGGTGCCTTAGTTACCATGAGTCCCACTATGCCAGGCATAGAGGGATTTATTAAATCCCTGGACACTTTAAGGTTAGAAGACCCTTTTCAGATCATTTTAGAGGTGTTTAAACCCACAAATTTAAAGTCCCAAATCTGAGTCTTTCCAGGACCAGTGTGTGCTGGATTCTGTTGGTGCCTGAGGACCTCCCCTTTTCTATGTTGCAAAACCCCTGTTTTACCTCTCACAAGGGCTACAAGAGACCAGATTTTAAACTTATGAATTTTTAATATGTTGAATCACACCCTGATTGTGCATTTGTAATTTTTTTGAGTGGTTACATAAAACATCTGTTCAGGTGTCAGTCTAAGTTATGGTAGTCCCACATGCCCGAGTAATTCTCATCCAAACTATGGCTCGGATTTCCAAAAGAGCTTAAGGGTATTAGTGGACAAATCGTATTCAATTGGGTGCCTAACTCTAGGGCTTTTGAAAATTCTACCTTTATTATTATTTAGTAATAATAAACTGTGTTCAGTATGCATTTCCCCTGCACTCTGCCCACTGCTCCATCTTTGCTGAGGCTAATTGAACAGTCTAAATCTCTGAGCTGCTTTGAGCAGCCACTTGCTTTCCCCCAAATATGGAATTGCCAACAATATTTCTCTTAGCTGATGCCCAGGACAAACAATTGTCTGTTTGCTGTGACATATCTAATATCTCACAACCCAGCAGAGTAGAAATGGGAGATTTATACCCCTGAAAGAGGAAAATCTAGCCTATCTCTCTTTGCACTTGCTTCTGGCCCTGGAAATTCCTGATATTTTGGAGTTTAAATTAGTGACATTTTTATATGTAGAAAAGCTATTTTAGGAGGGTGAGGAGGGGAGATTTTAGAAAATCCCTGACCTTGGGTTTTAAGAAGCTGCTGTTTGTCTGGATTGCAGCCTTTGTTTCTGAAAGGTGATATTTTTTTTTCATGAGTAAAAGTATTTATTAATTTTACTTGTGTCTGAATTTGTCTGAGAGTTCATGCAAGGTGTTTCACTCGTACGGTATGTTTTCCTCTGAACTCAGTTAACAAGTATCACAAAAGCCAATATGAAGGAGTAACGTGAAGGAAATCACTGACTCTGTTTTCTTACTCACATACAACCGACTGATCAGTCTTTAGTATTTTCTGTTTCCCTGCTCATCCTCCCCTGTACAGGTGTGCTGCAGAGGCGTGGCAGAAGACTTCACTCTTACCCTGTACCCATTTTCTGGTTGCATGAGAGCAGCTTCAGGCAGCCTGCTACCACACTGTAGCAGAGCTGGTGGAACTGGAGATGGGAAAATGTTATCTTTCTGAAAGGTTTACAGATCAGGGCTGCAGCCTGGAGTAGCATGTATTGCAGCAACATGAGGTCCCAAGTCTGGAAGCAGGTTGGCTCTGGGGGTTCAGGTTGTCCCACAACTGCATTACATGAACTTGGAACCCCACATCAAAAAAGCTTTTGGTTCCAGGTGCATTTACAATTAGACTGGATAATACTAGTTAATATACAATAGGAAGCAATCTTCTCTTTGGGAAGAGGGACTAAATGGCCTAATGGATTACTTCCATTTGTTGAATCTGTAGACAAATGGATTTAGGTTTGGTTTAGGAAATGGTACTAGTTTCACCATGTGTTTCACATTCTCCCCTGACACATATGCAGGGGAGGAAATAAATGTTATAAGAACTCTAGATAATTTTAACTGCAAACGAAAGGTCATAGTGATAAAGAAAACAAGGCTCCCACTATCTCTTGCTAGGTTCTTCTTTCAGACAAATACATGTTACACAAGGCACAACTGAAGTCTTGAAGGGAGAGTAACAGACATGATTAGAGCACAGGATTCAGAGCCAGGGACCTCTGAATACATAGGTCATCTTAGGCTACGTCTACATAACTCTGCATTTAGAACTGGGGGTAGGTGTGTGTGGGTGCATTTAGAACTGGGGGCAGGTGTGTGTGGGTGAATGGCAGCACATGCTAGTGTGCTGTATGGTAACTGTGGGTGTGAACTAAAAGGTACATAGTTTAAATTAACGTAGTTCAGTTTAAAGAGGTCTGTGTAGTCCAAACTGCGGTGCTATTTACATGAGCCCTCAGACTCCAACTCCTTTGCAGCCTTGGGCAAATCAAAATCTGTTTTCCCAATCTGTGAACTGGGAATTATGCCCACTCAGTTACCTGCTAGGACTGATGTGAGAATTTAGCTAATGTTTGTAAAGTGCTTTGAAGATGAAATATGCTATGTAAATGCTGTCAGATCTGCTATCTAAACTTCCCCTTTTCCCAGAATTTCCCCAACCTGTGTGCGTAAGTCTCATTAATATATATACCAGAGTATAAGACATGTTAGACTTTTTTGTTTACTGCCTTCTGATTTAAATACCTAGATTAAAGCCCGCGGTGCTATCTCAGCAGTAAAATTAGACATGAAGGTGGGTGAAACTACTTTCCTGCTGCCTTTAGCCAGTCAAAGTTTCATTTTGTCTGAAACAATTCTTGCTATATTGAGGTCTGACAGACGGGAGGATCTTTCTCTGGCAGGTCAACACTTGTCACTTTTATGTCTGTTTCTCTTTCTACGGAACATAATGGATCATTTTTAAGTGGTTGTTTGAGCTTGTTTGCGAACTGATAGACTCTAATCATTGTCTGGATGAATGCCTGTGGCTTTGCAAAAAGTTGCAGTGAATCACCATAAAAATGATGACTAAGCAATCCAGACAAATTAAATTTGATGTTTCTGATGAGAATGAACGTTTACTTCCATGACATGGAAATTTCACTGCAAACTGGGGCGGAGTGCAAGAAAGATGATGGATGATTATCTTAATCTAACGTGTGGCAGTTTTATATTTATGATAGTGCTGTGTTAACTGAGTATTTATATATAAATAGTAAGTGTTCAGTGAAGAAACTGAAAACTGATGAATGATTTAGTTGTTTGGTCATATTATAAGCCAGTGCTTTTCTATTATTGGAAATAGATGCAAATATAACTGCCAGAAACCAGTACCTTGTTGCATATTGTTCATAATTTCAACATTATGTAGTTATTTGGTTGTACAGGCAATTGAGTTTAATAGGCTGATGCCAAATGGGCTACCCATGGAAAAAGAAATATTAAATACAGAGACATCTGCTCCTGTTTTCTAAGTAACGTTGCAGAAACTGAGAACACATCACATTAATACAGATGCTTTTTATTATTTGCTAGTTACAATTTAATGCAGGTTTTTTAATGTGGCTGGTGATGAAAGAGTGAGAAGAACCTCGGAGGGGGGGAATGTTTCAGATTATATAAACCACAGCTGACAGTTAGTTACATAGTCCACCACAAACCCTGTTCTGGCTTGGGTTTTCATTTTGTAGTAGTGTATTCAAGCCATATTTGCAAACCACATTCCACTAAAGCCTTCCCATGTTTATAGCTATCTGTTCAGTAATGTGCTCTGACTGGCTGAGGGGGTTTGCAGTTCAAGCAGACTTTGACTGGAGACAAATATTTAGTTGTTAATCTCACCCCTACACATAATGATGCATGGAACAAAACCATTAATGGCAGTTATGTTATTAAGTAGCCATCCTTTGAATAGAAAATGTGACTTAGAGAGAGGTCTGTGAGTCTATCTTGTAAAGATATGAGATGGCTGCATATTTGTACATGAAAGAGTATAAAAAATTATTCACGACTATTCCATCTTTACCATTCCAAGTGAAATGTTCTTTGGAATGTATGGTTCTTCAGTGGATAGACCAGTGAACAAATTTATTGACAGGAACGTTACCTGTAACAACAAGTTTCAGCAAACGTTACAAGATATTTGTGTAAAAAAAGACTTCTGAATATCCATAACCATAAGTATTTGCCTTGGAAAGTTGATTAGAAGACTAAAGGCTCATCCATTAAGAGCAAGTAAACTTGTCATGAACTATGTCTAATCAAAATGCCTTAACTCTTGAATTTCAAATATGAAATACTCTACCCAGTACTAAAAGGTCTCAGTCATGACCCTGGGCTTTACAGAGGAATTAGGAAACCCATTACTGCCTTTGCAGGCTATCCTCATTGCTAGACACTGTGCATGAGGAAGAACAGGCCTGGGTTGTCTGCTGCTCCTCATGCCATGCAGGTGAGCGGGGAATAGGCTGTGCAGCTGCGAGAAGTAAGCTGCTCCAGTGAAAGCTGCATCATCTTATTTCTCTCTCTGAACAGCACAGAAGTAGATTAATAATCCAGTTCCTGACCTGCTTCTGAAGTTGTAAGGTTACAATCCAGCCCATAGCAGATTGCATTAATAGAAAAAGAAGAGGATGCAGTGCACTTTTTCAGTAATGCAGCTTTCTTGTCGTCTTTGATTTTGCTGCTTCTGTAAAAAGTTCAGTCTGAAATGTCATGTAAGCCTCAATCCACCACATGCGATCACTATTGTTCAGTCACAAGCAGGGGAGAAACAGGCAGAGACATCTTAGTCTCTGTCACAGATAACAAAAATGTAACTCTGATCTTTTGTTGTCTTTCATTCACTGTGTGGTAAGTGACTTGAGGTTTTTTTATTTAACTAATTTCCCCTCCCATCTGACTTTGCTGTTGATGTGGAGGAAAAAAATAGTTTTCCATCTCCACGCTTCTGAACTTTGCACTGAGCAGCATTTTCCACCATGGAGGCCAAAGGGAAATCCAGCCCTGTCCAGAAAGTCCAAAAACAACTTTTAGTCTGAAGGGTTGATGGTTCTAAGAGGGATGCTACCTCCTGTGCTAGCAGAGTGAAGCAAATGTCTGACATAGCGTCTGAATACATATAAATTAATCAGCTCTCAGTCAGCGTGGGTTCAATTTCCATGAGGATGGAATGAATGGCTTTTAAAAGCCAAAGTAGAGCTTTCCTTTATATTGCAGTGTAATTTCTAGTTACCCTAATTCTGTTCATCTTTGTCCTCAGGTTCCCCAGAGGATAGAAGAACAAAGTTCGGAAGACAGCAGTGCAGGAATCCCAGGCATATGGGGCAGTTGGGGCCCCTGGTCTGCTTGCTCTCGAAGTTGCAGTGGTGGGGTGATGGAGCAAACCCGGCCCTGCATCCCAAACTATTACCATGACAGGGCTTATTCTAGACCGGGGCAACAGTACCCAACCTTGGAAAGAACTCTTGCACCCCAGCATTCCCACCGTCGTGAAGATCCATTGACCCCTTATTCTGTCCATATTATCTCTGCCATCCGTACATCCGTGCCACTTCACAGAAACGAGGAGCAGGTTCAGAGAGGTCTTTGGGCTTCAGTTTCCTCCACCGGCCGCAATGACAGCCATCTGCACAGAGGAACATTGAGAGGCAGCCGGCATTCTCAAAGGCACAGAACCAAGCCAGAGAGGAGGTACTGTTCTTGCATGTGTAATTGATTTCATAGCTTGGTGTGAATGGTGTGTTTGAAGAATGTGTCTCTTCATGCCAGATATTAAATTAATTGATGGGCAAATCTCAGGGAAGAATAGCATGGGTCTGTAATATCCACAAACTGTTTTGGAGGGCTGTCTCGAGAGAGCTTGTGATACTCTGGGTACGTCCAGACTACCCGCTGTATCAGCGGGTAGCGATCAATTTATCGGGGATCGATATATCGCGTCTCGTTGAGACGCAATGTAGCGATCCCCAAACGCGCTCCCCATCAACTTCAGAACTCCACCACAGCGAGTGGCGGTAGCGGAGTTGATGGCGGAGCTATGGCCGTCGATCGCGTGCCGTGAGAATGGGAGCTAAGTCGGAATAAGATACGTTTTCAGCTACAGTATTCCCATAGCTGAAGTCTTTGTATCTTACATCGACACTGCCCCCCGCCCCCAGTGTAGACCAGGCCTTAGTGTATTATACTTCAATATCTGCTGTTTATGTTCTAAAACCAAAAATGAGTGTGATAATTTTGCCTGCAGGCAAAATAAAACTGCAAACTATATCTCCGCTTAAAATATAATTTTGTGATCTATTAATTTCCCCCCATGATCCATTACCCTTTGCCAACCTCATAGTAAACCTAGTAAAGGATAACTGTGCTATGCCCCTCAGGTACCAATCTCATCAGCCTATTCTAATTAGAAATAGTTTGAAATTTTGTCTTCAAACCTACTTGTGATGAAAAATGGCTTTTAAACCAAATTTTGCGTTCTGGTCAAAATTTCCTGTCTTTCAATAAAAACGACTTTTTGGTTTTCTGTTTTTTTGTTTTTGTCCCTTCCCTTTTTCCTATCTCTTTTGCTTTTTCTATAGAAAAACTGATTTTTTTTAAATAAATGAACCTTTTCTTTAAAAAAAGCTTACCTTTCCTAGCCCTTATTTTAATATCCACTGAAGTCAGTGTATATCATTTTAACAATTCAATCTCTAACAGCTCCCCTCTTCTGATTTAATATTAACTCTATGTTCCTGTCACTCCCCAGAGACAGAACTTCATTAGTTCATGCCAGAATCTCAAAGCTTAAAATATAGTTGAGAATGCACTTACCCTCAAGCAACCTGTGGCCATGCCCACCTTTGAGGCCTAATTTCTTGAGTAGACCTGCGATCCTGTGCTACCTTGTCAAAGTTTGCCTTTCTATGCTTTGTTTCTTTGCTCCTTCAATTTCAGCTGGCTTGCTGGTAGAGAACCCTTGTGCTTACCCTGAGATAAACCCAGCAATACACCCTTAGCTCTCCATTTCTGGGGAAAAGGGGCTGACTTGACAGCTTGCAGGAAACTCTCCCCAATCAAACAGCAGCAGCATACTTGTTCCCCCTATGTTTGTCTCAGTGAGGCCTGCACATCAAAGCTTACTTGGAAGCAGACTAGGTTCAGATGCTGACATTTCTAGTTCTGGGCAATTTCACTTTATTCTTGTTTCTCCAAAAATATAGAAATTAAAGACATAAAATATATGAATGTCCCTGAATCAGCAGTGCAAAGCCATTCTAAAACTGTCTGTCTGATCCAGCTTGTGGGGGGCCTTCCCTGCCCAGATGGAATCCTCTGGTGGGCTACAGCTTCTATAGCATTTCTGCTATCAACCTGCTGGACTTGTCTGGTGTTTTTGTCTCCACTCTGGCTATGCCTAGCTGTGGTAGCAGCTCCTGGGGGCGACTGGAGCAGCTTAGAGCAGCCTCTGCAGCTGGAAAAGGAGATGAACAGAACATTTAGGAGAAGAGAATGGGCAGAACTCAGTATTGAACATTGTGTATAAGTTAGGATACAGTACTACAGCCTCGTAATATGGAATCTTAAAATGAGGATAAAGCCTAATTCAGCTCTGCTTTCCTGGCAGCCAACCAGGAAAGTAGAGAAATCAGCAAATGTGAATGGTCTCTTAATGCAATTGAGAATGTAGAAACACTGAACTATAAATGGCTAATTGGGTAGAGTTAGAAAATGTAAATGGGGGTGAGGGAGTGGAGAGCTTAGTCCAAATTTTGACATTCTTTAAAATTTTAACTGGATTCCTTTTTGGAAGGGGCGAATAAACCAGTTTGGACCGTAGTGCTCTATTGTGGCTCTGGTTGTATTGTGTATATGTGGGGAGAGAGGTGTACTGCTCCAACAGGAATACTAAGGCCACGTCCAGACTAGGTATTAAAATCGATTTTAGATACGCAACTTCAGCTACGGGAATAACGCAGCTGAAGTTGAATTTCTAAAATCGAGGTACTCATCCGTCTGGACGGCGCGGCATCGATGTCCGCGGCTCTCCGTGTCGATTCCGGAACTCCGTTCGGGTTGATGGAGTTCCGGAATCGATGTAAGCGCGCTCGGGGATCGATACATCGCGTCCAGACTAGACGCCATATATCGATCCCCGAGCAATCGATTTTAACCCGCCGATGCCGCGGGTTAGTCTGGACGTGCGCTTAGAGCATTGTTTCCCAAACTTGGGATTCCGCTTGTGTAGGGAAAGCCGCTGGTGGGCCGGGACGGTTTGTTGACCAGCTGCATCCGCAGGTCAGGCTGATCGCGGCTCCCACTGGCTGCGATTCGCTGCTCCAGGCCAATGGGAGCTGCTGGAAGCAGTGGGGACGTACTAGTCTAGAGAAATTATGCAAGTGAAGACAAATGGCAAGCATAATGCCTATAGGAGATGTGCAGCAGCAGCAACTACTGCATCTCTTCTACAGCTATAGATGGCTCGCCCCTCCCCGCATTTGTGTCCTGCACATAACTGCAGGAAAGAGGGGCCAAAGTGAAGTCCTTCCCTCTTTCAATCATTTCAGGGGTTTGCATCAGTGCCAGTAGTTTTGGATGGTCTCTCTTCACATTACTGATGCCTTTTTTGTGGATATGCTGGGGGAAAAGAGCTCTGAAAACATGCTTTGTCCTCTCCTGATGACTTTGGGGCAGAAATTCTTCTCTAACTATACTGTTATTTTAGTTGAGACAGAATTATGTGGCCTGTCCCAATTGAGAGAAGAAGTAATTAAAGAAAGTGTCTGAATTTTTTTTTAAAGTAACATAGTACACTCAATGAAAATGATATCCACAGCATTTGAACTTTCTTCTTAGATTTTGGCAACTTCTGCACTATATATCTGGATGGTAGAATTTCATATCTGTCTCATGCAAAGTGATGATTTGGTGCTGGCAGAAGCTGTCCCCATTAAGCATAAATTGTTCTGTTACTATCGTAATTAAGTAGTAGTCATTTAGGCCCTGATTCTCCTGTTCAGGAAAGCACTTGAGCTCATACTAAATGCTTTTCTGAATTAGATTCTTTCCTGGGTTGTCTCCTGAGAGTACTTTCCAGTCTCAGTAACTGATCACAATCACTTCAGCTCTTCTTAACCACCACTCAAGTATCAGAGGGGTAGCCGTGTTAGTCTGGATCTATGAAAGCAGCGGAGGGTCCTGTGGCACCTTACAGACTAACAGACGTTTTGGAGCATGAACTTTCGTGGGTGAATACTCACTTCATTGGATGCATGTAGTGGAAATTTCCAGGGGCAGGTGTATATATATGCAAGCAAGAAGCAGGCTAGCGATAAGGATGTTAGTTCAATCAGGGAGAATGAGGCCCTCTTCTAGCAGTTGAGGTGTGAAAACCAAGGGAGGAGAAACTGGTTTTGTAGTTGGCAAGCCATTCACAGTCTTTGTTTAATCCTGAGCTGATGATGTCAAATTTGGAGATGA
Source organism: Gopherus flavomarginatus (assembly GCF_025201925.1). Classification (NCBI taxonomy): domain Eukaryota; kingdom Metazoa; phylum Chordata; order Testudines; family Testudinidae; genus Gopherus; species Gopherus flavomarginatus. Next base: position 63,819,353 of record NC_066625.1, read on the forward strand.
ACTGAAGCTCAGCAGTTTCTCTCTGAAGTCTGGTCCTGAAGTTTTTTTGCTGCAGGATGGCTACCTTAAGATCTGCTATTGTGTGGCCAGAGAGCTTGCATATATATACCTGCCCCTGGAAATTTCCACTGCATGCATCCGACGAAGTGGGTATTCACCCACGAAAGCTCATGCTCCAAAATGTCTGTTAGTCTATAAGGTGCCACAGGACTCTTTGCTGCTTTAACCACCACTGTGCTTTGTTGTATGTAGGTTTACAATCCGTGGCCAGCTTCTCCACTTGCTTCTGGGGTACCGTAGAGTAATAGCAGCAGCTAGTCCTCCCTACCTCTGCCTTGCTTAATCTCTCTATCTCCTTCAGGAACTTCCTGTTTGCTTATACAGTCCTAGCTTCTGGGGAGTCTTCCACGCTGTTAGCCCCTCAGCAAGATCTCCACTCCATTAATTGACCTCCTCTGCCAACTCCTTGTCTTTCAGTCGGAACTCAATTAATGTAAACTGGTGGGGAACTGAGTGACAACGTGCTGAGTTAGTTCCTGAGTCAGCACAGGCTGTTACAGGACATCATTGCCATTTATTGTTCTGATGTTAGCTCTGTTCCCTAGGAGAGCATAGAGGGGCTTTTCAGTTAAGCATTGTTTTGATTAGAGCTAGTCAGCAAATGGAATTTCAAATTGGGATGAAAAGTCATAATTTATTGTGGAATGAAGATTCCAAAAATATTTTCTTTTGGAAAAACTGCAACAATCTTATCAAAACTCATCCCTCCCTGCTATTCCAGGTGTATTGCGTATTTTTGTAAGTAGTGAAATTGAAGAAGGAATACTGCCATAATAGGTGCTATGTGTATAGTAGGTGTGTGCAGGATTAAATCTTCTGTGGTGGGGAGCAAGCAAATTGCCTAGCACAGACTTGAGTGCTATAAAAATAACAGAACACTACTGGCCATCATGTACAACCCCCAGCTAAAACCTCTCCAGCGCATCAACCATCTACAACCTATTCTGGAAAACAATCCTCACTCTCACAGACCTTGGGAGGCAGGCCAGTCCTCGCTTACAGACAATCCCCCAACATGAAGCAAATACTCTCACTAGCAACTATACACCACACCACACCACAGAAACACCAACCCGGGAACCAATCCCTGTAGCAAATCTTCTTGCCTACTCTCTGTCCCCATATCTACTCTAGTGACACCATCAGAGGACCCAACCATAGCAGCCACACCATCAGGGACTCGTTCACCTGCATGTCTACTAATGTGATATATGCCAGCAATGGCCCTCTGCCATGTACATTGGCCAAACTGAACAGTCCCTACATAAAAGAATAAATGGACTCAGGAATGGTAACATACAAAAGCCAGTAGGTGAACACTTCAATCTCCCTGGACCTTCTATAACAGATTTAAAAGTAACTATTCTTGAACAAAAAAATTTCAGAAACAGACTTCAAAGAGAAACAGCAGAACTAAAATTCATTTGCAAATTTAACACCATTAATTTGGGGTTGAATAGGGTCTGGGAGTGGCTGGCTCATTACAAAAGCAGCTTTGCCTCTCCTGTAATTGACACCTCCTCATCTATTATTGATAGTGGACTACATCCACCCTGATCAGTGTTGACAGGCCAATTCGGTTCTCCACTTGTGAGGTAACTCCCTTCTCTTCATGTGTCATTATACAATGCCTGCATCTGTAACTTTCACTCCATGCATCTGAAGAAGTGAGGTTTTTTACCCACGAAAACTTAGGCCCAAATAAATCTGTTAGTATTTAGGTGCTACTGGACTCCTTGTTGTTTTTGTGGGTACAGACTAACACGGCTACCCCTCTGATACTAAATAATACTAGTGAGAGCTCATTGGAAAATAAGGTTTTCTTCCACAGAAAGATTGAACTTTTGGTAAAAAATAGAAAATGGGAAAACTTTCAGCTGACCACTGAGCATTTTTATTTGGAAGTACCATTGTGGTGCCTCATGTGAGTTCTGGTTAGGGGGAGATATGTCCCCACTCTTCTCTATAGGCCAGGTTCTCTTGCAAGAGCACATTTTCCATGATGCACTGTGGTCTCCTCTCTTGTTATGGTGAGTCATAGGAGATATGGTCCAGCTGGGTAGCCTGATCCATGGAGAAGGATGAAGGCATGAGGCATCCAGTACTCATTGCTATGGAATGGCAACTTTCAAGTGGAACCAGGGCATAATTCTGAATAATTTTTTATTTTTTGGTCTTAGACTTTTTTGATTGAGAAGTGGAAAATTTGCTGTGGAAAGCAGACTCCTTTCATGAAAAATTAGTGTTACTCGAAAACCTAATTTTTGACAGATTTTTTTTTTAAACGGGCCCTAATAAAAACCTTGAGGCTGCAAATAAGAGAGTTTTTAAAAAGCTGCTTTTAGCAGCACTGATGGTCACTGAAAAATAATCCTATTTTGAAATGGAAAGACGCAGATTCTCTTTCAGAAATGGCTTTGAAAAATACTGGATGTTGTGACTGTTGAGGAAGCTGTTGACAATAAAAATAATACATTTTCTTTAAAATGTGGGGCAAAGTAGTTAAGCATCTCCAAAATACAGTCCTTCTGACTTGCTTTATCTTCCCAGGTCTTGTGGAGGGACATTGATATTGGATTTTGTTCTTTTCTTTCCTTTCTCCTCCATCAATAATCCTTCAGGAGAATGCTTTTGTATTAGAGTTTACCATATGATCTTGAGGTCCTCTTGTTCCTCTAATGCAGGTCCTGTGTGGATCTCATAGGCCTCAATATATAGTATTGGTATGTTACCTGCATTCCTTGTCTTGTTCTTAATACTGTTTTGCATACTGTGCAATCCTTACTCACGCTGAGTAGTACATACTTTTTCAAATACTCCGTAGGACTATTGCATGATTCAGTGGTACAACACAGCCCCAATCCAGGAAAGGACTTAAAGTTAACCACATGTATAAGTATTGGCCCTAAAAATGGAAGTTTTCTTGAATCGGAACCCATGTAAATAAGGACTGCAGAACTGGTCCCTGTATCTTTTAAAAGGAATTATGGTACTGATTATCAGAAAATTGATAATAAAAATTAAATAACATACATTTAAAAAAACAAACCAAAGTTGCTTCCAATCTGTTCCCACTTGAATGCAATTACATTATTTGGCATGAAATAAAAATTCTTGTGAAACTGATTGGAAAAAAATACTTTTCATGTGCAATGGCCAATTTTTAAACCTCAGTCTTGGCCATTCTAATTTGTTTTAATTCCAAAGGGCTCAAATTTTATTGGTGATTAATGGGCAAGCCAAAGTCCATTTTAAAATCAAAGTTATCTTTGAGTTATACTACAAAAATGTCCCAAATCACCTCGGTTTGTCTTTTTTTACGTTTATAGTAATGTCTGAAAAAAACATTTGGGCAGGGGGCTTCTTTATGTTATGTTTGGATAGCACCTACCACACTGTTAGTGTTAACAGACTGCAAATAATACATTTCATTAACAATTGCTGCTCTCCTGGAGCATTGTAACTAGAATTTCTTCATAGTACATGTATTTATCCGGAAGCCATGAATTCAATAAGTTGAAAGTAGGGCAGGAGTTAAAAATGCTGCAGATCCCTTGGTTGCTAACTGTAGAATAGGGAGCACGCTCGCTTTGTCTGGAGAGCTAAGTGCACATTACAATTGTTTAACTGTATGATAATCTTATGTAATTATTTTACTTCTTAAGCATCATCTCTGCCAGCTGAGGTACTTGGAGCACTTGGCAGTTAAAACAATAGGAACAGGAACAAACCAGCATAAAATCGGTAGTGTAAAAATCCAGGTACTAAAGCATCTAAAAAAGAAGCAGTCACATTAAAAAGGGGGCTGGACCATGCAGAAAGGCAGAGCGTTGAAAACGGAGAACACCTTTGCAATAGAAATAACGTTGACAGACTAGAGTTTAAAGCTCTGAGAGCTCTGCATTTCTCACCAGTGAAACGGCGGAAATGAAGAGAGTTGAGGCCCCAGTCATGCAATTGATAGCACCCCACTGGCTTCAAAGGGTCTCGAGGTGCAGGGGCCTGCTCACATGTTTTAAATTTGAGGATCGGGGCCTAAAAGAGCAATTCAAATCCTAGCAGCTATGAAAGCGATAAATATTAAAGAACATGGGTAATTCCATTGATGTTGGATACTGGAAGATGTCAATTATCTCTGGCACCAGAAAGGATGAAGGATTCATCTTGAGTGGAGAAGGTGGGGTTGGCATTGCCTGCTCTCCATTGAGGGGATTTTCTGAGCTTGCTAAGAAACTGTGCAGAGTCAGCATATCTTTTAGTGGCACCCACAAGTTGGGCTGCACTGGCTACCTACACACCCCCATACAGTCGAGGGACAATTGCAACTTTTCTGTCACTGCTACTTCATCTCCCTCTGCAAGTGGAATTTTTACTGTGGAGCCCTGTGGCTGCATCAACATTGGCAGAAGCTGATGTGGACTCTGGGCTGAACTAAGCGCGTATGTGTATTTTTATTGAAAGAAGGGAAAATTGCAAATGTCAGTGAGATTTATGAGACATTAATGATATGGGTTGGTAACACAGACTTGGATAAACAGTGCAAGTTGAAAGTAATTACATCTCCCCATCCCCACACAAATGAAAAATCAGTCTCACTATAGTTTTGGAAACCTATTAATGAGGGAAGAGTTTCCTTAAGGCATTTCTGTATGTGGAAAGGGGGTGAAAGGGAGGATTTGTACTGAGGAAAGAATCCAAAAATTATCAACCTTTCACATTGCTACGGCTACATTTCCTTTCTTCTGGTGCCAGCAGTTGAAGTGGAAAGTCTGCTGTGCTTCTTTGTACCACGTAGGTTCTGCCTGAGGTTGGGTAGTTCTTCTCTGAGTGCTTGCTCATATCCATTCCAGTTAGGTGTGCGCGCGCCGCGTGCATGTTCGTCGGAGATTTTTACCCTAGCAACACTCGGTGGGCCGGCAGGGCGCCCCCTGGAGCGGCGCCGCTATGGTGCCAGATATATACCCCTGCCGGCCCCTCCGCTCCTCAGTTCCTTCTTACCACCCATGTCGGTCGTTGGAACAGTGGAGTGCAGTTGCCTGACCTCCACCTCCCTAGCGATTCGCTCGTTTTTCTTCTAATTGTGGATATAGTTCGATTTCTTACAAGTATAGTTAGTGTTAGTCATTAGTTCTGTAATAGTTGTTGTAGATAGTTTGAGGGATTCGGGGATTAGTCCCGTCCCTTTCCCCGGTACCGGGGCCCATGCCTGGCTCACCAGGCTTCAAACCGTGCTCGGCCTGCCATAGGCCGATGCCCACAGGAGACCCACACAACTCCTGTCTTAGGTGCTTGAGTGAGTCTCATCTTACAGACAAATGCCGCATCTGTAAGGCGTTCAAGCCCCGGACTAAAAAAGAGCGGGACATTCGCCTAAAGCAACTCCTGATGGAGGCGGCTTTGACTCCCCAGTCATCGGCACCGGCAGCGGCACCGGGAACAAGTAACTCCTCGGCACCGGAGCGCACGCCATCAGTGAAGACTCCACGACATCAGCCTTCATCCACCCAAGCTCCCACTCGGCATCGCTCGCTGTCACCTAGGAGCAAGAAGCATAAACCTCCTGCGGCGACTGTATCCACACCGCAGTCGGATCTCCCGGCACTGTCATCTGCCGCGGCACCGACGTCCTCCACACCGTTGATTCCGGCCTCGCAAAGGCCGTCGAGTCTGGTGCTTACCAGCTCCCCGGCACGCGCCGTGGTTGAGCTTACTGTGCCATCCACGCCGGAGACATTCTCCGCAGCATAAGACTTGATCGCCGTGACAGAGCCTGAGCTGCCTCGACCCCCGGCACCGCCAGTGCGGGTCCCTCAGTCTGTTGGCAAGCCGGCCCTTGTGAGACCTTTTTCGCCTGGCACCACAGAGCTTCGCCGGTCCTGGTCCAGGTCCCGCAGGCGCTCCCAGTCCCGCCGTCGATCCCGATCCAACGGCCGCTCGCAGTCCCGGTTCCGTTCTCCATCGAGGTACCGGTCGTACTCGCAGTACCGCTCGAGATCCCGGTCGCCGTGCAGATACTACTGCACTGATCCAGATCTAGACACTCGCGGCACCGGGCCTCTCACAGCCGATCTCGGCACGGTGATTCCACGCACCGGTCGACCTCCCAGCACCATGCTGGTCGCAGGTCCCGGTCCCACTCCCGGCACCGTCACGACTCTCGGTACCATTCTCCGGCACCGCATAGAGATGGTCCGAATGGATGCAGAGACACTCACCAAACGATCTCCACCCCTCCGTGGCCATCTTGCCATCCGTCAATCTCCTCTCATCAGAATCTGCATCATACGGGGATTCAGATAATCACCAGGGCCCTCATCAGTGGCCTTTTTGGACACCTTGGGCCTACCATCAGAACCAAGGTGATCCGCATGTTCCACCGTGGTCCGCCCCTTCTGAACATTGGGCACCAGAATCCACTGTGAGCAGACCTCCCCCGGCAGGTACGGAGGAACCTACAGCCCATGTACCAGATCCACAGGATCCGCAGGACATCCCCCAGGACCAGGAACTCCAAGACCCACTGGTTCCCGGGTTTTCATCCTCTTCGTCACCGGATGAAGCGGTGGCAGGGACGGCTACATCTGGTCCGCCCCCCATTGACCTCAGGTCACACCAGGACCTCCTGCGGCGCGTCGCCCTCAACATTAACTTACCCATTGAGGAAGTTCCTGAGGTAGACGACTCGGTTGTCAGTATATTATCAGCGGAAGCTCCAACCAGGGTTGCCCTTCCCTTCATCTGCTCAATACAGGCGCGAGCGGATACCATCTGGCAATCCCCGGCATCAGTACCACCCACAGCCAAGGGGGTTGAACGCAAATATATGGTACCATCCAAGGGGTACGAGTACCTGTATGTGCACCCTCCTCCTTGTTCGTTGGTAGTCCAGTCCGTCAACGAACGGGAGTGCCACGGCCAGCAAGCCCCTGCGCCTAAATCAAGGGAGGCCAGGCGCATGGATTTGCTGGGTAGGAAGATCCATTCGGCGGGAGACCTTCAACTCAGGGTGGTGAACCAACAAGCCCTCCTGAGTCGGTACAGTTATAACACCTGGGAGGCAGTAGGGAAGTTTGTAGAGCTCGTCCCACAGGACTCCTGCCAGGAATTCACAGCTCTCCTGGAGGAAGGGAAGAAAGTGGCGCGGACCTCCCTCCAAGCCTCGCTAGATGCCGCTGACTCGGCGACTAGAACCGTCGCATCAGGGATTGCCATGCGGCGTATATCGTGGCTGCAGGCGTCAGGGCTACTACCTGAACTCTAGTATACGATACAGGACCTACCCTTTGAGGGCCAGGGCCTCTTCTCCCAGAAGACGGGCCCTCGCCTTCAGAGTCTGAAGGACAATCGCGTAATCATGCGTTCGCTGGGAATGCATACGCCGCAGACTCAGAGGCGATCTTTCCGACCGCAGCCCCAGCGCCCCTACCCCCCACCTGGCCCAAGGCAGGACTTCTCCAGAAGGCGAGGTCGTACCTCTCGCAGACGACAGTCTGGACCACGGGGGGGTAACAACTCCTGTCCTACCAAGCCACCGGCGGGACCAAAGCCAAACTTTTGAAGGTGCGCCGGAGAGTACCGTACCAATTGCCTCCCAGGATCCCTTTCAGTTCGCCAACCGACTTGCCGCATTCCTCCCTGCATGGTCCCAGCTGACTTCGGACCGCTGGGTTCTCCGCACAGTGGAGTATAGCTACCCTCTTCAGTTTATTTCGACCCCTCCTTCCCACTCTTCCTCCTCGTCCCTCTTCAGGGACCCCTCTCACGAGCAACTCCTTCTGCAGGACGTGTCCAAGCTCCTTGCCATGGGAGCTATAGAGGAGGTTCCAGAGGAATTAAAGGGCAAGGGGTTCTATTCCAGATATTTCCTTATTCCCAAGTCGAAAGGAGGCCTCCGGCCTATCCTGGACCTGCGAGGACTGAACAAATTCATAAGAAAGTTCAAGTTCCGCATGATGTCCCTGGGTACCATCATCCCTTCCCTGGATCCCGGAGATTGGTACGCTGCTTTCGACATGAGAGACGCATACTTCCACATCGCGATCTACCCTCCGCACAGAAGGTACCTACGCTTTGTGGTGAATCGTCAACATTATCAATTCGCAGTCCTTCCCTTTGGCCTATCCTCGGCCCCTCGGGTATTCACGAAATGTATGGCGGTAGTCGCCGCCTCCCTCCGCCGTCGTCGAGTGCATGTCTTCCCATACCTCGACGACTGGCTCATTCGAGGGACCTCTGAGGCTCAGGTCACCGCCCACGTGAACGTCATCAAGGACCTATTCGCAGGTTTAGGCCTGATTATCAACCAGGACAAATCCACTCTGCTTCCTACGCAGAGAATAGAATTCATAGGGGCCTTGTTGGACTCCAATATTGCAACAGCCAGCCTACTCCCACACCGCTTTCAGACTTTGGTCTGCCTCATACAGAGGCTACAAAGCTTCCCAACAACCTCTGTCCGCGCCTGTCTCGTCCTCCTGGGGCACATGGGTGCGTGCACTTTTGTGACGAGGCACGCAAGACTGCGCGTGCGTCCTCTTCAGACTTGGCTCGCCTCAGCCTATTGTCCTCGCAGAGATGCTATAGACATGGTAATTACGGTTCCACCAAGCGTTCTGGGCTCCCTCAACTTGTGGCTGACGCCCTCCCGGGTGTGTGCCGGTCGTCCGTTCCACCCAGCACAGCCCTCGGTGTCTCTGACAACAGACGGTCTGACTGATGTGTCAGACCTTCCAACAGCACCTACAGGGCCGTTGTGTTGCAGTCTTTACAGACAACACAACGGCCATGTATTACATAAACAAGCAAGGAGGGACACGGTCTTCCCCTCTCTGTCTAGAGGCGATGCGACTGTGGGACTTCTGTATAGCCCACTCGATAGAACTGGTAGCCTCCTTTCTCCTGGGAGTCCGGAACTCTCTCACGGATCACCTGAGCAGATCCTTCCTGTCCCACGAATGGTCCATCCGCCCGGACGTCCTCCTTTCAGTATTCTGGAAGTGGGGCTTTCCCCAGATAGACCTCTTCGCCTCCAGGGAGCACAGGAAATGCCAGGTGTTCTGCTCCCTGCAGGGTCGCTCCCCAGGCTCCCTCTCGGATGCCTTCCTGATCCACTGGGGAGGTCGTCTACTTTATGCTTTTCCGCCCTTTCCCCTCGTTCACAGAGTCCTGCTCAAGCTCCGCAGAGACAGAACCAGGCTAATCCTGATCTCTCTGGCGTGGCCAAGGCAGCACTGGTATACCATGCTGCTCGACCTCTCTCAGGTGAACCCGATATCTCTGCCGCTCTACCCGGACCTGATAACGCAGGACTTCGGCAGACTTCACCACCCGAACCTGCAGTCCCTCCACCTGACAGCATGGCTGCTGTCTGGCTAAACCAATTTGAGTTGCACTGTTCCACCCCGGTGCAACAGGTCTTCCTGGGAAGCAGGAAGCCTTCCATGCGTGCGACATATCTCGCCAAATGGAAGCGCTTCTCCCATTGGTGTGCCCAGTGTAACCTTGCTCCTGCAGGTGTATCGGTCCCCATTATCTTAGACTACTTATGGTACCTCAAGGAGCAGGGCCTGGCACTTTGTTCGATAAGGGTGCATCTAGCCGTGATTTCCACCTTCCATCCTGGGGAATCCGGCAGTTCAATCTTCTCCCACCCGGTAGTTTCCAGGTTCCTTAAGGGCTTGGAGCGACTCTATCCTCCGGTTAAGTGCCCTTCTCCTACCTGGGATCTCAACCTTGTTCTGGCTAGGCTTATGGCCCCTCCCGTTCAGACGCTCGCCTCAGCTATTTATAGCAGTCGCGGAGCATATGAAAGGCATGCCTATTTCTTCCCAGAGGCTATCATCATGGGTGACGTCCTGTATCCGGACGTGCTATGACTTGGCCCACGTCCCGATCGGCCGTCTCACTGCCCACTCTACTCGAGCTCATGCCTCGTCCACCGCTTTCCTGGCCCAGGTTCCTATCCAGGAAATATGTTGCGCTTCTGCCTGGTCTTCAGTCCACACTTTCACATCCCACTATGCACTGGTTGAGCAGTCTAGAGACGATGCCGCCTTTGGCTCAGCGATCTTACATTCTGCAATGTCCGCTCAACCCCACCGCCTAGGTAAGGCTTGGGAATCACCTAACTGGAATGGATATGAGCAAGCACTCGAAGAAGAAAAGATGGTTACTTACCTTGTAACTGTTGTTCTTCGAGATGTGTTGCTCATATCCATTCCACACCCGCCCTCCTTCCCCACTGTCGGAGTAGCCGGCAAGAAGGAACTGAGGAGCGGAGGGGCCGGCAGGGGTATATATCTGGCACCATAGTGGTGCCACTCCAGGGGGCACCCTGCCGGCCCACCGAGAGTTGCTAGGGTAAAAATCTCCGACGAACGTGCATGCGGCGCGCGCACACCTAACTGGAATGGCTATGAGCAACACATTTCGAAGAACAACAGTTACAAGGCAAGTAACCATCTTTTCTAACGCTGTACATAAGGGAAGGGGAGAGAGTATAGGTAATAAAAAGTGGCTTTTCCTTTCTGAAGCTACCTATGTTGTCTCATCTGCTAGTGTATTTGGTGTGAGAAATGTAGGTCCCTTGGTTGGAACATCTAAACTTAACCTAAGTCCCAATAGGGACAATACAGCTGTTATGCCCTTAACCAATTTACGCCTCACTAACTGTCTTCTGATGTGACTTACCTTGACCTACTCTTGTCAGCTCCAGTTTGTGGAAGTGAACACACATCTCATCGCCTTGTTTGAAACAATACAAACTAACTTCTCAAGTTGTTTACATTTCTGGACTAGAAACACAGCTCAAATACTTCCCCAGTGGCTAGCATTATTATTCTATTCTAATGGAATAAAATTTTGATGCATTGTTACCTATGTAGAGTCTTTGTATGTGAAAATAGGATTTGCTGCTTTACTGGATGTAAGTTCTTTAAAAGTATCCAGGTCAACAGCATCGGCATTATTCAGAGAAATCATTTCCACGACACTCAGGAGGCATGACAGCACCAGGAGGAAAACGTTTACTTTCCTTCTGAAAAAAATTCTGAACAGGTTCTAATAGCAATAAAGACCTCAGTGCAAGGTATTTCCTGGGAAATGAATAGCTAACTGAGGTTATTTTGGCCTCAACTTGACTTTGTGCTACCCCATCTCCCATCCAGCTATTAATTCAGGAAGTACCCTGGGCCTCAATTGTTTTTGCCTAATTAATACTGGTTTTTATTACATTACTGTGAGCAGACTTTGTACAGTGCTGTCAAAAATTTTAAGAAGCCCCTAACAATTGTAAAGCACTTTGGGATACTTTAGGGGAAGGCACCATTGCTGGGGTGAAATAAGGCAAACATGTCTCCCACCATAATTTGAATACCTTGTGGATGAACCCCATGATACAGCTGGAGGCTGTATGCATTTAAACTCCTGCTCTCGTTTCCCTCCTCCCCCCACACACTTTTTCTATTATGTGGCTGCAGCTTTGATATACACGATAGACAAGGACCTGAGCTGCAAAATTTGGAGACAGATTTTGAAAACAAACTCTCAGGATGTTGGGATTTGGGGTTTTATTCAACCTGTTACAGAAATGGGGACCAGCTGTGAAAATTAGATCTGGATCTAGGTTCAAATTCTGATGCATCGTCTAGCCCTTGTAGTTAGGGGGTTTGAGTGAGCTCACCTTTACATGTAGTTATTGGAAAAGCAGAATAACTCTAGTGTAGTGCTTTACCTTAAGGTTCTTGATGGGAGGTTAAGAAGGACTCCAGAGAGTCTTTTTTACATTTTATTAGTTTTTCATTTTCTCGGAGTATAGTTTAAAAAAAAATGCAAAGGAGAACTCTGTATTAAATCTGAAGCTATCTTATATCTATACCAATGCCTGCTGTTAATGCTCAGATCAGTGGATGCTTAACGGTGCAAACTATAATTAAGCCAATGAAAGTTGCCAATGCTTATTACCTCTGAAAATTAGCCCATTTTTATATGGATTGAGGAGCTTGGCTTTAGGCACTCAAGTTTAAAATTATTAAGCAACCTGTTTGTTAGTGGTATAATTTTAATTACACTTCAGAAATTAATTATTCAAATGCCTGCATTGGGCTAATAGCAGTGAAATGTGATATTAATGTGCAAACAATGTTATAAGGGTCCAGAAAAGTGTGGTTACTCATAGGAAGATGAACTAGTGTTTTCCCAGGGGCTATAGATTAATGTGACCAAAGATTTGTCAAAGGTGGCTGTTCATCACTTTGAGCTATTGTCTAGGTTAAGGTGCATATATCTGCACATATTTTTACAACACAAAACAGAGTCAAAGTTCTACCCTCTTTCGTTCATGTTTAAACTATTTCCTCCTGATTGATTTAAAGCTGGTGAAAGGCGAGTGTGTGGAATGCAAAGCTGTGCTGTGCTGTGGTATAGTACTGTGAGGTGATATATGGTGGCCTTTGCCTCAAAACAGTGGTGCAAATCCACCTGGCTCTTAAGAGCTCTCCCTTTCTAAGGGGAGTAAATGGCACTACACTCTCCAAGACTACTAAATCAGTTATTTTCAGTAAAAATATGCTGTGTGTGTCAGAATCTGCTGAAATACTACAAAGTATAAGCTTGACAAAAGTAGACGGCGTTTATCTTGTGACTTAAGATTTTAAGAAAACGGCAAAAATTTATGAGGTACGGTTTTTCCAGACTAAACTTTTATTTTTGAATCGGATGCTTTAAAAGTATTTAGAACACACAACAATGCAGAAGTAGTAAAAGAATTGGAGAGTGTGTATGAGTGGGAAAATTTTAGAGCAGTTGTAGTTTTGAATCATGGAGTTGACAGTGCCAAGAAATAAAGCCTGGTATCACTTGCGTAATGGCACTGGTTCAAGATGAACATTTTTTATATGGAGATATATATATATATATATATATATATATATATATATATCTCCATATAAAAAATGTATATGTAAATCTTATGTTTACAAGAGTTTAAACATTTTTTTTAAAAAGCCCTTCACTGTATTTACTGCATACTGCTGCATCTTCCTTATTGAAAATAAGTATCCATCTTCCTATTTTTTTTAGATAATTGCACTTTTTAAATTTTCAAGTTGTTTAAAAAAAAAAAACAAAATTATCCAAAGCACAGGACTTGGTGGTGATGGGGGACTTCAACTACTCAGACGTCTATTGGGAAAATAAAACAGCAGAGCACAGATTATCCAACAAGTTCTTGGAATATATTGAAGATAATTTTTTATTTCAGAAGGTGGAGAAAGCTACTAGGGGAGAGGCTGTTCTAGATTTGATTTTGACAAATAGGGAGGAATTGGTTGAGATTTTGAAAATGGAAGACAGCTTTGCTGAAAGTGATCGTGAAATGGTAGCGTTCGTGATTCTAAGGAATGGTAGGAGGGAGAACAGTAAAATAAAGACAATGGATTTCAAGGCGGCAGACTTTAGCAAACTCAGGGAGTTGGTAAGTAAGATCCCATGGGAAGCAAGTCTAAGGGAAAAAACAATTTAAGACAGTTGGCAGTTTTTCAAAGAGACATTATTAGGGGCACAAGAGCAAAGTATCCCACTCCATAGGAAAGATATGAAATATGGCAAGAGACCACCCTTCCTTAGCCAGAAGATCTTCAATGATCTATAAGTCAAAAAAGAGTCCTACAAAAAGTGGAATCTAGATTAAATTACAAAGGATGAACGTAAACAAATAACACAAGTATGTAGGGACAAAATTAGAAAGGCCAAGGCACAAAACAAGATTAAACTAGCTAGACACATAAAGGGTAACAAGAAAACATTCTACAAATACATTAGAAGCAAGAGGAAGACCAAGGACAGGGTAGGCCTGTTACTCAATGAGGGGGGAAAAACAGTAACAGAAAATGTGAAAATGGCAGAGATGCTTGATAACTTCTTTGTTTCGGTTTTCACCAAGAAGGTTGGTGGTGATTTGACGTCTTGCACAGTGAATGCCAGTGAAAATGAGGTAGGATCAGAGGCTAAAATAGGGAAAGAACAAGCTAGAAATTACTTAGACAAGTTAGATGTCTTCAAGTCACCAGGACCTGATGAAATGCATCCTAAAACACTCAGGGAACTGACTGAGGGGATATCTGAACCATTAGTGATTGTCTCTGAAAAGTCATGGAAGACGGGAAAGATCCCAGAAGACTGGAAAAGGGCAAATATAGTGTCAATCTATAAAGAGGGAAATAAAGACAATCTGGGAAATTACAGACCACTCAGCTTAACTTTTGTACCTGGAAATAAATAATTAAGCGATCAGTTTGCAAACATCTAGAAGATAATAAGGTGATAAGTAACAGTCAGCATGGATTTGTCAAGAACAAATCATATCTAACCAACTTGATAGCTTTCTTTGACAGGGTAACAAGCCTAGTGGATGGAGGGGACATAGACATGGTTTATCTTGACTTTAATAAAGCTTTTGATACTTCTCGCATGACCTTCTCATAAACTAGGGAAATGCAACCTAGATGGAGCTACTAATAAGGTGGGTGCATAACTGGTTGGAAAATGGTTCCCAGAGAATAGTTATCAGTGGTTCAGTCATGCTGGAAGGGCATAACAAGTGGGGTTGAGCAGGGATCAGGTCTGGGTCCAGTTCTGTTCAATATCTTCATCAATGATGTAGATAATGGCATACAGAGTACACTTATAAAGTTTGTGAACGATACCAAAATGGGAGGGGTTGCAAGGGCTTTGGAAGATTAGGATTATAATTCTTCAGTTTGTCCAGGTCATTTTGAAATGGTCTGAAGTAAATAGGATAAAATTCAATAAGGACAAATGCAAAGTACTCCACTTAGGAAGGAACAATCAATTGCACACATAATAAAATGGGAAATGACTGCATAGCAAGGAATACTGTGGAAAGGGATCTGGGGGTCATAGTGGACCACAAGTTAAATATGAGTCAATAGTGTAACACTGTTGCAAAAAAAGCAAACGTCATTCTGGAATGTATTAGCAGGAGTGTTGTAGGCAAGACATGAGAAATAATTCTTCCGCTCTACTCTGCACTGATTAGGCCTCAACTGGAGTATTGTGTCCAGTTCTGGGCACCACATTTCAGGAAAGATGTGGACAGACTTTCAGAGAAGAGTAACTAAATGATCAAAGGTCTAGAAAACATGACCTATGAGGGAAGATTGAAAAAATTGGGTTTGTGGAAAAGAGAAGACTGAGAGGGGACATAATTTTTTCAAGTACATGAAAGGTTGTTACAAGGAAGAGGGAAAAAATTTGTTCATAACCTTTGAGGAGAGGACAAGAAGCAATGGGCTTAAACTGCAGCAAGGGAAGTTTAGGTTGGACATTAGGAAAAACTTCCTGTCAGAGTGGTTAAGCACTGGAATAAATTGCCTAGGGAGGTTATAGAATCTCCATCATTGGAGATTTTTAAGAGCAGGTTAGACAAACACCTGTCAGGGATGGTCAAGATCAGTGGTTCTCAAAGCTGGTCTGCTGCTTGTTCAGGGAAAACCCCTGGCGGGCCAGGCCAGTTTGTTTACCTGCCACGTCCGCAGGTTCGGCCAATCGTGGCTCCCACTGGCTGCGGTTCGCTGCTTCAGGCCAATGGGGGCTGCGGGAAGCAGTGCAGTCCAAGGGATGTGCTGGCTTCCCTTTCCGCAGGCATTGACTATGCCTCAATTCTATAAAACACTCCAAATTGCCTCTTGATTTAAAAAATTAAATGTAACAAAGTATGACAACCTTAAATTGATTTATAAACAACAACAAAAACCCGATCAAGCTATCCCCTGAATATTCCCAAGATATTTTCATTTAAATAGTAACAGAAAACTATGCATTTCACTTTTCCAGTTTTTTCATGTGTTCTAGTTCATTCATTTTTTACCACATTAACTCAAAAATGTAATGTGTATTAACCCAAAAGTATTGTGTATTAATGGCTTAGAATGGTCAAGGAGGAGATGTTACTTGATTCAAAGACTGGGGGAGACAAAATGTAGCGTTTGCAATCCAACTGGCTCAGTAAAGGCCAATCATGATGATCTTGCATTATGTTCTATATGAGATACATCCTTAAGCATATGTCTACATTGCAATAAACACCCCCATCTGACCCATGTCAGCTGACTTGGGTTTGAGAGGCTGGTACTGCACAGCTATAAAATTGCAGTGCAGACTGTGTGATAGCTATTTGTTTTGGGGCACTGTTTAATGATGTACATTGGGAATACTGGAATCTTTGTTTTTTTTTTAATTGGTCCTGGAAGGTTTGTACTGGGTCTAATTCTGCAATTCTTATACTCACAGTGACATCAGTGAAACTGCTAAGTCAATCAATGTGGAGGGGGAAGCACTGAAGCATGTGCTGAGCTTTAAATATTCTAGTCAATGGGATATAAGCATGTGCTTAAACTTAAACATCTACTTAAGTGCTTTGCTGAAGTGAAAAACTGCAAGGTAAAGTCTGTGCTGTGGAAACATTTTTAAAGGTGTTGAAATACACATCAACGTTCCAAGGGACCAGAAACAGTGGGTCCCTCACTATATCACTGACTGAGATGTGTTTAATATTTGCTGCTGTCACATTAGAACACAGATTCGTTTTAGTAAGGAAATGTATCTGGTTGGCAGCAATTTTATGATTTCAAGAATAAATGTGTTTAAAAATAATCCTCTCACTTACCCCCACCAAAAAAGCAACTGAAAACCATTTTTTATTAAATGTACGCATCTGATGGGATGTCTGTTAATAAGAGCGATAAATGTAGTGAATTTCAATTACGCTTTTTAGTTATCTATCCCTCTTCTCTTTCTATGACAGTTACTATTGCATTACTGCCTTTTGCTGCAAGGAGTAGCTGCAATATAATTCATGGGTCGGTGAGAATCCCAGAAGGTGCAGATAGTTAAGTTTCCAGGAAAACCTTTCAAATGAGGCATAGCCTGCTTTTCTTTATTCATTTAGGCCTCTTGCTGCTGCAACGCTGCCAGTGACTACTTCAAAGACTCTTGAAACAATCAGAGGCCCTGCAAGGTCTAGGCCACATGTGCCCCTTGCTCCCTCCTGCAGTATGTATGCTGCAGTTTCAAATAAAATGGCTTTTATTGCCTGATCTTTGTCTCTTTCCTCTGCCAGCACATTTCAAGCTTCTAATAATTTTTTTTATTGCTTATCGTACTATTTTATGACCTATCACTTTCTGTAACTTCAGCTTTTTCTCCCTTAAAATAGTAATCAAACATTTCAAATCTCTCTCTCTCTGAAACTGAATCGGGATGGCTCTGTTTTTGGCCCCTGCCAAGCATGGCGGGCAGGTGGCTTCTGGCAGCGTGGCTGCGGGAGGTCCAATAGAAGAGACTAACATCCGAATATCCTATAGCTCAGTGGTTAGAACACTTTCCAGAGAAGTGCAAGAGCCCTGTTCAAATTCTTTCTCCCCATCTTGTGGAATGGGGAACCAGACCTGAGTCTCCCACATCCGAGGTGAGCGTGCTAATCGTTGGGCTGAAAGTTATCAGGGGGGCAGTGGTACCCTCCCTCCCCTCACTCTCCAGCCCCATTTCATGTGGAGTGAAGCTGGCATCTAACTTGTACTCAAAAGGAATGATTTAGGCACCTAAGCTACCTGATTCCAAGATGGGAGATCCCAGTTACGGATCACTATCAGAGCTGGGTGCCTCCCTGTAGCCCACACTTGGTCATGTTTCTCCATGAGAGGGCACACCGCTCTTACCAGCATCTCCCAATGGCTAGCTGAGATGGTGCCATGTCTAGTTGCTGGCCTTTGTGGATCACTGGCTTAGGCTCCTCTCCCTCCCTATAGCATAGGCGTCCGGTGTTCAACCAGAACGCCCAGTCAAAAAGAGACCCTGGTGGCTCAGGTGAGCACTTCTGAGGGGGGCGGTTAAAAGGAGGTGCAGTGGGGCTAAGGCAGGCTCCCTGCCTGCCATAGCACTGCGTGGCTGCTGGGAGTGACCACCAGGTCCCTGCAGCCCCATGGCGCATGGGTGGCCACGGAGACTCTGCGTGCTGCCCCTGTCCCTGGTGCTGGCTCTGTTGCTCCCAATGGCTGGGCGCTGTGACCAATGGGAGCCGCAGTAAGTGCCATTGGGACCCCACACCCTGAGCCCCCTTCTGCACCTCTGTCCCAGCCTGAAGTCCCCTCCTGCACCCAAACACCCTCTCCCTGCACCCTCACCCCCCTGTCCCAGCCCAGAACCCCCTCCTTCATCCCAAACCCCTCATCCCCAGCCCCACCCCAGAGCCTGCACCACGTCCTGCACTCTGAACCCTTGGTCCCATCCTGGAGCCCCCTCCTGGACCCAAACTCCTTCCTGAAGCCCACACCCCACACTTGCCCAACACCCTGCCCCAGCACTGAGGCCCCTCCTGCACCCCAAACCCCTCATTCCTACCGCCCGAATTCTTCCCCCCCGACTCTAACTCCCTGCCCCAGTTTGAAGCCCTCTCCTGCACCCTGAACCCCTCTTTTCTAGCCCATACCCCGCCCTTCACTCTGACTCCCTATCCTAGCCCAGAGCCTCCCTGCACCCCAAACCCCTCATCCCTGGCCCCAGCCCAAAGCCTGCACCCTCTGTTGGAATACTCTTCCCCCTCCCGCACCCCAACCCAGCGCAGTGAAAGTGAGTGAGAGTGGGAGAGAGCAAGTGACAGAAGGAGGAGGGATGGAGTGAACAGAGGCAGGGCCTCAGAGAAGGAGCAGGGCACGGGCAGAGGTGTTCAGTTTTGTGTAATTAGAAAGTTGGCAACCTTATGCTTCGCTCAGGCTTTGTGGATCACAGTGATGTTCCTGTGATTTTCTGGGCACCTAACTTATAGGCAGTATGCAATGCTCATTGTCACAACTCCAAGTCCCTTTGTGGATTCAGGCCTGGGTGACTTGTACAACTGGTTTCTCTGTGATGAGGCTGAGCGTTTTTTTCCCTGTTTCAATAATACTGGGGGGCAAAGCTCTCTTTCTCACTGGCAACATTTCCATTCCACAAAAGCCAAAGCAGGGGACTATTCATGTAATCAGAAAACGGTCAAGGCATCTGCCCATTATAAAGAAAATAAAACATTATCTCTCTCACATGTTTTTAAAACAAAAACTGCATATTTTAAGTATAAGGAGTTACCCTAAGATAAAGAAAAGATGATAAACTTTAATGGCATAGTAATACAATTTAAGTTAAAAGTAGGAAACCCTAGATTGCATGTTTCTAGCAAAAAGGTATTTTACAAGCTATTGGAGTTTAGTGATGCATTAAAATATCCATGCATTACAGAAGGCTTAGGGATGGAATTACTCTGATATTAAAGAAGGCTCCTGGTACTGAGTTGTGTATATATTGCACTATAAGTCCTTGTTGATCATTTTGATTGTCTTTTTATTAAGTAATATAGTACGAGAATGGAGATTCGTTTACCCTAATGGAAGTTGAACAACAAACTCAGAATAATTTTTTTCCTCAGTTTGTATCACACACTTTTAACATTGTTCCTGAATTGTGTGTTACTCTCATCAGGTGGGGGGGAAAAACACCTGATTTGGGATTGAAGATTTAATTGCAATTGTTTAATTTAATTGTTTAATTGTTTCATTTAGCTCCTGGGTCTCATTTCCAAGATGTGATAAACTAAAACTAATTCCAGCTTTGGAATGTAATACTGTTTGGGCCTCAACTAGACTCTAAAAGTATTTTTTTTACTTAGATTTTGTGCTTGAACTGAATTTTAGACATAGTTCTGAAAACACAATGTGTCTTCCTGGGAAATGATTGTAAATA
Source organism: Gopherus flavomarginatus (assembly GCF_025201925.1). Classification (NCBI taxonomy): domain Eukaryota; kingdom Metazoa; phylum Chordata; order Testudines; family Testudinidae; genus Gopherus; species Gopherus flavomarginatus. Next base: position 63,839,204 of record NC_066625.1, read on the forward strand.
GCACATCCTGGCTTGTCAGTTGCTGAAGACGTTGCACAATGTTGTCTTAAACTGTGGAAAGTGTTACTATTAATGTACTGAGTGGTCAGGAATACAAGCAGTCCTTGACTTTTCAGTGTTGAATTATGACGAACAGCACTTACACTGCTTCTACACTGACACCCTGATTCAACTTACAACTACCGATTTCAAGTTTACGACGCTCAGTACTGCAATGATTGCAGTTCCGAGTTACTAAGTTCCGATTTACGACGCAACTGTAAGGAATCAATTGTGTCGTAAGTCCGCGGACTGCCTGTACCCTACATTGATGATGACAGTGGCTTATGTGTGCCTCAGGTCAGTGTTTGATCAGATTTAGTATCTTAATGTTCATTTAAGTGTGAAGTTAGAAAACTGAAATAGTAGCTTGATCCTGTAAGGTACTGAGCACTCTGGCCTCAATCCAGCAGAGCACTTAAGCATGTACTTAACTTTAAGCACCTTTAACAGCCTGAATAGTCCCACTGAAGTCAATAGCCAAGCATGTGCCTAAGTGCTTTGCTGGATTGAGGCCCAAGTGCTCAGCAGCTTGTAGGATCAAGTTACCATATGGTTGGTGTGCATGTATTGGTCTGAACTGCACTGAAATGGCACATGTCTGTATGAATTAAAAGGCACATCAGAGCAGCAGTTTGGAAACTTGGTAAATTCTAGGCTATGCACCTGCGCTGTTCCAAATCTCTTTCCTACTCTCGTTCCCCTTGAGCCTTGCCTACCCAAGGAAACGTAGCTATTGCTGACAATAGGTGTTGGTAGCAGGCGTGGGTAAAACCGGCACTGAAAATGGATTAATTGCAAGTCTAGACAGGTCTAAACCATGGACAGCACATTTCAGGAACCATAGTTTCCTCATGTAGATAGGTCTGTACATACCCTCAGGTAAGGAACATAAACTGGTGGGGGATTGATATGACTTTGTGGTAGGGAGACTGGGCCAATCTCAGAAAGTTATTTGCTTTAGTTTCCATTTATGTTCTTCTCTGGTCCCTTTCAGTCTTCCCCACCCGAACCCCCACAAAGACAGTTATGTTTATCATTAACTTAAATGTAATTACTTAAGACACTTCCTTTGTTCTGTTGAACACAAGTCCTACATGTACCTGCCACAATCAGCAAGTTATTCTTGGCAGTGCTATTACTAAGGCTCTGCTGACGCCACCCATGATTTACATGGTTGTATCATTATCACTGATTGGGAAACCAGCACAGCTCACCCCATACTCTTCCCCTCCATCCCAATGGGAACTTGCGAGTATATTAGAGGAGTTGTGATCAGGGAGTCAGTGAAGCCCAGTGCTTTTGCAAAGTTAATCTCTGAAGAAGCCTGCAGTAAATAGGATGCTACCACCATTGTCAAGCTACAAATTCCACTCAACTATCAATCACATCTCTTTGCTTTGGGGTCTGTTTGAATTCTCAGTGGGGAGCGTGCATTGCCTGTTCCGAATAGTGCCAATCTAAATTAAATTGCACCATGGCTGTACCACCAGGCAAGGGCAATGTCCAGGGCCGGCTCTAGCAATTTCGCCGCCCCAAGCACGGCGGCACGCCGCGGGGGGCACTCTGCCACTCGCTGGTCCCGTGGCTCCAGTGGACCTCCCGCAGGCTTCCCTGCAGCGGGTCCGGTGGTCCCGCGGCTCCGGTGGACCTCCTGCAGGCGTGCCTGCGGATGCTCCACCAGAGCCGTGGGACCAGCAGACCCTCTGCAGGTACGCCTGTGGGAGCTGCCTGCCGCCCTCCCGACAACCGGCAGAGTGCCCCCCATGGCATGCCGCCCCAAGCACGCGCTTGGCGCGCTGTGGCCTGGAGCTGGCCCTGGCAATGTCCCCGGACAAGGCACAGCAGCCTCCCATCTGCTCATGGAGGAGTATTTTTTGGGTGGAAATGAGAAGATCCAGGAAAGTCACTACTGAGTCTGGTGCTCCCACTTCAGTTTTTCCTCCTCCTTCATGATGGCCTAGCAACTTGGGGGTGTTACACTTACAGTAATGTTTCAGAAACAGAAGCCTCTGAAAAATAGGATGAAAGGTTATGAACTGAAAGTGGGGAAGATTGGAAGTTTCTGTGGAATCTTGCCAAGAAAACCTTTTGACTGCAGTACAACAAATGTGTCATTGTATCACTAATGGATGTTTGCCAATGTCCAGCTCCCATATTTGTAATTTACTGTGATAGAAATGGTAACCAAGAATAGTGATGATGAATGGTATAAAAGGCTACAGTGTGTGACAGACCCAGACCAGTGGGGTACAGGAGTCTGGTAGAGGGCAAGTATACTGGTCACTGGATGAGTAGTTTTCTGTTCCCTGAGTGACCAGAGCAGGGGCTGCACTAGAGTAATCTGGAACCTTCTAGAATCAATTAAGGCAGGCAGGCTGATTAGAATACCTGCACCCAATCAAAGCAGGCTAATCAGGGCACCTGGGTTTAAAAAGGAGCTCACTTCAGTTTGTGATGTGCATGTGAGGAGCTGGGAGCAAGAGGTGCAAGGAGCTGAGGATAAAGAAGGTGTTTGGAGGAGGCCATGGGGAAGTAGCCCAGGGAGTTGTAGCTGTCATGCAGCTGTTACAGGAGGCACTATAGACAGCTGCAATCCACAGGGCCCTGGACTGGAACTCGGAGTAGAGGGCGAGCCCGGGTTTCCCCCCAAACCTCCCAACTCTTGATCAAACACAGCAGGAGTTGACCCAGACCAGGGGCTTTTCTAGGGTTTTTGCCACCCCAAGCAGGCTGCCTTCGGCGGTTTGCCTGTGGAGGGTCCGCTGGTCCCGCGGCTTCGGTGGACCTCCCGCAGGCATGCCTGCGGGAGGTCCACCGAAGCCGCGGGACCAGCGGACCCTCCGCAGGCACTCCGCCGATGGCACCCTGCCTGCCGCCCTCGCGGCGCCGGCAGAGTGCCCCCCGTGGCTTGCCGCCCCAAGCACGCACTTGGCGTGCTGGGGCCTGGAGCTGTGGGTTCCACCAGAGGGGAAGATCACTGAGGTGAGCAAATCTGCCAATAAGCACAGGACCGACCAAGGTAGAGGAGGAACTTTGTCACAAGTGTTAATGGAAAATATATTCCCTAGCTCATGCATATGAGAGATAGTGAGAAATCAGTACACTTCAGGTGTAAGCAAGCCAAGTAGGATATGTCTAGGAAACTGGAAGAGAAACGAAAGGAGAAAGGGAAGAGACTGAGGAAAATGGAGACAGTACTGAGGTTTGGGGGAGTCTCTGGGGGGAGCAACCAAAGGAATGGATAGGGGTGGGGAGGGGAAAGCTTTACTGATGCATTCCATTTAAAGTTTTTTTCTGAATAAATGATTCAGTTCAAAGAATACTTGTTTTCAATGTAAACAACAATCCCTCAATTCAATACACAACTTCATTACCTAACAAAACTCAAGAACACTTGAGTTTGACAGCATTGTTCCCAACCTCGATCAAAGCTCTGTGAGGAAAGGACCATGCATTTTTTGTCTAAAAATGGCCATGCATGTCTATGGTTCTAAGTAAATAACTAAAAACAAGGGGAGTTGCCTTGGTACAGCTATAGATCAGTTTAATCCTTTGGAAATTTACCTTTAGAGCCAAATTCTTAGGATTGTGATTGTAGCAAGTCAATGGTGCTACCATGATTTACCCCAACGTCAGAGAAAGAATGGTCCAGTGGTTTGGGGGTTACCCTGGAAGACTCTGCTCCACCATGTGTGACCGTGGGCAAGTCACTTAGTCTTTATATGCCTCAGTTCCCCATTTGTAAAATGGGGATAATAGTCCTTCCCTACCTCACACAAGTGTTGCACATTAAAGATTGTGCACTGCTCAGATACTACAGTAATGGTGGTAACTAAAATAGATTTTGCTTTTGCTCATTGCTTGCTCTGTTGTTTTACCTCTGTGAACTTTACTGAATTATCACGTCGAACAATGTAGTACTCTATATTTTAAATACATAGTAATTTTAATACACTTACTGTAATCCTAAAACTAAGAGCACTGAAACTGATTTGTCAAATTTGTCTTCTGTCACTCATCTGTGAATGTAAATGGTACCTATAATTTGCAATAAGTTTTAATGTGTCAGTCATTTAGGCTACCATGGGGAGTGACTAGATTTGTCTGAATACTCCTGTTGGGCAAATTGTCCTTCAGGAAGGGTATTTCCGGATTTAAATTAAACAAGTAGATAATGCCTCTATTTGTTTAAAGCACAGTGATAAGGGATGCTTGATGGCTTTTGTCTGGCATGAAACACTTCATGGCACTTGTTTTTAAACATATGTTTTCTGTTAAGCAGCAATTTGTCTGTTGATGAGAACTGTATCCCTGACGGCACTTTCTTCCCATATTCAGTTGTGCATATTAGATGTATTCTCAACTGATTGTGAAGGGCATTGAACTCTTGCCCTTGCAAAGGATTGTACCACAAGGGCAAGATTTTACTGTCAAGGGTTTATTTGAAACTAAAAATAGCAGCATAATCAGCACTTATAACAACTCAACACTATTACCACAGTTGGCCTGCAAATAGATAGATAGAATGCACAAGCTTTATAATCCTTAGGCAATGGGTACCTGTTTTTCTGGGATTTTTTGTATGTTTCTGACTCTTGAACTGGTGTTTGGTGTCTGTGTCTATCCAAAACACTGCAGAAAATTGTTCATTAATATTAAGTGTTTATTAGAAACATTTAAATAAGTGGGGCCTAGTCTACACTAGAAAGTTTTACTGGCATAGTTATGTTAGTGAGGAGTGTTTTAAAAAATAAAACAAAAACAAAAAAAATCCTTCATAACTATGCTAATAAAAGTGTAGTGTAGATGCAGTTATATCAGCAAAAAATCCTTTTGCTGGTGTAGTTTATTCCATTCAGGGATCTCTTTTGCTGCTATAATCTGCATCGCCACTAGTAGAGCTATACTGATACTCCATCTGAAAATTCTTTTTAAGTATAGAAAAGGGCTAACTTTCTCACTTGATGGCCAGTGCCCTAAGCACTAGGCTTGGGATGAGAGACCTCCAGGTGCAAAACCCTGCTTGTCTGAATGGTCTGGGGTGAAAAATTCTGCTAAATCAGGTAGAGCAGGGACTTGAACCTGGGTCTTCTATATCCCTGGCTGCTGGCTTGACCATCAGACTAAAGAATGTGTGTGTCAGTCTTTCTTTCTTTTCCTCCTTCCAACCAATGCACAACAAAAACAAATTCTGAAACCTCAAAATTTGCCCTCAAAAGGAAAGATCATCCTTCGGACAGCTCTAACAGTGAGACCATCACTGGACTGCACACATTTTACAATAAAAGATTGACAAACTTCACTTATGACTAGTACAATAAAATTGTGGCTGTTCTCCAAGTGCTAAATCCACCATTGGACCCAGATGAGGATGGGAGTGCCTTTGAGGAAATTTATGTAGGAGGTAAACTGATAACCAAGTGTGCTCTGAGATACAAAAAAGCATGTGCAAAAGAGCCCTGAATCTGCAAAACAGAGGAATTCCATTGTAAGGATGCTGTAATTGTAAGGGAAGGAGCTGGAATAAAATCAGAGGATGCTTTAGTGACCTTTCCATGCCTCTCTCCTTATTACCTGAGTTGTTTCACCTTTTCAAAAGCAGTTTGAGCTTTCAGATGCATGTTATATGGGGTTTTCTCTCCTGTTGTATTTTAACTGTCTGTTATATAGTTAAATTAGCTACAAGTTTTTTTTTTTTAAACAAAGCAACCCTGATCATGGAAAAGATCATCCTTGACTTAATGCCAGTTATACACTCCTCGAATCTACTTAAGTTCAATCCTGCAATCAATCTCATGCTTAACATTCCAGCTTTTAGTTTTAATACCTAAATGAATGCTCCTATACAAAAGCTGTTCTGTATTGAGTGTAGCAAGCCATTTTACCAGGAGAGGCTTACAATATGTACTTTAAAAGGTGTAAATAGACTGTGAATGCCTATTTTAATGGGAGTTATGAGGAATTTCTATAGAAACATTCATCCCTCTTTGATATGTGTCAGTACATTTAACACGATTGGGTGCAAGCCTCTGAGATGGATAATTATCTTATGTCAGTACAGCTTGGCATGGTAAATTATTTAAAACACTAGGCCAAATCCTGTCCTCAGATATATGCAAACATCTCCTACTGATGCACTGGGAATTGCAGTTGTGGGTGAAGTCAAAATCTGGCCCCTTGCCAAAAGAGCAATGCTAAAGCTTAGACTAATACACCAAATCAGGCTGGCTTTGGGTTTCTAGTATACCTATGAACATCTGTCTGAGTGGCTGAAAGTTCAGTGGATCTGGGCTGGTGCAATTCACACAGCCATAACCACTACTGCCAGTCATCTTCTCTTCCCAAGCTCCAAGGATCCCTCTTCTTACCATTGCTATCTTCAGAGAGTTTGGTGGTCTTTTATACATGTGCTGTTTCTGCAAGCTATTGGCCCCCACCCTGGATTTTCTGGGTGTGCTGGGTGGCTATGCTCCCTGTAACAACATGGGAAATATGTCTTCTGTTTTTATGAATTCTCGTTCATGTTATGAAGAAATTATTGTATCGGGGAATGCCAGTATATGGATGTGGAATCTACCATTTGCTGACAAGGGACGTAGCACATCCCTACCAGACAGAGATGACTATGTGACCCACCCTCCCCAGATTTCTGCCAGGGTTTATATGCCCTGCCCTGAACTCTGCTGCCTACCACCAGCATCTTTAAATTGTGGACCCCCTCTCTGAACAGAGATGTATCTTCTCTGCTACCAGAACAGGGACAATGGAGAGTAGTTAACCTTAATGAGCTATGCTCTAACTCAGTAGTTCTCAACCTATTTACCATTGTGGGCTGCATCCAATACTACCTGTATGGTCCTGAGGATGTCACATGGGCTGCAGCTGTGTGCTGGTTGGGCTGCAGGTTGAGAACCACCGCTCTGACTGAATATGGGCATGCTAAGGAGGTTGGTTGAGGCTGGGAGAAACTAGTTCCTCTAACTTGTCAACAGGAGCAAGAAGTGGAGAGTGGAAATTCCGAGAAGCAGAACAAAGGAACCAGGTGCTATTGATGGAACATATTCACTTGAGGGACTCACTGAGATAGGAACAGGAGTCTGTGGGCTGGAGAGGTCCTGTTCAGCGGCAGTTAGGGAAAGCTAAGTGAGCTCAAATGGATTTATGGTTCTGAAGGGAAACCAATGAGCTGCAAGGAAAGGAACCTGGACACTCAGAGGGCTCTCTCCAAGCCCAAAGAACTTTCCCGAGTGGTGAGGAACCTGAGGCAGGAAAATGTATGTATGTGTTTATAACTTTATATAGAGCTGTATATTTCTCATGCTTCCTAAGTGAAGAGATGTGATGTTTTAGAATCCTGTGTAAAGTATGTGTGTGCTGTCTTTCAAACTATCTCATGCACTTTTAGAGTTAAACTAGAAACCAGAAGGCTCACACATTTAGTAGCATTCTGAAGAATGTGCAAGAGCAGCTGGGGAGACATGAGAAAAACAGTACTAGTTTCAAGACCTGTGCAATTTGACCACAGAGTCCCCAGGGCCAAGAGGGTTATCATACATATGGTATGCACCTGGAGTGCGCACTTACTGGCCCAAAGCGAGGGACAGTACCTAAACAGTGCCCAGCCTCAGCAAACTAAGGGCAGGTGGGATTCAGCATTTAGATCCCCTCACAGCAGCCTGGCAAGTATGCAGCTATTGGAGCTTGACCATATCTGACACACACCCAGGGGTGAAAATAAAATTGAAAACTTACCAGTATGGGGGCCAGCTCCACCTCTTCTGAAAGAGGTGGGGCTCGAGGCAGAAGGGGTGGGGCTGGCGGTCAGCATCCCCCAGCCAGCCATTCCAGGATGCCTGACCCACATGCCACGCAGGGCTCCAGTGGCAATTTACAGGACCCGAGGCTCTGTCTGCTGCTGCCGCCCATACTGCCTTACTTTCACCCCTGCACACACCCATCTTCTTTGTTTGCGGGGGATCTATTGGTAAGCAACATTGCTCTGGAATCTAACTCCCAGTGGTTCCCTGCTAACTGTGCGCTGTGCTTCAGGCAGTGCCACTCCCTGCTGACTTGTTTTTTCTGTTGCTCGCTGCCTAGGGTGAGGACATATCCTAACTCCCATCTTTGTTATGATGGAAGGGAGTGGCACCCTTAATTACAGACTGCCCAAAAAAGGATAATGGGAAGTGGCCATCTGGTTTCTTTAGAATAACTGGGAAAGGAGAGCACTCAAAAGCAGGCTGTGGTGAGGAATTAGAGGCATGTAGTTTATTGGACCCTGAGGATTTGTGGGAAAGAGGGGTGTCCTCAGTGACAAGGCCATCCTGTTGATGGGTCAAATCACAAAGCAAGCCATCTAGGCTTAACCTACTTTCATCCCCTTCCAGCAGATGCTTGGGAGTGGGCTCAGTTTTGGGTAATGAACACGGCTCTTATCATTCGATAAGTAATGTTGTTTTTTTTCATGGTTCTTGTGTCTGCATGAATCTAGATATTATTCTCTCCCACAGTCTTGCATGACATCATAAATTATTCCTGACACTCCCCAAGAAATGTAAAAAGCTAATTGCATCCAAGTTATTTTTTTTACTAGCATCTTAATTGCATCTCTTAATGCAACAACAAACTGCATTCCTAACTTGTAAGGATGTTGCCAAGAGTGAATGAAAAATGCTTTAAGGCAAAACAAACAGTGCTGTGTGGTTTCATTCTAAACAGTATCAGTTAAAATGAGGGAATGAACACTGATAAAGCTGTTAATAATTAGAAGCTGCATGTTAAGCTTTATACAGTGAAAGAAATGTGGTATGTCCTGCCATGAGAGAGACACCGACTCTCACATTAAGGGCAATGTCATCCTCTGGCCTGAGCTCATGTGTAGAATGTCCATCCCAAGACCTGGATCCTAACAACCTCGATTCAGATCTTGATCCAGCTCTAAACTGCTCAGGTCAGTTTTCGAAGTTACTGTGACTTTGATTTTAATAGCAAAGTCCAAAGTTCAGTTCAAGGACATTTCTATCTCCTCTTTTTCCTTTCAGTGCTCAAGAGTGGATTGTGTTTTGGTGGTATGGTGAGGACAGTGGCTCTACCAGAGCATTAGAAAGCAGGCAATTTGCACTCTGATCAAGTTTTTTTTGGCGTGTAGGAGTAATGAGGAGAGCTGGTGGAAGCAGGCCCCATTAGGAAGTGAGGAACCTCTCTAAAAACTCTCCCCAGGTAGATGGACATAGCAATGTTTTGGAAAAAGCTTGAGGCCATGTAGGGGGAGTTACTGTGTTGTGAAAGAAGACACTTATTTTTCATTAAAGCCCCTCGGATTTTTAGTTTAGTTTTGTTAAAGCTGGTTGAGACTTAAAATGAGAGAATGAAGACATTGAATTAGTTAAAATGGGTATGGTGTGGGAAGAAGGGATTACCTTTTTAAAAATCAGTAGCTGTGAAAAATAGGCATAAAATATGAAATGCTTAAGAAGAGGCTGGATCAAACTCAGTGGGAACCACGATCGATTGGACCTGTGGACAGGGCAGGTAAACAAACTGGCCTGGCCCGCCTGGGGCTTTCCCTACACAAGCGGCGTTCCACGTTTGGGAAACATTGCTTTGGAGGAAAGCTGTCTTGATAACCTACAGTTCTGTTATTGGGTTATGTAGGTAGGCTCTCCCAATTAGTAGGACGGTTCTCACATGCTATGTGCATAAAATTGATAGGTAAAAAGTTTTGGAGGTTCAGCTTGAATAAGAGCCACAATTTCAGATGTTTTGACCACTAAAGTACCTGACTCTCTCCAGTCTGCAAAATATGTTTGGAAATATCATGTAACCACATTTACTGGTTCGTCCTTTTTTTTGGTTTTGCTCAGAACTGGGAAGTGAGGAGGGATGTGAAAATGAGAAGTAAGGGGAAAAATCTGATGTAGACTTCTTTAGTCATCAAAAAAGAAGTTTTTAGTTCAGTTAAATTCAGGTTCTGGATGAAGGTCTGCTTATACTTGGGCTTGCTTTATTTGAACTTCTGAATTGTTTGTCCCTTTCTGATACACACTCCTGTGTCCTCTTGATTTGTTATCTTAGTAATTACCTTCCTTTCCACCCCCGCCTTAACTTTACAAACCCATAATATTTTAGTATGTTAAGGCAGAGAAATAAATCTTGCCTCAACGATGACCATCAGTCTCACAGAGCAGATTAAGTCATAGGCCTGGTCTACATTACGCGTTTAAACTGATTTTAGCAGCGTTAAACCGATTTAACGCTGTACCCGTCCACACTACGAGGCCCTTTATATCGATGTAAAGGGCTCTTTAAATCGGTTTCTGTACTCCTCCCCGACAAGAGGAGTAGCGCTAAAATTGGTATTACCATATCAAATTAGGGTTAGTGTGGCCGCAAATCGACGGTATTGGCCTCTGAGCGGTATCCCACAGTGCACCACTCTGACCACTCTGGACAGCAATCTCAACTCGGATGCAGTGGCCAGGTAAACAGGAAAAGCCCTGCGAAATTTTGATTTTCATATCCTGTTTGCCCAGGCTGGAGCTCTGATCAGCATGGGTGGCAATGCAGTCCCAAATGCAAAAAGAGCTCCAGCATGGACCGTACGGGAGATACTGGATCTGATCGCTGTATGGGGAAACAAATCTGTTCTATCAAAGCTCCGTTACAGAAGACAAAATGCCAAAGCGTTTGAAAAAAAAATCTACAGGCTACACAGTGCTGCGTGACAAGCGTAACGGGAAGCCAGAGACTCAAATGGACGCTCATGGAGGGAGGCAGGGGGTACTGAGGACTCCAGCTATCCCACAGTCCACAGCAGTCTCTGAAAAGTATTTGCATTCTTGGCTGAGCTCCCAATGCCTGTAGGTTCAAACACATTGTCCGGCGTGGTTCAGGGAATAGCTCATCAATGTACCTCCTCCCTTCCACCACGTGAAAGAAAAGAGGAAAAAATCGTTTCTTGACTTTTTTTAATGTTACCCTATGTCTACTGAATGCTTCTGGTAGACGCGATGCTGCGGCAGTAAGAGCAGTATCCGCTCCTCTTCCCTCCCAGGTGGCAGATGGTACATGCTTGATAACTGCTGAATACCCCTGGCTGGCCTCAGGGGCACCTGGGTAAAAATAGGAATGATTCCTGGTCATTCCCAGTAGATGGTACAGAACGGCTGGTAACCGTCTTCATCATAGCCTCTGGGGGCTGAGCTCCATCAGCCCCCTCCCTTTCCTGTGTAAAGACAAGATTCTGTCCTGCCTGGACTATCATAGCAATGGCATGCTGGGCTCCTCTCTCCTGCACCGCTTAATGTCCTGCCTGGACGGTCATAGCACGGGGAGGCTGCCTCCCGCTCATTTTATCTCACTAACAACTAACAACTGTTTCTTATTCCTGCATTCTTTATAACTTCATGACACAAATGGGAGAGACACTGCCACGGTAGCCCAGGAAGGTTGGGGAGGAGGGAAGCAATGGGTGGGGTTGTTGCAGGGGCACCCCCCATGAATGGCGTGTAGCTCATCATTTCTGTGGGATCTTACATGGAGCTCTCTGATACACTGGTTCTCTAGTACATTTGCCCCATATTCTAGGCAGGACTGACTCTATTTTTAGAAACCATAAAGGAGGGATTGACTCTGGGAGTCATTCCCAGTTTTGCTTTTGTGCCCCCGGCCGATCTCAGCCAGGGTCACCCATGATAGCAGCAGACAGCACAGAAGGACAGATAACCGTCATCTCATTGCCAAATTACACTGGCAGCAGATGGTACAGACCGACTGGTAACCGTCTCTGCTATCATGCAAAAGCAAATGAATGCTGCTGTGTAGCGCTGGAGTATCGCCTCTATCCGCAGCATCCAGTACACATACGGTGACTGTAAAAAAAAAAAAAGCTGAACAGGCTCCATGGTTGCCGTGCTATGGCGTCTGCCAGGGCAATCCAGGGAAAAAGGGCGCGAAATGATTGTCTGCTGTTGCTTTCCCGGAGGAAGGAATGACTGACGACATTTACCCAGAACCACCCGCGACAATGATTTTTGCCCCATCAGCCACTGGACTCTCAACCCAGAATTCTAAGGGGCAGGGGAGACTGCGGGAACTATGGGATAGCTACGGAATAGCTACCCACAGTGCAACACTCCGGAAATCCACACTAGCCTCGGACCATGGAAGCTCACCACCGAATTAATGTGCTTAGTATGGCCACGTGCACTCGACTTTATACAATCTGTTTTATAAAACTGGTTTATGTAAAATCGGAATTATCCCGTAGTGTAGACGTACCCATATAAACAACTTGAGTGCTAGCCACTTATCTAGCTGGGTAGATCAACACTCTCATTCACACATCCTTGAGGCATGAAGATGGATTAAAACTCCACATGGCCACTAAAGTTAGAATGTAAAGTAACTTACTTCCTAGGTTTTTATGTAACAAGAGTCTTAGGAGACAATAAAAAAGAGATAGGAAGAAATAAACACAAGGCAAAATGAATCCAAAGAGCATCTTTGATTTGGGGACTAATGCCTGACATCTGTAACTTCCAGTTTCCTAGAAAATATGTGTTAAAATATAACGTCATTTTCATTGTAATCCAAATTTATATATAATATGTAATAAAACAGGTGAATAAATTTTACAGACAGGAGAGATGTTTCCTTCTGTGAAAAATGTATTCCTCACTGACCTGTGGAGAGGCTATTCATGAACAGCTGCATCAGGAGATAAGTATTTACTGTACAGTTGGAAGAAAACTATTGCATCAGCTCTAGCTCTCCAGGACTGCAGCATAAAAAAAACCAAACAGGCCTGAAGTGATTTTGAGTTACAGTGAGTGACAAGGGGGGGAAAAAAATAGCCACTGCCTATAGTGATATAGAATACTGGGATTAACATATATACTGTAGTAAAGTCATATAATGTGACATTCTAAGTGTGGGATATGTGTGTGTATTATGTGACTTCTGCTTAACTTGTCGTTACATACTTAAAATAAAAGTTCAGTTCCAATGGATCCTACAACAGGCCAAAGATGAAGATCAAGTTAGCCATGAACTGAACCATGTTAAAGTAGAAGGTTAGAGCTTACATAAACTTGTTCATCTCTGAACCAGAGATTTGCATGGGTTTGCAATGGTGAAATATAGTTAAAACTGAACTACACTGCAGCCAATCAGAACACTCAATTTAGGTGTGCGGTTTGACTGACTGACATTGCTCCAGACCTCAGTCTTTACCTCTGTTGGTATATACTCCGTGACTTACCACAAGACCGCTTATAGCCAAAGAGGAAGCAGGAGTTGTTGCACTCTCTGAGGGTATGCCTTCACAGCCTGCAGAAGTGTGCCTCCCAGCCTGGGTAGACTCGGGCTAGCAGGGCTCACTCTAAAAATTGCTGTGTAGATAGCTCTTTGAAGTTGAGGCTTGCATGGGAGCTCAGGCTCTGAAGCCCAAACACCACCCTAGATTTTAGATCCTGAGATCCAACCCAAGCCACAACTCCAAAGCTCTATCTACACAGCAGTTTTTAGCACGCTAGCCCGAGTCAATTGACCTAGGCTGTGTAGATGTCCAATATACAAAATGAGACCAGAGCTTTGTACAGATGTTGTTAAAAATAAATGAAAGCTTTTGGTTCACCTGTTTTTGTCTAGTTTGTTGGCTGTAGATAAAGGTCATATGTATATTTAAATGTTCATACATTTATCAGTGCAATAACTGTTTTATTTTACCTTCCTTTAGAAACAGAAACCAAAGTCCCATAGGCCCAGGGAAATATGGATATGGAAAAGTGCCATATATATTACCACTGCAAACTGACACTGGGCAACTGCCTCAAAAAACACGGAGGCAGCGACAGTCAACAAGGAATCAAGTGTATGAGCAGAATCAGAGTAGTGGGAACACACACAATCATCCATCTAACCCTTCAGTCCAACATGGGAATCTTTACCAAGAAGAACGTGGACCTCAGGTGTTGGGGCCCTCAATTTATCAGCAAGCTTCAACCCATTCACAGGCCTTTCCTGCATCTCAAAGTTTGTTTCATGGGACTGACTCAACCCACCATGGCTCTGCATCCCACCAGCCCTTCCAAGGTCAACCTCACCTTCCAAGGTCTGGAGCTATTGTGTGCATTGGAGCCTACAAGCAGTACAAACTCTGCAACACAAATGTAAGTCCATTCTTTTCTCTCTCAATTTTAAAGACAGCTCCCTGAGCATGCTGGATTTCTATTCTTCCTGTGGCTTAAAATCAAAAGATATATATACTGATCTTATTAACTATGGAAAAAAAATCCCTTCATTCTGTTAGTTAGTCATGGAATAAAAGAACCAACTGTATGTTGATTTAAAAGAAGAGTGGCTTGGGGGGGATGTCCCATAGTTGCTATATAATCTACCATTTGCATAGCAGCATCCATCCGAGGGGTATCAAGTGGTTGTTAAACCTCACACAGGGGTGGTATAAGTATGATTCCTGTTAGATAGATGGGGAAACTGAGGCACTGACTTTGCTTCACAGACAGGAGTAGGCAGAGAATAGGATGGGATTGGTAGCCAGGTTTCCCAGTTCCCAGTCCCATGCTCTAACCACAAGACCACATGGCCTTTTTGTGACAGACCTTCCTTTTTGCCATATTTTGGGAATTCATATACCCCAAATGAAGGTTTCTGATTTGAAGTGCCTATTTTTAGGGTAAATTGTAGCTTTTTTAGGAGTAAAAATCTATTGTATTAGAATTTTTTTTAATAACATTTTTCTTAAAGCTGTTTTAAAATATTTGGCTTTGGTGCTACTCTGTATTCTGGGATGACCTCCCAGTTAGTTGTATGAGACCCCTCAGGGTCTGCTCTTCTGCTCTACAAACAAATTTCAACATTGTAAGAGCTGTAATTTTTGGCTGTTTTTCTTGAAAATTTCTTAAAATGTCTTTCTCCAATGTTTGCCTTGGCTGGATTTTATCAGCATTTAACCTAAAACAAGAGGCCGCCTTTCCAATTTCTAGTGAATTAATATTGTTGACTTCAAGAGCCATGCTATTTAGATATTAATAATGCTTTTTTTCTAAAGTATTAGTGCTGTTGTATGTTCATCTAACAGAGAATTTGGCCTTAGGGTGCATATGTGAGTCCTAATCTGCCTTTATAGCCTTTGGGCCTTTTAAAACTGGGAGATGTCGTCATGGGGCACATGACTAGGGACAAGCATGTGACCTTCAGGAAGCCAGATGGACACTTCCTGTTTCTTAGGTGAGGGCAGCATACAGGAGAGATCCAGTGTCAAGGATGCTTTGCTGTATGTTTCTCCATCAGTAGGCAAGAAAAAGTTACCAGAGGAGAAACATGTGTTTCCCCTTCCCAGTTCTGGGAGCCAGAGACAGCACGAAGAGTCTGTTACCTAGTGCGTTGTATTATTTTGAACCTTTTTTGCATTTTCTGTTAATTAATAAACTTGCATTGGGGAAAAGGACGTGGAATGGAATTTGGGCTTTAATTTGAACTGGCGTGGCTGGTGAATCTGCACACTGGTGCACAGGTAGGGTAGTAAATACATCTCAGTCAGTCATCTAATTGACGGTAACCGCAGGTAAACACAGTTTACCACTTCTCTTTGGGGAATATGGAGTTTAGCTTAGATTAGTTTACCCATTTTTTTTGTTTAATTTTTAAAAAAATTTTTTTTACCACTACACTCTGATCCCACTTGTTCAATACCTCTGCTATGTGCTTTTGTAACACAGCCCTTTCTAAACCCTGTGCTACACTGATGTCCAAGACTCCAGTTTCAATGATGAGAAGTTCTTCTTCTAAGTCCTTCCTAGTTGTGTTTTTCTTTGTAGTAAGTCCTTGCTTTTTCAGCCCTGAATCCTGCTTCCCCTTGTTCTTCCCTCTATTTCAGCCTCAGCTATATCAGGGCAGGAAGGCACATAGTCATCATTCTCATGACTATGCATAAAGCATCAGAAGGGGCTTTTTCAAGAATGATCTCTTTACAGGCTTCTCTGTGGAAACTTCTGTTTAGTCAATACTATAACCAGCACCCTCCCAAGTCTCAGTCTGTCCCTTGTGTGGGAGTGTTATGTGGGATAGACGCACCATTGGTTTGTCATTTGTCAAGTTATTGAATAGTTACAAAAGGATTATTCTGTATTGTACACAGCCCTGCCAGACACACAAGACATGGTCCCAGCCCAGAGGAGCTTAGAATCTAAACCAGGCTGACAAATATGAGAACAGTGGATAACAGTTCAGACCTAAGAAATGGGAGGGAGGGATAGCTCAGTGGTTTGAGCACTGGCCTGCTAAACCCAGGGCTGTGAGTTCAGTCCTTGAGGGGGGCATTTAGGGATCCAGGCCAAAATCAGTACTTGGTCCTGCCTAGTGAAGGCAGGGGGCTGGACTCAATGATCTCTCAGGGTCCCTTCCAGTTCTATGATATAGGTATGTCTCCATATATGAAGAAGATGGATTGATGTCATGGAGATCAGAGTTGGAAGGTTCCATTAAAGTAGTGAGGTGTAATGAGGGTAGAGGACTTTGCAAGATGGATTGTGAGACAGGCTATTCCGAAGATGGTGAAGGGCAAAGTTGGAAGAGAGGACTGTGAGGACGCTTCTATCCTTATTATTGGTAATGCCTACAATATACAAGGGGCTTTCCAAACTCAAAAGAAAAGGAGTTTTCTATTCAAAGGGGTTACTAGAGTAGCACAGAGTAAGGGAAAATCAGAGCACAGATTAGGTAGGGGGTGAAAATGTTTATAGTAAAGCCATGAAAACAAGTGCAAAGATCTTGATTTTACAGTTTTGAATTATATTAAGATCATGACACAAAGCACCAAGATGGGTGATGTGGATTGAGTGACATGAGGGGAAGAAAGTTACAGCAGAAATATTTCAGATAGAGTTGAAGATGATTGGAAAGGAAGTTAGAAAGGAGGAGGTAGCTAAGAGGAGTGATCAAGGCATGGACCCAATGTTCTAATAGTGGGGATGATGAAGAAAGGCCATTATAGAGGAAATTTGGCAAGAAGTGGCATCCAGAGAATGGGGTGAAGAGAAAGTTGTAAATGTGGGCTTGGGAGATTGGGAGGACAGTGAACAGGTCAGCACTGATGGAGAAGGAAGGGAGAAATTAGCTCTGGTGAAGTTTTGGATGGTGGCAGGACATACAGTTCAGTGTAACTTAAATATGTTTCAGTGTTCGTGGAGGAGCTAGAATGAATACGCATTCACAGTAAATAATTTTAAATTTTGAAGCTACATTTAAGGATAGGACAGCAACAGGAAACCCCAAAAAAATAAAAAAAAAAGGTGTGAACATATCCCCGTGATTCCCTGCACCTCTGAATGTAACCAAATTCTAAAGAAACAGATGTGACTATTCAATGATCTTTTTAACAAGAGAGAAATTGCAGGTGATGCAGCTAGAATTTTAAGTCCTAGCAGGCACATAGCCCTTCACATAGCCCTGTATTCTGATGACAATGTACTCAGGAACCAAGTGGAAGCTGTAATTGCCATCAGGGATCAGTTTCTCCCTAGGATGTGGTATTTAATAGCTATAAACAATAATTATGGAGCAGCAATCATAGGAGTCAAGGGCAGACCACAGCAAAGCAAAGCTGATAGTGTTTGTCCTTATTTACTTGTTCTTCCTGTCTCTCCACTTTTATACGTGGACTTTTGATTTAATTTATCTTCAGCGACATGTTCCAGAGCTGCTGCTGGCATCTAGAGAACACTAGCTTCTTTTTTCTTTTCTTTTCTTTTCTTTTTTTCCTGTATGTTCCAAAAGGTAAACATAATTTATCAAGGGGGAAAGATTCTATTAACTGGTACCCCGGTCTTTGGTTTCTCCTAAGGGTAGTTAATTAATTACAAATTAACTCAATCTGCCTTGGCCTGTTAGGTCATTTCCTCATCACTGTGCATTTAATGTGCTTTCATTTATAGCTGAACTCGTTTTGCATGACTGACAACTTGGTTCATAAAAAGTTAAGCTTTTAGATTTTTGTTAGTGAGAGGCTGGGAAGAGTTTCTATTTGTTCAATTGTTTTTGCAGATCACTAAACTCATTTTCTCATTGTACAAATGGCTTCATCTCTTCAGCACTTGCATGTGTGTTTCCTGCCAGTCAGCCAGCTGATAGCTGAGCAGTCTCCCTGGTCTGCCTGCTGGGCTTCCAGACTTCCCATGTTGCCCACCTCCATGGGACACTAGGCTGCCTTGCTCCCCATATGCCTAGCCAGATTAAGAGCTGGCTGGCTTCTTGCCCAGAATTTTTTGAAAATTTTTCCATTCTACAGAAATTTGCATTTGAGGCTTTTTGTTCTGATTCAGAAAAAACGTTTTTTTGGAAATGTACAATATTCCGTGGAGTGGAAATTCTGTTTCCTGTATTGCTTTGTTCACTACCAGCACAGGAGTGAGGTGAGGATGTGTTCATTAATATTTGTGGGATACAAAAAGTGGCATGTAAGAATGTCAGCAAGAACTTTTGTTATTAAAAACTTTTTGTTTGAGACATCTGTGTGCCTTATTTTTACTAATTTTGAGCATTGTGTGGGCTCTGTATTTGATATAATTTCAAAATGAGGTTAAGATCTTTTTCCAAGGAATTTAGCTTTGACTCTAGTTTGGGAGTTTCCTTTTGAACTGTGTAGGATTGTATGTGCATTTAACAGTTTGACATTTCTAGGTGTACAGGAAAGCTCATAAGTTTACATTACTTTAGGCTGTACTGTGGTTTCTTTGATTCTTTGAGGTTTGGGGTGGGATTTTTTAAAGTATTAGCTCAAAGGTCATTAGTGCTAGTGGCAGAAGTAACATGCCAGCCATTGCTATGGGAATAGTGGTTAAACGTTCTCCTGTTTGTACATCAGTTGATTGATTTAGATGTTACCCTAAAGAGTGATTTAGTGGTTAAACGTTCTCCTGTTTGTACATCAGTTGATGATTTAGATGTTACCCTTAAATTTAGATGTTACCCTAAAGAGTGACATATAGGGTATCTTCACTGAAGATACTGGGCCAAATTAATTTCCGTTGTAACTCTATAGCTGTGGCTATAATGAGATTACTCCAGGGATAAACTAGGCTCACTATGTTGAATCTCTTTACCATATTCCATAGAACACAATGTCTTAGGCAGGTCTCATTAGAGTCTGACTAAATAACAGGGACTTGGCTGAGTTAAAACACTGGGGAAAATGTTTGCAGGGTTGCAGCTTAGAAGCCTTCACTTTAATGTGTTTTGTCTAATCTAAACTTGTTTCATAGCAAAAAGTGATCTATCCTATAAAACCAGCTCATGGTCAGTCAGTCAGTCATCACAATATATTGTAGCATCAAATGTAATTACAGATGAAGAAAGGCCCAAGACTGTGTATCGTAACAAATGTAGTTAACCATTTGACAGTTTAGTGTTGACCTACCTCCCCACCCCCAATAAGACCATAAACTCCAAACGTAGGCATGTCCATTACACAAAATGATCACTAACATAGGTCGAGGGATAGGGACTACCCATGTGTTAAGAAAATAAATTAAAAATACTTCTTCACCAGGGAATGTACATTTATTATTTTTATTGCCATAGTGCCTGGGAGATCCAGGCATTGTCTAAGCAGCAAAGAATCCTGTGGCACCTTATAGACTAACAGACGTTTTGGAGCATGAGCTTTTGTGGGTGAATACCCACTTCTTCAGATGCGGATCCCATTGTGGTAGGTACTGCGCAAATTGAGAACAAAATAATGGCCCCAACACCAAAGAGCTTACAATCACGTAGTGTATGCATGCCTATTACAATCCTAGGCAAATTTATGTTCTCCAGGCCGGAGAAAAGTAATTAGTAGAGGAACCTCTAATGCTTTAGCCAGGGCTTTCTGCACCCCAGATGACAGGATTTCAGTCTTCTCCAAAAATATTTTAGGTATTGTGTAGAATATTTCAAGGTGCATGTGCACACTCACAACCAAAAAACTATACACCATCAACACCCTCCATTTTAATGTAAAGGTTCAGAGTGCATATCAATAACTGAAGGATAAATAAAGATGTTATAGGTGGCCCAAAACCAGTATATGCATTTATATGCCCAGAAAATTCAGAGTTAAGGTTACACTTAAATTTCACACATTATAGTAAGAAATGACTAATTAAGAGAACCAAGCAACCTTAACTTCATCCTGTAGTGATATTATGCAATAACACCACAATTATCATTAAGGCATTTTATGGCATGTTGTCCCAGCTTAGATTTATAAAGAGACATTTTTAATATTTTTCTCCTCAAGGTGTCATGAGTGAGATGCATTTTCTACATTTTGTACAGATGTAGCAAATGCCTCTGAGTGTGCTTACTGCAAGTCCCCATGAGTGTAATACCTTAGGTGGACATTATTATTACTCCTCCTCTTACGTGCTGCAGCTGATAAAATCAGGATCATGCTGTCAAACCTGGCAAAATCTTCCAGTTTTCCACTTTAAATAGTTGTTATAGATGGTCACTTTAAATTTCAATATTATGTAGTTCAAACAAATCTGTCCTTTAAAACTCTGTGAAATGTAACAAGATCAGATTCCTTTCCTCGTGAAACCCCTCCCTCCTATTAAAAGTCCAGACATTCTTTTTAGTATTCACCCGAAGTTTTCCTTTTTTTCTCTTTCATCCCATCGCTCCTTGGTATAGCCTCCTTGAACCAGCCAAAGGATCCCTTGTCTCTTCTTGAAGTTTATACCTGGTAGACAGTTACCATATCCTCCCATAAGATTAGCCAATTCACACACATGTTTAGCTCCGTTAGTCTTTCCTCAAGTCACTCCTTCCACACTCTTCTGTGAATTCTAGTTAAATAGTTTAAATCTTTCTGGGACTTGTTGTGAAAGTCAGACATTTGGTTCATATTCTATGTCTGAAAATATTTCATTGGCATCCACACAATATTGGAAGCAGTTTGAATTCAATGTACAGAATCCATTCTGTTTTTGGTGGAAGGGTTTCAGGTACTTCATCAAATTCACATATTGGCATTCCTGCTTTCCAGCCATTTTGTAAATCCAGGAGTTTTCAATTACATGTCATTGAATGTACATGGCTATAATCCACATTGCATTTATTCTGCTACATACACAATGTAATTGGGACCTTTTAGAGAATAATAGTCATTATGATGCCGGAGAGTGCTGTGTGTGGCTGAGGAAGTGTTTTCATCCAGACCACTACAAGAAAAGTCAATTGTTTTCTTGTGAAGTGGTGAAAATTAACACTTTTCTGGGTTTCTGGTTACCTTGAGTTAGCATGTACATTTTCTGTATTGAATCAGCAAGGAAGAGAATGCATAACACTCCTGTACATCATCCATGCTTTGTCAAGATTAAGTTTTGTCCCAGGAATATATTTTGCACATAATACTTGGAATCTCCAAAATCCTAATGAGAGGATAGTTTATTCTTCTTATATTCTGTAACTCTTCAGAAACTTTTTTTCTTCACTATGCAGTGCAAAGCCTGCGTGCAGCTAAGATTTCCTGGAGTAACATCTTGGGGCTTATCTACAATAGAGCATTTTGGTGTAGCAACACCTTTGCAGCACCTCAGTGTGCCTATAAAACACCCCATCTGCACTCAAAACTGCTTGCGTTGATTGGTGCACAGCTGTTCTTGCTACCATTGCTGTTGAAGCTGCTCTGAAAAAAATTATCCTCATTGCAATGTACCCTGTGTCACTCTGCTCTGTTGCAATGCCAGAGTGGACAGAAAGGCTATATGTGTACTGTGCAGAGGTGAAAGTGAGCTGGTTCAGGCCGGTACTCCATACCAGTAAGAACCAACACCGCCCCATATCCAGCCCATATTAAAGCGCTGCTGCAGCAGCGCTTTAATATCAATGCCCCTTTTGCCTCCCCTTTCGGCAGCCCTCCTGGTAGGGTCCATACCGGCAGGGCTGCCGAAGGGGGAGGAGGGATGGGAAGCAACATTAAAGCACTGTAGTGGCAAAGGGCCCTGAAGTGCTTTAATGTCCCTGCCCCATTGGTCCCCTCCTCCCCCGCAGCCTCTGACGGGCTGGGGGGCCCCGGGCCCTTTAAATCAACACGGGAGCCCCGGGCAGCATGGGCCAGGCAGCCTGGAAGGGCTGGTTGGGGGATGCTGACCCCGAGCCCCACTCTTTCCACCTGAGGCCCCACCCCTTCCGGAGGCTGAAGCGCCGCCCGCCCCCATACCAATAAGTGTCCTAACTTACTTTCACCCCGGTACTGTGCAACTGTGAAAATTTAAATAGATAAAAATTGAAGAAAATTTTAAAAAATAAACATTGATAGTACCTGTTGAAACTATTTTTTAAAAAAATCAAATTCTCCCAAAACTACAAGTATCTCTTTGTGTGGGTTCATTATGGTATATGTTCTAGTATATGGTTCTGTCTCTGGATCTGTCTCTATTGGTGTGTAGCCTTCTTCTGAAGTTTGAGCGACGTCTGTATGCTGTTTGAGTTTTGATGGGGGTGGAGAATCTGTTTCTCTGAAGACTCAGACCCTGATATGTGTCTAGAAATAGTGTGATAGATGAATGACTAACATTTTTATAACTGGTGCCAAATCCATATCAAATGATTAAAGAGATTGTTTCCTGAGCTTTTGGCCAACTAAGTACAGTCAGTTTGATTTAGTAATTGGAAATGTCTGGGAAGTTACCTTAAAGTCAATGGAATTCATATGTCACATTAGAGGGAAGGGGAGGGGGAAATGGTTTGCAACATCTGATCACCTCATCAGTTCCACGTAACAGTTTTAGCACCAAAAATTGAATTGTGATGGTGATTCAAAGATCATCATTCTGCCGCTTGTCAAGTTGAATTCAATTAATTTTGTTCATAATAAAATGATTTAGATGCACAGCTTTGTTATTGTTTGAAGATAACCACTAGTAACATATTTTAAAGATGAAAAGCGATTAAAATAAAAACTTCAACTACCTAAAGTCAGGTTGTTACACTGACAAATATGTCAGGAATGTATGTTTAATATTAGTGTGTAAATTTGAATATCTATCATTTATCTGCACACACAAATGTCCTAGAAGGTATTTTAAAGCATTTTAATGCATCTTAAATTCTCTTTTGTCTTTTCAGACAAGATGCTTTGTCTGAATTTTGCTGCATTAATATTAAACACAGCCATAATTTGAACAAGAAATTCACTTTTTACTTATATGTTGGTTTAATTGCATCCAGGCTTTGGAAGCAGTGGAAATCTCAGTCTTCTGGAAACCTCATTCAAGGGAGATCCTGTGAATTCATTTACAAATGCCATTAAAATTGTTTTCCAAAAAATGATGCTTTTTGAACATTTGGTAACTATTCATCGTCGCTCGAAAAGAATACAATAAAATACACATTCTGTCATACAGCACCTTCTGCTGGAATGTCTGTTTTGGTGAGAGCAGACTATGGTATCAGCAAGTCTACTCAGGGGAAGAATCTATTTTTCTTTGACATTTTAAGAAGGTTTGCCCAGTACCACAAGCTTAACGTGATTTGCTTTTCTAAGGCTGTGTGGACAGGTACAGAAGTAATTAGAACAGGCTGATCCTATGTTTTGAAGGTACTTCTCCAAAGTAAGGTATGCAGTGTGCCATCCAGCTTGCTCAATTGTGACTACATTCCTTCAACATGTGCACATTCGTTACCCACCCTCCTCCCCTGCTGCCACTGACTGCCAAGCAAGCATTGGGTTGTACATAAGCCAGATATCAGGCAAAGAGCGCAAAAAGAGTGCAGATGAGACCTGGCAGGGAAAGAATGCTCCCTTGGCACCCTGTTGTGCTGGGCCAAAGATGGATGGGGAAGGAACAGAAACACTGGACTAGGGGGTGGGATGAGAGAGAGATTAGGGAGAGCGTGGCTGGAGGGTGCTGAGAGCGCAGGCAGTATATATGGAGCTCTATTACTGAAGCTGTCAGCTGTTTGTTAGCAGGGGGTCAGAGTGATGCAAATACTTAGGGAGCATGGACTTAAGTAAGGGTATTTCCTGGGACAGAGCTGAAGGATAATTTGGTTCAAGGGTGTCATAGACAGCCTGCTCATTCAGAAGAGCTGAAAACTGAAGGCTAGTTCTAGATATACTGTGATGAGAAAAGCAGTTGAATAGGCCTTTTGTATGTGGAATATCAGGGCAAAGTTCATAGATAACACTGAAAAGGACAAATAATTAGAGCAAACCTGCAGTGCTCTGTTTCGGCTTTGTCAGGTACTGAGACAGTGTGCTATGTGCTTATGCAGTAATAATGTTCAGAAGAGAAAGCCACACCGTATGTGAAGAGACACACTCACGTGTACTGAACTTTCTTTGACTTTTCTTTGAGCAACACGTACAATAATGCTTTTTGTCCACAAACATTTACCTTACAGTTATGGGAAAGCTAATCCCAAATTCCTTGTATTATTTAAGGCGAGGAAAGGAGCTGGGCACACTATATGAACAGTAGTTCTGTCATTACTATGCTTGCAGGGAAGTGATTGATTTATAGGGAGAAGAAGCCAAGGAAATATCCCCAACTCTCTCCTGCCAACTGTCTGTGTCTCTGACTTTAAACTTGCAATAATTTCCCAGCCAAGGAATGCAATTTTCTCCTCCTCTATTTGTCTGTGGTTTGTATTATCATATGCTGAATATAGTAAAGCATGCTAATTACCTTGGACTGCAGCTTTGAGACCTTTGCTTGGTGGCTTTCTGGTGGCAACATTTTTGTGGTGCTATATAAATTACACACAAATACATTAAAAGAACATTATTAATCTTTAATTACATGATCACGTTACTTTTTTTTGACAGGACCCCTACCTATCTAGTGCCCGGAATGGATGGTGCTCACTTAATGAGCTGCTGTTCAATATTTTTTCTCAATATTATTCAATGTATGGCCCCATGCCTTATTTACCACATAGTGTTCAAACCCTGCTCTGAAAACAGAATTAATTTCATCATGGGCTTTTCTATAGTGCTCATCACTCTAATATTGGAGTGCTTCCCAAATATTAATTTATTTTCACAATTCCCCCCTTTGGAGATGAGGGGTTTTTATTATTGTTGATATTTTTATTATTATATTTTATTAATAAAAAGAATATGGCAAACTGAGGCAAATATGGTAAGGTCAAAAGTACCCACTGATTGTGTGTGCCCAATATGGGACACCGAAGATATGATTTTTTTCAGAGTGCTTAGCATTATATAGTACAACTCCCATTGACTTCAGCTGCAGTTGTGAGTTCTCTGCATTTCTGCTAATCAAACACCAGGGTCTTGAGTTAGACAGAAACACACAAACATCACCTGTGAAAAGTTTGGTTTAAGTGATTTGCCTAGTAAAATGTAGGAACTCTGTGGCAGAGACAGAGATAGAATCCAGTGCTCCAAGGCAGCATTCAACTGCCTTACCCATGAGACTTTCTCTTCCTACAGTTCCCTGCCACCTTCACGACACACCTTCCAAGCAGTACCCAGTGACTCCTTAGACGCCTTTGAGCTGTGGTGGGTGCTGTCTGGGGTTCTCTGCTCAATGTCCCTGTCTGGAACCCCAGTTGTAAACCGATGACCCTCACTCCCATTCCATTCCATTTGTTGTCACCCGGAATTAGTTGATCCCTGATTCCCTGGGGTTATTTTTTCCCCCCTGGTATTTCCCTTCTGAACAAATGAGGCCCTTCTGGTTTACTAGAGGGATCTCTTTGGGGGATCCAATGTGTACATAGGGACCAAATGAGGCAGGAGTCCTGTGGAGGAAAAAATAGTGTGTTGTCTAGAATTGGTCAAATAACTGATTTTTCAGTTTGCTGGCAGTTGGGGGTCGGGGGGGGAGGGGCGGAGTTTGACTTGAACCAAAATTGCAAAAAAAGGGGGAAAAAATTGACAAACCGAAAAAGCCTTACACAAAATCACCTCTTTCCAAATTTTGAGTCCCCCCTCCAAACAAGGTGGCATTCAAGCTTCGCTATGATATTTTTGTTAACATTGGCAAAAAAACAATATTTTTGACTTGCCTCATTCCTGGAAATGTCTGAGCCATTTAGGCTGAAATTTTCCAAAAAGTTTCAGCCTAATGCAGACACTTGGCATGGAATACTTCAGCCTGACCAATTAATCTGGCAAATTGATAAGCAGCTAAAACAAGGGTCTTATAATGGAAAGTGTCGGGTCATGCTACTGGTCCCGCCTATAATAATAACAAAGCACTTATAACACAGCAATAAACAGAAATATTAGATTGAACATCTTTTTATTTTTAAATATGAAACGGGGTGAATACAACATGTTGGCAAAGCACTAATAGTAAGATCTTATTGCATCAGCAGATATTCAGGGTCTTGATTTTTGATGAAAGAAAGAAACCCCAACATGAGAACTGGCATAGTATCCATCAAAGCAACTGAAAGGTGTGGCACAGGTAACTCTTTGATATGCTGATTGAGGAGCATAGTGCTGAGCAGAAGCTTAGCGGAAGCTGCATTTTTTGTGTATTACAATGTGTTCTAAAGAAAGTTGCTTTTTGTCTGGTTTTTCTCTAGTTCCTTATTTGTATTAAGGAACAACGGGTTAGAACAAAGTACATACTCAAACCAGATTTGCACATAATGCCCACTAGAAATACTAAATTTCCGTTCATGCCTTGTAGAAAAATGTAAGCATTTTGCTTTGAAATGATTCTGCTGATATACCTGTGAATTTTATCTGGTGGTTTTCCTTCATTTGCATTGCTGGGGACATGGAAACAGGATTGTTGTGGTTAGTTCATCTGCTTGGGCCTCACTTGAGGTTGTGATCCTTTATTAGAATCATCAGGACTATTTCGTGTGATTAGGATTATTACTTCAAATGTGAAATAAAAAGCAGGAGTAAATGAGCAACACAAGACTCCTATCCTGCTACTGGATCTATGTAGACAGAGCCCCGAGTCTCTGCACAGTCCAATTGACTTAAGCAGAGTTTCATAACATAGATACCTGTTTAATCAATGGGACTCCACATAGGTGAGCAGACCCAGTGACAGGATCATGGCCATAGGCTTTATACTTATGCTAATGACCATAACTAGAAAATGAGAAAAGAAAGGCAAAACCAGAAAGTGAAAATGTACATCTGAACCTGCCTTTAGGTATCCCCTAATGACCCAGTAAAAATCAGTTCCTTAGTAGAGACGGTCTTTTAAAACCAGATCAAATATCACTGGCAGTCTTAGTGCAGATTTAATTGTCAGCATAATTTTCTACAAACTGAATGTGCCAAACACATCATCTCTTCTTTAAGTTTATTGACTTCAGTGGAGTTTCACCAAGTATTAATCTGGCTTAGTGTCTTTCAGAATTGGCATTGATACCTTTTTAAAAACAATGTTGGAGTTGACAATACTTTTTCTTGTATAAAGAAAACACTTCTTAATTTATAAAAACTCTGCTCATGAAAGCATTTTGATTTGTTTTTCTCTCTTGTATTAGGGCAAATATGCTGTGGCACATTTTTTGGTGATGACTATAAATATATGCCATAATTTTGTGTGTGTTTTTGAACAATAAAGCCAGATGAGACACTGAAGAACCAGCTAATCTGAAGGGTTTCATGTTTAGACATTCTTAAGACTTTTTGCCAGGTTTTCTCTAATAGAAATAATTCTCATTGGTTTCTCATTAAATGAGACAACAGTGTGCTGTTTAAATGCCTCAAGCATGACACACGGTTTCTATAAATGTGGTTTAGTGAAAGGATTTTTGAATTTGGATGGACTCCTGCAGCATATTTATATAAAAATGTGAATGGGAGCAGCCAGGGTACAAAGGTAGCTAACAATTTGTAGTAAATTTGCTAAGATCAGCCAAAGAAGATCCCTTGGACAGCCCAGTCTGAATGCTTAACGGCCTATCTGTCTCACAGTGAAATAGGCACTGACAACAACTTGGGAAAAGTAAAATGTGAAGACTTTTTTATTTTTATTTTTAATTCATTTCTTCTGGAGTGAGGTGATCGACATCTGGCCATCTGATGGATCAAGGGTTTGGAAAGTAAATCAATGTAGTTATGTATTCTGTGGAGCTATTCCAATTTACACCAACTGAAGAGATGTTCCCATGTTCAGTTTTTCTTTCTATTTTTTTATTATTAAAAATAGGTAACGTAGAAGCTGGGTTTTTTTCAAGTGGGGTTTTTATTTTCCTGGGATAAATATTTTGACTGTGAAATTTTAGTAATAGACAGCAGTGGAAGCAGGAGTCCTTCTTAAAACTGTGGACTAGGTGCAGTAGAGGCACTTGTATTGTTAGTGTTCCCACACCATTTCGCTTGTAGACCTATTCAATACTGAAATGCCAAGTATGCTAAATTATACACAGTGGAGTGATATGGATGGTTTCTCTATAAGTGAAGAGATTCACTAAATTTTATGCACGAGTTGGGGCTGTACTTGAATCCTCCCATTGGCAGTGGAAAATGTGAGATGAGATGTTTCCCCCCAGTCATCTAAACAGCTCTCTGTTTAGCAGATTTGCACACTTAGAATAAAATACAATAATGATAAAAGCTAGGCAAGAATTTTTCATTTTTCAAGTGCTTTATTAACTGAAATTCCTTGACATTGGAACCGCTGTGATTTAAGCTGGAAAGTGTTATTGTGGGAAAACAACTGGCTAGAGCAATAACAGATATACTTGCTGCATTGTCCCTGTTCCTGATGCATTGCAAAGTTAATAAAGATTAGGTTCAAGTAACACTTCAGATGCTTTGGAAGTGAATTCAGAGAACTCTTCAGTGCTGCAAAGCTGAAATCAATAGTAAAACAAAAGGTTTAAGGTTCGAGCTGCACTCTTAAAAAGCTGGAGACAAACTCCAATCTGGAGATAGGCATTGCCTGTATTGTGTTCATACATCCAAAAGGCATATTCTGTTAATTGCATTTTAGCTGCAAGGAATGCAGAAAACTTAATGCAGTTGACAGATGGAGAAAGGAAGAAAGGTTAACAACACAGAATTGGTAAAGGAGTTACCTGATAAAACTGAACATATTCAATCAGCAGGGCTAGATGAGATGCACACCAGGATTTTAGATGTATTGGCAGAAGAAATTGCTGAACCTCTAGAAATATGTTTCAATAATGTATAAGAATTTGGAGAGGTACAAGATGGTTTGAAAGGTAAATGTTATATGTGTGACGTTGCAGTCTATATGGTTTTATAAAATTATGCTCATGAGTGAATATAATGTAACTGGAATATGCTTCATGCAAAAAGTCTCTTGTAAGGTATCATTACAAAGCTTATAATTTACTAAGTGTAATCATCCTATTTGTATAAATATATCACTTTTGTATCTGAAACTAGAAATATGAAATATAACTCTGAGAGCCTATTGTAATTATGCAAGTGTGGGCCATTAATGGTGGTTTGGAATCTTGATGACTCCCATTAACCAGGACAATTGTCTGCAGATGGCTGTGTTTTATCTGTAAGTCTTCCTGTATACCTGTGTGCTGGCAAGTGGGCAATGAAGTCTTGCAGTGACATGTGATCATGTCACCTGAACTTGAATCCATCTTTAACCTGGTGTCTTTCCATTGAGAAGGAGGGGGTGGGAACCCAGAGAGGGACAAAGGATTCCCACCTTATGCAAAAGATATATAAATGGACAGAACAGAACAAAGTGGGAGGGAGACATCATGAAGAATCCCTTAGCTACCACCTGAACTGGAACAAGCAGCTGTACCAGGGGAAAGATTTGTGCCCAGGCCTGGAAGGTGTCCAGTCTGAGGAAAAAACTTACTGAAGCATCTTTGAGGATCAGGTTATCTGTATTCAGTTTGATTAGACATAGATTTGCGTGTTTTATTTTATTTTGCTTGGTGACTTACTTTGTTCTGTCCGTTACTACTTGGAACCACTTAAATCCTACTTTCTGTATTTAATAAAATCACTTTTTACTTATTAATTGACCCAGGGTATGTATTAATACGTGGGGGAGCAAACAGCCACGCATATCTCTCTATCAGTGTTATAAAGGGCGAACAATTTGAATTTACCCTGCATAAGCCTTATACAGGGTAAAACAGATTTATTTGGGTTTAGACCCTATTGGGAGCTGGGCATCTGAGTGTTAAAGACAAGAACACTTGTGTTAGCTGCTTTCAGGTAAACCAGCAGCTTTGGGGCAAGTAATTCAGACCCTGGGTCTTTGTGGGAGCAGACGGGAGTGTCTGGCTCAGCAGGACAGGGTGCGGTGGCCCCGAGCTGGCAGGTAAGGCAGAGGCAGAAGTAGTCTTGGCACTTCAGGTGGCAACTTCCAGAGAGGGTTCTGTGATCCAACCCGTCACAATATGTACCAGAATCTTTAAAAAGGAAAGCCCAGGAAATTGCTGATCAATTAGTTTGACTTCCATACCATATAAAATATTCCAACATAAATTAAGAGAGTAGGATTGTGAATACTTGGGAGAAAAGACAAATAGCAGGGATTCATATAAATTAGATGATGCTGTCAGGCTGTCTGGAGTGGCTCACAACTGAGAGTGCCAGCCTCAGGGCAAACTGTTACAAACCAGGGCATAAGCCCCAACTGGTTGTGTGTTTTTTACTTAGATTTCACAAACCAAGTATCAAGTGTGAACTCTTCAAGCATTATAACAGCCTTAAAATGGAGTCACAGACAGTCCCCTTGGGCACTCTGGTCTGTTTTGCCACCCAGGCAAGGCAATCCTGTCTTTGTGATAGATGATCCCTTACACCAAAAGTCACAACAATATTCAGGTTACTCCCAGTGCCAAAGGACCAGTCACTTACACCTGGTCAGTTGTACCTCAGATCTTGCATCAAAGACACGTGTAGCCAATCCTGTAAAAAACTAAAGATTTATTAACTAGGAAAATGAAATGAGAGTTATTTACAAAGCTATAACAGGTAAACATACTCACAAATTGATTTGTCTTAAGTATCAAAAAGAAATAGAAGCTGCTGTAACGTGCAAGCTCTGCATGTCTATAAGCTCAAATGTAGTGCCCACTCAGAAAATATGGCTCATGAGATATTGTGTGTGAATCAGAGTCCTGGCATTATATAAGAGCAAAAACCCACTACTGTTGAATACTTATGAATTACTGGAGTACTGTCTAGTAATTAAACCAGGCCAGTGCTCGATTGTGCTAGACATTGCACAAATGTATAATACATGGCAGTTTCTGCCCCAAAGAGCATAAATATTTGAAGAAATTTGAAGGGCCCATCTCCAGAATGGTGTAACTATTGGGAATTCAACATACAAAGACAGCCTGAAGAAGTTTCATTTTTTTGCATTCTGGGAAAAATGGAGATTGAGAGCTATTGCATTATACTGTTCGAACCCCTTCAAAGAAACACTGTCAAGAAAAGATTATTTAAGTTATCTGAAAGTGGTTTAAAAAAGGGAGAAAAAATGGCCTACAGCTAAAACTGGAAAGAATTAGACCAGATAACTTGATAAGGTAACTGTTCTTTTCCATCTACCATGAAGTTCAGATTGTACCTTAGGAAAATGGCTTGAACACGGAGAGGTTAGGCTCGGCAATAGATTGCTGAAAGACATAGTGGAAACACTGTCAGTATTGCTCAAATGGGAATTATATATGGAAATGCTTGGCATGACATTGAGTTGATTGAAGTGAAAAGGTCTAATTATTTATGTTTGCCCTGTCAGTGACTTTGATTTGCAGAAGGACAAGACTGAATGAGAAAGAGGCTGATGATGTGTGAGCATGTTAAAAGTTTATGATATGTATTTGGAAAGCATGCTAAGCATGCCAGAGTTTCAATCTGTGTAGAAGGCATGTAGCTAAAATGTTAATTCCTATCTTTCTTTTTTCGAATTTTTTCTTGTCTGTCATTGACTGAAATAGAGTTAGTAGATCATGGGTATTTTATGTGTGGATAAAATGTATTTAAATACATTTAATAAATTGAATAGGTTCTTTTTGGAAACTGTTCTTTAAGTGAATTGAAAGGAAATTAAAAGCTTTCATGTGAAGTCAGGACCAGGTTAAGGAATCTAGTGTATTAAATATACTTTGAAAAGCAATAAATATACTGTGAAAAGTATGCTCTCTCTTTAAAAAAAAACAAAAACATAAGGGCAAACATTTGCTTATTCAAGGACGCAGTTATTGTCATTTGTGTGATTTACTGGAGAAATATTTTAAACTGTTACAACATACCTAGTGAGTGTAAATTCTCAAAGCTCATTTTTTAAACGTTTGTGGAAGAACATAAGTATTCATGAAAGCAAAGAATGAATACAGGAATTTAGGACCTCACATAAAGTCTAATCCAAAGCCTATTGAGTTAAATGGAATGGCTCCCATGGGCTTTGAATAAGACCCATAGTGAGGAGGGATTGTCCAATGGTTAGAACAGGGGTTCAATGCCTGTTCTATCACAAACATCCTGTGAGACCCTGAGCAAGTCGCTTAGTCTCTCTGTACCTTAGTTCCTCATCTGTAAAAAGGGGGTAATAGCACTTCCTTACCTCACAGGAGTGTTTTATCAGAGTATGAGGTGCTCAGGTACTACAGTGATGGTGTTCATATAAGTGTCTAAAATAGCTTATCAGTGCCTGCCTGCCTGCATGCACTATCTTCCCCTAGCTCTGCATTAGTGCAACTCGGTATGGATCTGAAATATAGCCTCTTAATGAACCTTCCCCGAGCAGGTACTTCCAGCTGTTCTGAATTTTGGCAGAAGTATGGTAATTTTGTGATATGGACACAAGCCTATCCAGGAAACATGAATTAGACCACCAAGGTTGCTTTCTTCTGTGACACAGCATAGGCCTGAAACCAGCTATTTAGCTATAAAGAAGTGAACGTCTCTTTGCATTACCTGCTGCCTCAAACTCTACTCAAACTCTTGTTTCAAACAACATAATTCCTTAATTATTTTGTGTGGATAACCATAACCAGGCATAGAAAAGTACTGCAGTGGACATATAGCTGCAACCTCAGTGCTTCAGGCAGGGCTGTGATTTAGTCTGTTCAAGTGCTTAATTCCTTCTAAATATGCCAAGATACAGCACTACTCACAGCTAGTAATTTTCACTTCTTGCCAACCCATATGTTCATGGTTTACTATCTATGGTCATGGTCTGTAACTAGAGTTGATCAAAATTTTTCTAATTTTTTTTTCCATTTAATAATGGCCCTTTTATAACTGGAACATTGTCAATTGTTTTGCTTTACATTACATTTTTTAATCAAAATGTTTTCTGAAACTATAGAATAACGTTTATAACAAAAATGTCAGTTACCATAAACCTGTTTTTGTAAACAAAAACAAGAAAATATTTTAAATTTAAAAAAAAATACAAAACTAAACATTAAAAAGGGTTTGTTTCAAACCTTCTAAACAAAACCAATTTAATGAAATTAGTTTATTTTTCAGCCATCTGTATCACTGAATTCTGATACATGCTTGGCAGAAGAAATGCTATTTCATATTTACTTTATAGTATATAATTACATTGCTGTGCATGTGCTTTGGACATACAAGAAGAAAAAGCTTGTGGCCTCAAGAACTCTCAGATACTGGCATGTGATTTCCATTGACTTCAGTGAGACTCATGCACATGCATTTTGGGGCAGAGTTTGGCTGAACATCAGTCTGATAGCCAAATATGACCCTGGATTACAGTGGGTGATAATGTAAAGAGCTGGAGAGACTCATATAAACATAGGAAGGGAATTCTGCTTTTGATAGCACATTGCTTTTTTTAAAGAAATAAGATGCTGAATTATTTTTTCAGAAATTCCCTTTTGTTTCCTTTTAAGAATGATCAAATGTCAGTAAGAATAGATAGGACTGTAGAAGAAATTAAATGGGCCACTAAACAAAGAAAGTCTAGATAGACGCCTGCATGATTTCACTTTATTATGAAGCATTTACTTTCTGGAAATACATGGAAGACTGTTTTTGGCTATCACTTTTAGAAAATCCCTTCTAAACCATTTTCATGAAAGGCTAGGAGCTCACTGTAACAAAGGTTTTAAAGCTGAGGTGAATTTTTCCCCATTTATTTATTTATATACACTAAAAGTATCAGGATAGATTTGATTTAAATCATGATTTAAATCACTAGTCAGGAAGACTTGATTTAATCATGGACTTCTTACATAAAAGTACATTCTTGTTGGTTGTTACCAACCTGAAGATCTTGCATGTTCAGACATGTTTCTTTCATCATCTTTGATGCAGCTTCCTCCTCCTTGCATTTCTTTGTTGCACTGTTTGCATTTTGCATGCATGCCTGTCTTACCCACAGGTAGAGGAACTTCATTAAAATATTCCCAAACTGGGTCTCTTTTATGGACTACTGCCATTATAGGTTTTCCCTTTTAGTGAGAAAATGGTATGGCAGATCTCAAATCAATGAAGGCTACACTCAGAAAGACCTCAAGACTTCTGGAATATGCTGCTCAAACAGTTGCACTTTTGTTTCTAGTGCCTGTCCCTCCCTTCTCACATTTATCTCCAGACTTCTTCTCCTTGTCCAGATCTATTCTGCCCCCAACAATCAACTATTGATTGAACTTTTTGAAACTTTGCACTTTTAGAGAGAGGTAAGGGATTGACTCTGTGTACACAAATCTGCAGAGGGACAATAGGGTTGAGGTCTGTTGTTTCTCACTTTTAGATATTATTTATTTATTTAATTAAATACATTTTTGCTGTTATCAAGCATGTTATCTCTGGAGACACAAATCCACGGTTTGAGAACTGCAAAACTAAGCATCTTGGATGGTATCTTCTAGGCTGAGCACTGAGTCCCATTGAGTAGATAGAAAGGTTAACCTAAATAATCTATACAGAAGCCCCTGGAACACCATAAGATTGGGTCCGTAATCCATGACCTATTGGAATTCATTTTCAAAATTTTTCTTAAACATTTCCTGAATATATTGTCTCATACTATAGAATTAGAATTTATAACCCATATTCCATTATGAGATATCTTTGAGCTATAATGTATCTTAATTAAAACTATCTTTAGATAGGTTTTTCTCCTCAAAACTCTGCTTTAAATTTAAATAATTGATTTTTATTCACCCTGGAAAGTATTAATCAGTGAACCGTACTTGAGTCCGGGAAATCCAGTAGGATTGTAAGGACTAAGAAAAAGATTTTGCCAGTGACTGTAGGCCAGACAAACAAAACAGTGCCAAAATCTTAGTGAATGGTTTAATTGCTTTTAGAGGTGGTTTGAGTTAGAACAACCCCTTTATGCATTTCCAAAAGTGAATTATCCTAGTGCAGCTTTGGAACAGTTTTTCTAATTGCAGGCATGTGTCCAGTTTGGGAAAGTGATAGTCATTTTCTGTATTTAGCCAAAAGCTATTTAAACGGATTAAGATTTCAAGAAAAATTTAAAAACCCCTTCCTTTCAAATATTTTTGAAAGGTGAGGAATAAATGAGGAGATTCATTTTTTAAATGTTACATGTGGTATCTGCTCCCCATTGATGCTGATTTTAGACAACACTAACAATATGTGACATATATAATAAAGTGCATCACAATCCTAGATCTCAAAGTGCTATCCTGAACTAGGTAACCTTTAATCTTCACATTGTGTAGATGAGGAAATTGAGGCAGAAATAGGGTAAAACATTCAGAAGTGTCTGTTGATTTTGATTGCTCTATTTCAGACACCTTCAGGGATTCCATGCTTCTGGAAATCAAGCCTTAGTTACCCAAATTTGGGCAACAAAAATTAGTGTCTTGTTTTGAAATTTTTGTCCTTACACTCTCCGAGCCTCAGTTTCTGTAGTGTTGCTGTCCTTTTCATCATTTGCTGGCTGGGCAAAAACACTGAGGGTTATAGTCTCGTGTTAATGGGATTGTGGTTCATAGCTGCAGCTTAGTGGTACTCTAGCTACGTAGATAAAATCCTGTATATTAAGTTGTAAATTTTACCATTGCATGAAGGCTCAGGACTTTAAGTGGCAGGTTATCATCCTGTTTCTGCTGTTTCTCACTGATGGGCGAATACTGTTTGCTGAAAAGGTATTTGTTATGAATATATCAGGTTGAGGCAGTGAAATTTTTGACAATCAACCTTTATAGAAAATTTGTAACACTTTAAGCTATCTAGCCTGATAGTTGAGTAAAATAATTTGTCGTTGCCTTGACACTTTCTTTCTCTTCAAGTGTATTATGAAAAGGAGATGACTTAAAAAACTTACACAATTGTGGGTTCTAGTTTTTGTTTTCCTTCAACATGTTAGAAAGTTAAACATTCTACCAATATGAGATTGATTTATCTAGTTAATTTCTATGGGCCCTATTGCAGTTGTACCTGAAATCTTAGCTTAGTAGGTGTACATAAGTATTGCTTCACATGAGCTCTGGTCCTAAATGTGTGTCTTCACAATTGGAGCTGGTTAAGATAAGAGTGTATGTGTGTGTTTTCTACACAAACTTTCTCAAAAATGTCACCCTATTTTTTCGTACATATTTCTTACCAGCTCTGTTGCTGACCAAAATACAAGATGTCAGTTTTGAAAAAAAATGCTTGAAATTCTGGATCTGTTTTTAAAATCAAAAGTTGCGATTTTGATAAAAAATTGCATTTTGAAAATTGTCCCCAATCCCTACTCATAGCATCCATATTTAGGAAGAAGTTACTATTATCCCAATAATAATGATAAATGGGGAACTTCACTGCAAAGACACAAGGAGATTAAGTACCTTGCCCAAAGTCCCATGAGCAGTCTGTGGCAGAGGTGAGACATGAACCCAGGTCTCCTGAGTCCCATTCCAAGACCATCCTTCCTCCTGAAACATGCTTTTAAAATATATTTCAAGCAACACATTTGCAATGAACCTATGTGTAGCATCAGTGGCGGCTCCAGGCACCAGCACTCCAAGCGCGTGCCTGGGGCGGCAAGCCACAGGGGGTGCCCTGCCGTTCCCTGCGAGGGCGGCAGTCAGGCTGCCTTCGGCGGCTTGCCTGAGGGAGGTCCATCAGTCCCACGGATTTGACAGCAATTCAGTGGCGGGTACGCCGAAGCCGCGGGACCGGGGACCTCCCGCAGGCAAGCCACCGAAGGCAACCTGCCTGCCATGCTTGGAGCGGCAAAAAAGCTAGAACCACCCCTGCATAGCTTTATTGGAAGGATCAGCAAGTATAGGGCATCTATCATTAGCAGATACTCTGATATCATGGTGGGAGGTGTGATTAAAAACTACTAGATACATGAGAGTTGCTGGGGAATTTTGTAAGAAACTAAAAGCTGCGGCAATGGTGAATGGGACCTCTTCCTTGGAGTCTCTCCTTAAAGCTTTTCTTGAGGCAATAATAAGGGTGTATGATAAATGGGGGTAGGGAATGGGAAGCTTAAAAACGGACTATAGCCTCTGATGGGGAAAAAAAGGAATAAACCAAGGGAATTGACGGGGTTTTGTGGCACCTGCAAAATCTTGCACTTGGTTTTGTAGCAGCATGATTCATTTTTTTGTTTGCTTTTAGTTTTTGTAGTGACATACTGTAGCATACCGCAAAGGCTACGACTGGGCTTAAGAGGACACAGAGAGCTTACACAACTTTCAGTCACTTCGTCAGAGCATTTAAAAGATCTGTTTTTCAGGCAGGCTGCACAAAAATATTGTATGGGTCGTGTTTAATATTATTTATAATATATTAATATATAAATGGTTTATAAAGGTTAAATGAGTCATAAGTGTTAACAGACTATTATAGACCTAAGCAGTATGTATTATTGATTATTATTAGCACATCAGCAGAGTGTGTTATAAATGCTTGTGACCTTAATCTATATAAAGAAATAAATCTCCCCCCCCCCAAAAAAAAGCAAAGAATCATTTCAGACCTGTTGTCTCTTACCAACTCGTATGTACATATGATAGTTCACAATGATTTAAAAGAGACAGACTAGCAAATGGGCTTGTTCCTACCATCACACTATAACTTTTAGACATAGCCAAGACCTCATTAAGGCAGTGCATTGCTCAGCTAGTGCAGGATTATTTTGAACAATGTATTTTCCTAGCTTTGTCCTGTCCAACTTTTAATGACTCAAGAGCTGGGATTTTCACCATTTCCCCTGGGTGACTCTTCCATAACTTTGAAATAGAAAATCCAGTGATATAAAATAAAAAAATAAGACTACTTTTTGGCAACCCAGCAGTGAATATTTTTATCTTTTTACTCATGTGTGGTCTGCAGTTAGTAGGGTCAGGGTGTACAGGAAATGATTTATGTGCCGGAAATACAGTACAGATAGGCAAGAGCATTAGCTCAAGACTGCAGAAGGAAGAACAAGCAAATACAAAACCTCAGACTGTCAGAAGATGAGTGTCAAAATAATAATTTAAAAAAACCAGCGACATTTAAAAGAACAATTTGTGACATGTGGATGTAGCCACATGTACTGCCAACTGGGAGAGACTTAGGCTTCGATGCCTCCATCAGCCAAACAGATACATCTCTGCAGACAGAGGATGGATAATGACCAGCCAGCTCCTATGTGAGACTTCTGGTACGCTGTCTTCTGCTCCTTCACCTGACATAAATATATGAAAACTAACACAGAATTTCAGCGATATCTCTCTTCTCACTGCTTTTTTTTCAAAATAAAATAGATACAGATGAATTAGTTAATCAATGGTACTTACTGCTTTTGTAGAATTCTGGGCCCATTCTTTTGAAATCTATGGCTTCTCAGCAGAGAAACTTGACATGCTGGTCTGGTTCTGTGTGACATCCCATAGTCTTTGTATGTACACATACATGCATTTTTGACTTGGACATTGTCGTTGTTTAGTTTCAAGAATATTGCAACTGGGACTAAGACACAAGTTGAAATACCCAGTAATGGAAATAATAGAATTGTGTGTAGATAGGTATTAAAAATAAACATACCATAAGATGGAATGAGTTTTAAATATATGCTAAGAAATAACTGTGGCCAGCTTTTAACATTTCATGCAAGTGTTTGAGTTTCGACTGTGTTGAATCTGAGCCCAGTAAATAGAATAATACAAAGTTATTGTGAAAGGGAAATGACTACATTTGGTTTATTGTATTTCCCTTGAAATATCATTTGATTGAAAAAGTGACAGGTCAGTAACAAAGTTACTTATTTTGGACAACTGTTACCTCAATAACTCCACAAAGCTCATGATTGTTTTCTTTCCTTGGATACTTCAGATTTTAATGTTGTTGTAAATAGTAATTACAATTTTAGTTATGACCATGGCATGAATGTACTATTTGTTTCTTGATCTTACATTTCTGTGGTGCTCATCACTGTAATATCAACATTGGGCCAGAGCTGAGTGAAATTTTTCTGACAAATAGCTTATTTGCCAAAAAAAATCCATTTTTTGGTCAACCCAAAATTATTCACAGATTTGACATGAATTTGTGAAATAGTTTTGGCTCCAAATTTTGGGGGCACTTGGATGGTGTGTGGCGAACTAAACCGAGTTGTTTGTTGTTTGTTTTTCATTCAGTCATTTTGTTTTTCAATTTTTGGATTCAGTTGGACCTGACTTTTTTTAAATTCGGAACTGCCAATTAATCAAACCCCCCAGCAATATTCACTCAGCTCTACGTGAGACCTGATCCTACCAAGCCATACTAATGATCCCCTGTAGCAGAATCTCTTGCATGCCTTTTGGTGAGCAAGTACATAAGTCACTGCAGTAGTGCTATTCCACATGCTGCACAAAGTAGCTGAGGCAATTGGCACGCTTAGCCCCAATGTGTTCACTACCTGCTTCTGTCTATGGAATATGGAAAGGGCCAGGCAATCCACATGATGATTGCTCAGAGGCATATTCACTAGTGACTTTTGCTGATGAGGTCTCCCTCCTGGCAAGAGAACAGATTTGACTGCACAGGACAGCCACAATTCCTCTATTGTGCTTCTAATTCCTAACCTATGTTGCAGAAAAGATGCCCCCTGTAATGTAGCTTTTTGGATCTGAGCTTGGGACATCTTTAAAAGTAATTAAAAAGAAGAAAGTGATAGTGATCTCACTGGAAATATAACACAACACCTCTGTTCTTTATTGTAATAGATGTGTCCTGAAAGCAGCAGAAATATCAGAGAAGTACAGTGTGCATCATACAACAACAAACCATTTATGGGTCGATTTTATGAGTGGGAACCTTTTGCAGAAGGTAAGAAATTAAATCCATTTTATAGTTATTACATGTACTGCATTTTGGAAAGGGAAACATCTTTAACCCAGGAAATATCAACAGGTT
Organism: Gopherus flavomarginatus; assembly: GCF_025201925.1. Taxonomy (NCBI): domain Eukaryota; kingdom Metazoa; phylum Chordata; order Testudines; family Testudinidae; genus Gopherus; species Gopherus flavomarginatus. The sequence continues at coordinate 63,879,540 of NC_066625.1, forward strand.
TTAACTGTCCTTAAACCCCGTTGACCTTCCTCTCTTCATCAACAGTAGGTATACGTGACTGATGATAAAGCCTGACACCAATATTTCCCAGTTACCTCCTTAGTTAGTACAACCAGAGGGGACTGTTTTTAACTTCTGTATCTTCTCTTCTGCTTTCTTACGTTTGGGGGCTATGTCCTCAACTGGTCTAAACAGAGTGTCACTCCACTTAAATAAATGAGGCTAAACAATTTTACATCAGATTAGCATCTTGCCCATGATTCTTACACATCCTAATCGAGATTCTCTGGATAGTCATAATGCATGCTCTTTCTATGGACATCTTCAGCAGCTGGAGTGGGCAATAGCAGAGGATAACTGTGCTAGGAATTTGCCCAGCTGGGACTAGAACTGAACACCCTGGGATATAAAAGCATCAGCAGCTTACTAGTGGCTTGCCATCCCTAGTAGGAAGATGGTCCGGAGGTGAGGGGGGTTAGAACCCCTCTCTTCTAGAGACATTTTTTTTTTGAACTTTGAGGTTGAAATTATTTATTTATTCATCTTCGTGTAAGCAATGGTTGGGACCCCCTCAGGCGAGATCTGTGATTATCACTGTATAAATATTTATGGTGTATATAGAAATGTAGTCTTCAAATATTTCTTTGTGGGCTGAGAGGAGGCTAGTTCATGTTATGCTTTATTAACTTTGTCAAAAAGGCGGTGAAGACATCAGTGGAACAAAGAGAACTCAAGCGCAGAGAAATATGTGCACTATCAGGTTAAGACCCTCCCTGCTGACTCCTGGGTAAAAGGACTGGAGAGGCCTAAAAAGCCTTATGTCTGGCTGCAGGAGGATTTCTCAGGTTGTAGAGGTTGTGGAAGATAGCCGGCAGGCTGCTTCTGAGGTACCGTTCATACGATCTGGTGTAGGTGGTGTGTCAGGGTTTGGACTGCACCACTATGGAGTTTCTAGACAGTGCTGTTGGCCTATTATGTTTCAGATTTTGGAGCAGCTCCGGATTACAAGGGAGCAAAGGAGACTTAAAGTTATCACTGTCCCCCTTCCCACTGGGCTGTGATTTCTGTGGTGCACCTCTGAGTGTAGCAGAAACTGTCACCCTGAACTCTGAAAGTGGAGGATGTTAAGAAAAGTTTGTTGATCCATCCATTTTCCTCTTTTAGTATTTCTTTTAAATCTTTACTTCAGGCCCCTCATTCTGGCTGGTCTCAGCTATAGAGAGCCCTGTATTATTCCTTTCACTTGGATTGCGGTAGCACTGCAAAACATGCAGCAAAGAGATGGACCCTGCCCTGAGAAACTCACAATCCAGGGAAGAGAATGTATTTGGATGATTTAATTAGTTTTTTTTCTTACTAGCTGTGCTTCCTGTTTCTTCAACTGCCCCCTTCTTCAACATAATGCAGCACTCAGTAGTTGAAGTAACACATTTTGCCACAGCCAGATTAACTTGAATAGATGCCTTTTTAGTAGCTAAATCTACTTTACTCGATACTGTGACCCTCTCTTTTGGTTAACGTCTGTAGGAATTTCTCTCTCTGCATCAGGCTTTTGAATCGCAGTGGCAGGTTCCAATGGAGCTATCTATAATAGTCATTAATGCAAAGAGGTATTTTTACTTTCACACTCTACCCCTTTAAAACCTGAAGTAAGTGTAGCCACAATGTTGCCTGTTTTGTGCATGTCTTCCATTTAGAGATCTTTTATACTCTCCAGGTAAATCCCCTGGAATGAACCTACTAATTAGCTACTTGGCTATGTTTTACTTAATCCCAGGTTCAGCACTGTGCAGTTGATGGAGCAGCATTGCTTTCCATAATCCAAACAGGAAAAAAATTCCTAAGATTTTTCTTAGAATGTCATAAGGATTCTCTTTGCCACTTCGGGAGTCTAGTGTCTCTGAGCCAAAGATTGATTTAATTTTTTCTCCCTCCTTGTCCAAAAATGTCTAGCACATGGAGAGAGAGAAATTGTTTCATATTGATGTTTAATAACGTTTTAACTAATGATTTGTGTCTGTGCAGCACTGTAAATTGAGACTCACAAACATTCCTTACTTAGTATAGGGAAATTCATCTACTAGCTAGTGACTAGATTGGATTATAAAAATCTCCTGAATAATAATAATAATAATTAATAATAATAAATACAGTGATGCATTTTCAAATGCACCAATTTCTTCCTGGGTTGCAATTCTGCACCCCTCATGTTGAGTAGAACTTAGGTACCTGAGAAGACCTACTGAAATGCTACATAGTCTGAACTGGAAGATTGGGGCCTTAATTTATAAAAGGCCTGTTTTTAAATGGAAGTGGAGTAGGAGAATATGCTGAAATATACGTTCAGGGAATGGAATTCTTAAAGTGCGTGAAACACATTTGGAAGGCTAATTGTTTCTTTCCTCCATACTGAAGTCAGTTATATTTTAACTGAAGTCCTCTTCCTTCCCATTGTTCCCCACTACAACCTGCATTTGAAAAAAATTGTGGTGCAATTAGGGAATGAGTCTTGGCTGACCGTTTCTAAGAACAAATATTTTTAAAAGATGTGTTGTTGCTGCTGTTAACTTTGAAGAGGAGGTGGAATATTATTGATTTTTGTAAAAGCCCAGAGATGGTAAATTGTGACTCCTTTGAAGGTGAACATGTGGGCCTGCTGACATGGAATACAAATCAAACCTGCTGTATGGTAGAGGCAGGAAGTAAGATTTCATTTCAGCGAGGGAGGGTCCCAGCAAGCTGGCTTAGTGCAGGGCTCCTCTATTTCTATACCACTTCTCGAAGTGCAGAACTTGGAAGAGGTTGTCATTGCTGGAAAAAATCTGTGGTTCACATATTTTTAATCACATTAGTCTTGCTTTTATTTATATATATATATATAGTAGCTGTCCTACTGCTAAAGGTTGCTTATCTACAGTATCACCTGGTGAGACGGATAAAGTAAGTTTCAGCAAAAATATGTATATCCGTGCAAGTCTCTTATAATGAAAATCACACTTGTTTCAATCTCCCCCTTTTTATTTACTGAGTGTGAAATTGTAATTTTGTTGGAAGTCTTGCATAAAGCAATTTAGGAATCTAAGAATTTAAAAGTATTGACAGGCTCTAGTTGTTAGTGGTACTTGGATGTAAGAGGAACTGCCCTCATTTAGCTGAAGCTTAACTCATAATCTTTTCATTTCTAAACTTCCATGGCTTAGCCCTGTAAAATACTGTAAGGAACGATTGTTTGATTATTTAAATAGGCGTGACATTTTCCCAAACTTTCACTGCTTGAAGTGTATGTGCCTTAAGCTGTCATTGATTTGAGACTCTTAAGAACTTTCAGAGGTACTATACCTCCAGAAAGAGAATGCAATATATCGGCCACAGTTTAGTGTGATATATTGGTCATAGATGCAGTATGCTGGCCATAGAATAGTGTGGTTTATTTTTCTGAGCTATAACTTCTTGCTTGTTATCTGTTTGCCCAGGTAATGAATTACAAACATACTCACCACATACATCACAGAAAGTCACTCTCTATATCAATACTGTTCTCCAGAACAGGGGAATCTGTCACAAGGACTGATTTGGGCAACTCCCCTCTCTCACATTTTAATCCTTCTATATGGATAATTACTATATGCAGAGCCATAAAACTCCTCCAGTTGAATGCACAATGGCAAAATCTCCATCTTGAAAGAGCAGAAGACTGAATTCTTCAGTCCCCCCTTGGCCTTTTCTTGGGGGGGGCGGGAACTCCCATTATGGTCCAGGAGTGTTGCAAGAGTGCAAGGATTCCTTTTCTCCTGACCCAGGAATAGACACGACTCTTCATGCCTTCTCTGGGCTGAGAAATAGCATCATTTCATCAACTGCTTTAGCTGAACAGGTGTAAGGAGAGGCATAGTTGACCTTGCCTACCCATACAGCTAAACTTAGGTCAACACCAGGTCAGCTAAACCAGCTGCTGACACCTGATTGGTGAAATGGGGTTAACCATTGGTTTAAGCAAGGCTTCAGTCCTGGCTTTAACTCCGGCCGCATGCTGCAATTAGTTATACTTCTGTATTTAAAAGCATCAACAGGGAAGTTTCTACAGTCGATGTTGTGTTGTATTATCTTAATTTAAATTCTGCCCTGTCTTTGTGGTGGCACTGAGGGGAAAGCCCAGAGAGCTGTACCCCTTTCAGCCACCACATTGTGCAATCATGAAGAAGCAGTGCAAGGTACACTCCTAGCATGAGTGCTAAGATGGAGGCCTCTCCACACGAGATGGCCCCAAAGGATCATGATACATAGAGGTTGCCAGGTGTCTGGTTTTCAACCAGGACACCCAGTTGAAAAGGGACCCTGGCGGCTCTGATCAGCACCACTGACCGGGCCACTAAATGTCCAGTTGGCTGTGCAGCGGGGCTAAGGTCCCCTTCCTGCTCTGGCTCTGGTGGCTACTCAGAGCAGCTGGTATATCTGGCTTCTAGGTGCAGGGGTGGCCATAGGGGCTCTGCACATTGTCCCTGTCCCAAACATCAGCTCTGCAGCTCCTATAGGCTGGGTACCGTGGCCAATGGATGCTGCGTGGACGGTGTCTGCAGGTGTGGGCAGTACACAGAGCCCTCTGGTCCCTCTGCCTAGGAGCCAGACATGCCAGCCATCTCCGGGAGCTGCCTAAGGTAACTGCCACCTGGCCAGAGTCCAAACCCTCAAGACCCAGTTCCCTGCCCCAGCCCTGAGCCCCCTCCTGTACCCCAACCGCCTACCTCCCAGAGACCACACCCAATAGCTCCTCCTGCACCCCAGCCCCTGGGCTGATCCCCCTCCCACACTCTGAACCTCTCAGTCCCACCCTCAATCCCAGAGCCTCCTACTGCACCCCAAACACCTCATCCCCAGCCCCACTCCCCCAGCCACACCCCACACCTCCTCCTGCACCCCAACTCCCTGCCCCAGCCCTGAGCCCGCTCCTGAACCCCTCATCCCTGGTCCCACCCTGGAGCCCTCCCACCCTCCCACAACCAACCCCACTGCCCCAGCCCAGAGCCTCCCCCCCACACTTAGAACCTCTCATTTCTGACCCCACCCTGGAGCCCACACCCTGGAGCCCACACCGTGTCCTGGAGCCCAACCTCCTGCCCCAGCCCGGTGAAAGTGAATGAGGGTGGGGGAGAGTGAATGATGGAGGGAGGAGGGGTGGAGTGAGCGGGCAGTGGGGCCTTGGAGAAGGAGTGGGGCAGAGGGGGGCAGAGGCAGGACCTCGGAGAAGGGCCAGGGTAAGGGGTGGGGCAAGGGTGTTTGGTTTGTGCAGTTAGAAAGTTGGCAACCCTAATGATACACAAGCTTAGCGATCTGGCCCCATCTCCTTGTATTCATGCTACAGCTGACAGCATACAGTAGGCAGTATATGTGCAGCTGCTCGGAGGAGGTGCTATTTAGACCACCTCCTCTGCACCCCCAGCCGCTTTCCTGCAGCAGCCCTGTTTCTTCTGCTCTGAGCTAGCAGAGACAAATCAAGGGACTTAACACACAGCTACCACCATTTCTCTTTCCTTCCCCCACATCGTGCAATCCCAATGAAGAAGGATTGTGGGGGGGAGTATTTTGCCCCTAGTGTTTATGTTGAAGCAGTGAGAGCAGCTAAACCACGATTTACAGCCCAGCCTTGATGGTGAGTTATGTATAATTAGTATTATTAAAAAAAATACACATTTTTTTATTTCTCCCTTGTTTAGATTGGTGCAGTTGCAGTTCTGAAGTGTATTTTACATACTTCTGCTCCAACACAAACTTCTGTCTTTATTAAAAAAAACCATATGAAAGGGACTATAAACCCTGTCAATTTAGATTATCTAATGAAAAATACTAGTTGACGTTGGAGGAACAATGGCACAAAATGGATTTAAGGTCAGGTTTTGGGGGAAAAGTCATATTGTGAAAAGAAAAAGTTTGAATAAAAGGAGTATAATAAAAACAGCAAACCATTTTAAAATTACCATAACAACAAATATTCTAATTATTTAAATCAAATGTAATTGTAATCATGTTTGTTTTGGATTGGGGGAAAAGTTTCTTTAACCTAAAGAGAATCTCTAATATATTTTGATGGCTTATGAATAGGTAACTGAAGGTTCAAGAAAAAGCAGAACTGCTAATTCCTTTAAAAATGTATGGGTTTATCTGACCAAAATAGAATCTGTCAAGGCAGATGAACTAATGCTATTTTTTGGTGGGGAAGAGGGGTGGAATAGTTGAAGATTCCAGTTCATTATCAGAAAAGTTGTGCAGGTTTAAAGGTGAAATGAAGTGCTTCTTAATCAATCAAAATCCTACCTCTATAGCAGAACACACAGGTAATCACACACAGTCCAAATACACGTTGAAACACAAAAGTTTGAAAATCAGTTCTTTCCTGGTGCACTATCTGCCAAGTATGGCCATTGGTTCGCCTTCAGTTCCATTTGCTAGTGTATATTAGTTGGTAAACCCCTGATATAGCATCACCAGCACTGGTTTAGATGTGACTGATAATGCAGAGGAAACACAAAACCCTGAACTCAGGACTTGGCAGATAAGTAACGAGGGAAAGGACTTTCAACTACTAGGCTTTTAAAATAGTATGTGTTTGGAATTTGAAAGGCTAAACATACAGGGCTTATTTATGGCTTGTAAGAGAGTCATCTGAGCTAGGGAGGAGATTCGATGCACGTGAGGCTTCGGGCAGATGAGAATGTGTCTTTGAAAGGGCAAAGGTGCTCTGGGTACTGTGTGGGCAGCATTGCAATCTGTGCTGGTTCAAGAAATGTAGCTGCTGTGGGAGTTATTCCAGTATTCTAATTAGGAGAGGTGGGAGATGCTCTTGTGCCCCTCCTGCATTCCACCCTGACCTTGCTAAACCAGCATGGGGAGCCAGGGAAGGGCTTCGTCACTCTCTGGTAGGGACCCTGCAAAGGGGGAGGCGTAACTGAGCCCTTATTGTGTTGAATGTGAAATTTTTAAGAATGTACCATTTGGGGTCTTTACAGTTTTTACAGTTTTACAGTTTACAGGCAGGCCTCCTGAAGAGCTCACATCTTACCAGCAAGACAGGTTGGGAGGTGTGACGTTATCAGCATGTTTGTTTCTGGTGGCTTATTACACTTGACCTACAGTGTCCCCGATTTTTAAAATAAGTGTTTCCAATTTTGCAGACCAAAGCTTCAAAACTGGGACATTGTAGGTTAAGGAGAACTAGCCCGCAAGGAAAAGCTTCAGAGACCAGCTTTCAGCAAAGGTGTTTTTTGTTTTTTTTTTGGACAAAATAGAGAATTTGCTTCTTTTTGAAATTTTTCTACTTTGGGGAGAAAAAATCAAAACCTGAAAACTTTTTCTGATTCCTGGAGCAGGGTTGCAGCATGGCTGGGAGTGAGTGATCTGAATGGAGGTTACTGCAACCTTGAAGCTGCAGTGGCAGCTTTAGAATAGTGCTGCTCCTGCTACTTCCTGTTCTGTGGAATATTTCTTCCGCCCTTGCTTCCCTGGACCTCTCTATTGCCAAACCCAGCTACTCAAGGAAAGGGGGATTTACCTCCTGTGCTTTTAAATGCATATGGGCTCTAAACAAAATGAAATCTATTACTTGCTAAAGTGTGCAGCAGATACTGTACTTGGTGTAACTTTGGCATGTCATAAATGCTTCTTATTCCTCATTCTTGGGATTTTATCATTCTGCTCTTTAGACTGCTGCATTTATTTATACATATTTATTTTGTTGGATTTCTAATGAGAAGTTTCACTGTTCGTGATGCAACAAAGACAGCTTTGTATAGCAGGTCATAAAATTAGTAAGTAGCATTCTGTAATAATGGCTTAGTTAAGTAACTAATGGTGAATTGTATGGAGATCCTGCAGTGCACAAGTAAAGGAGCTCATCTTGATTAATACAATTATAACAAATCTAAAAGGGAATGAAATTGATCTTTTAAAAGTCTCTTAATCAGTGAGTGAGAGGTGTAAATAATATAGCAACAAGGTTTATCAGATGGTATCAGATAAAGTCGGTGGGAAATAGCAGGCCAAGAAACCGTGCAGCTGGTTCATTGTGGAGGAAGCGTAGAGACAAGGCCAAACAAGCAGTGGTGGCATTACCTGTGGACAGGGCCGGCTCCAGCCCCCAGCGCACCAAGCGCGTGCTTGGGGCGACATGCCACGGGGGGGCTCTCTGCCGGTTGCTGGGAGGGCGACAGGCGGCTCCAGTGGACTTCTCGCATGCGTCCCTGCGGAGGGTCCGCTGGTCCCGCGGCTCTGGTGGAGCATCCACAGGCACGCCTGCGGGAGGTCCACCGGAGCCGCGGGACCGGCGAGCGGCAGAGCACCCCCCGTGGCGTGCCACTGCGCTTGGGGCGGCGAAATGGCTAGAGCCGGCCCTGCCTGTGGATCCATAATTAAATACAACAAAGGACTGAAGGGTGTTTAGAGGCAATATTGCCAGTGGTTTGGAACTGCAGAGCAGCTCTACTGGTGCATTCTCACCTGTGGAGGATTCTGTCCCCTGGATACCTGTGGAGTGTTTGTATGCAAGCTCATTTACTCAGACTTGTGCAAAGGAGAGGGTTTGGGTCTAAGAGGAAATCATGTGAGCTCTACCACACTAAAAGGGATATAGCCCTTGGAGACCCATTGAATAGATTTTATGGAGTATCCTTAGATCCAACCAAATAGCAAATTGAATCTACCCAAGACTGGTGACCTCAGGACACTTCTTCCTGGAAATGCTGCAAGTTTGCTATGTGCTGTCTGTCTTGAACTCCAGTCAATCTGCCCTGGAAAGCTTTGCTGCACAAGCAGCAAAGAATCCTGTGGCACCTTATAGACTAACAGACATTTTGGAGCATGAGCTTTCGTGGGTGAATACCCACTTCTTCAGATGCATGTGGTGGAAATTTCCAGGGGCAGGTATATATATGCTAGCAAGCAAGCTAGAGATAACGAGGTCAGTTCAATCAGGGAGGATGAGGCCCTGTTCTAGCAGTTGAGGTGTGAAAACCAAGAGAGGAGAAACTGGTTCTGTAGTTGGCAAGCCATTCACAGTCTTTGTTCAATCCTGAGCTGATGGTGTCAAATTTGCAGATGAACTGAAGCTCAGCAGTTTCTCTTTGAAGTCTGGTCCTGAAGTTTTTTTGCTGCAGGATGGCCACCTTAAGGTCTGCAATAGTGTGGCCAGGGAGGTTGAAGTGCTCTCCTACAGGTTTTTGTATATTGCCATTCCTAATGTCTGATTTGTGTCCATTTATCCTTTTCCGTAGCGACTGTCCAGTTTGGCCGATGTACATAGCAGAGGGGCATTGCTGGCATATGATGGCGTATATTACATTGGTGGATGTGCAGGTGAATGAACCAGTGATGGTGTGGCTGATCTGGTTAGGTCCTGTGATGGTGTCGCTGGTGTAGATATGTGGGCAGAGTTGGCATCGAGGTTTGTTGCATGGATTGGTTACTGAGTTAGAGTTATTATGGTGCGGTGTGCAGTTACTGGTGAGAATATGTTTCAGGTTGGCAGGTTGTCTGTGGGCAAGGACTGGCCTGCCACCCAAGGCCTGTGAAAGTGTGGGATCATTGTCCAGGATGGGTTGTAGATCCTTGATGATGCGTTGGAGGGGTTTTAGCTGGGGGCTGTATGTGATGGCCAGTGGAGTCCTGTTGGTTTCTTTCTTGGGTTTGTCTTGCAGTAGGAGGCTTCTGGGTACACGTCTGGCTCTGTTGATCTGTTTCCTTATTTCCTCGTGCGGGTATTGTAGTTTTGAGAATGCTTGGTGGAGATTTTGTAGGTGTTGGTCTCTGTCTGAGGGGTTAGAGCAGATGCGGTTGTACCTCAGTGCTTGGCTGTAGACAATGGATCGTGTGATGTGTCCAGGATGGAAGCTGGAGGCATGAAGGTAGGCATAGCGGTCGGTAGGTTTTCGATATAGGGTGGTGTTAATGTGACCATCACTTATTTGCACCGTGGTGTCAAGAAAGTGGACCTCCCGTGTAGATTGGTCCAGGCTGAGGTTGATGGTGGGGTGGAAGCTGTTGAAATCGTGGTGGAATTTTTCCAGAGTCTCCTTCCCATGGGTCCAGATGATGAACATGTCATCAATGTAGCGTAGGTAGAGAAGGGGCGTGAGTGGACGAGAGCTGAGGAATCGTTGTTCCAGGTCAGCCATAAAGATATTGGCATATTGTGGGGCCATGCAGGTGCCCATAGCAGTGCCACTGATCTGGAGATATATATTGTCATCAAATTTGAAATAGTTGTGTGTAAGTATAAAGGCACAGAGCTCAGCAGCCAGTTGTGCTGTGGCATCGTCAGGGATAGTGTTCCTGACAGCTGTATTCCATCTGTGTGTGGGATGTTTGTGTAGAGAGCCTCTACATCCATGGTGGCTAGGATGGTGTTTTCTGGGAGGTGACCAATGCATTGTAGTTTCCTCAGGAAATCAGTGGTGTCACGGAGATAGCTGGGAGTGCTGGTGGCATAGGGTCTGAGTAGAGAGTCCATATATCCAGACAGTCCTTCAGTGAGAGTGCTAATGCCCGAGATGATGGGGTGTCCAGGATTTCCGGGTTTGTGGATCTTGGGTAGTAGATAGAATAACCCTGGTCGGGGCTCTAGGGGTATGTTGATTTCTTCTGGTGTTAGTGTAGGGAGTGTCCTGAGTAGATGCTGTAGTTTCTTAGTGTATTCCTCAGTGGGATCTGAGGGAAGTGGCCTGTAGAATTTGGTATTGGAGAGTTGTCTGGCGGCCTCCTTTTGGTAGTCAGACCTGTTCATGATGACAACGGCACATCCTTTATCAGCCTCTTTGATGACAATGTCAGGGTGGTTTCTGAGGCTGTGGATGGCATTGCGTTCTGCACGAATACCAAATTCTACAGGCCACTTCCCTCAGATCCCACTGAGGAATACACTAAGAAACTACAGCATCTACTCAGGACACTCCCTACGCTAACACCAGAAGAAATCAACATACCCCTAGAGCCCCGACCAGGGTTATTCTATCTACTACCCAAGATCCACAAACCCGGAAATCCTGGACGCCCCATCATCTCGGGCATTGGCAGTCTCACTGAAGGACTGTCTGGATATATGGACTCTCTACTCAGACCCTATGCCACCAGCACTCCCAGCTATCTCCGTGACACCACTGATTTCCTGAGGAAACTACAATGCATTGGTCACCTCCCAGAAAACACCATCCTAGCCACCATGGATGTAGAGGCTCTCTACACAAACATCCCACACACAGATGGAATACAAGCTGTCAGGAACACTATCCCTGACGATGCCACAGCACAACTGGCTGCTGAGCTCTGTGCCTTTATACTTACACACAACTATTTCAAATTTGATGACAATATATATCTCCAGATCAGTGGCACTGCTATGGGCACCTGCATGGCCCCACAATATGCCAATATCTTTATGGCTGACCTGGAACAACGATTCCTCAGCTCTCGTCCACTCACGCCCCTTCTCTACCTACGCTACATTGATGACATGTTCATCATCTGGACCCATGGGAAGGAGACTCTGGAAAAATTCCACCACGATTTCAACAGCTTCCACCCCACCATCAACCTCAGCCTGGACCAATCTACACGGGAGGTCCACTTTCTTGACACCACGGTGCAAATAAGTGATGGTCACATTAACACCACCCTATATCGAAAACCTACCGACCGCTATGCCTACCTTCATGCCTCCAGCTTCCATCCCGGACACATCACACGATCCATTGTCTACAGCCAAGCACTGAGGTACAACCGCATCTGCTCTAACCCCTCAGACAGAGACCAACACCTACAAAATCTCCACCAAGCATTCTCAAAACTACAATACCCGCACGAGGAAATAAGGAAACAGATCAACAGAGCCAGACGTGTACCCAGAAGCCTCCTACTGCAAGACAAACCCAAGAAAGAAACCAACAGGACTCCACTGGCCATCACATACAGCCCCCAGCTAAAACCCCTCCAACGCATCATCAAGGATCTACAACCCATCCTGGACAATGATCCCACACTTTCACAGGCCTTGGGTGGCAGGCCAGTCCTTGCCCACAGACAACCTGCCAACCTGAAACATATTCTCACCAGTAACTGCACACCGCACCATAATAACTCTAACTCAGTAACCAATCCATGCAACAAACCTCGATGCCAACTCTGCCCACATATCTACACCAGCGACACCATCACAGGACCTAACCAGATCAGCCACACCATCACTGGTTCATTCACCTGCACATCCACCAATGTAATATACGCCATCATATGCCAGCAATGCCCCTCTGCTATGTACATCGGCCAAACTGGACAGTCTCTACGGAAAAGGATAAATGGACACAAATCAGACATTAGGAATGGCAATATACAAAAACCTGTAGGAGAGCACTTCAACCTCCCTGGCCACACTATTGCAGACCTTAAGGTGGCCATCCTGCAGCAAAAAAACTTCAGGACCAGACTTCAAAGAGAAACTGCTGAGCTTCAGTTCATCTGCAAATTTGACACCATCAGCTCAGGATTGAACAAAGACTGTGAATGGCTTGCCAACTACAGAACCAGTTTCTCCTCTCTTGGTTTTCACACCTCAACTGCTAGAACAGGGCCTCATCCTCCCTGATTGAACTGACCTCGTTATCTCTAGCTTGCTTGCTAGCATATATATACCTGCCCCTGGAAATTTCCACCACATGCATCTGAAGAAGTGGGTATTCACCCACGAAAGCTCATGCTCCAAAATGTCTGTTAGTCTATAAGGTGCCACAGGATTCTTTGCTGCTTTTACAGATCCAGACTAACACGGCTACCCCTCTGATATTTGCTGCACAAGCCATTCTTAGCTGTATTACCAACTCCAGTTAGTTAAATGACCAGCATCTGCATCGTTGACACCTGCCTTGCTACCACTTTCTGTTACCACTTACCCTTCAGGATCACTGAGTCACTTGCTTTTACCTCTTTAATTTGGGAAGGGTCTATGTAGTCATGCACAGGATGCTTACCCTCATACTTTGGTGCTTTTGAAAAAATTACTTATGTGCTATTTTCAAAGTGGCATAGGGACTTAAGAACCTCTCCTTCAGAGCAACAGAGCTTAGGCTCTGAAGTGCCGAAGTCATTTTTGACAATTTGGACTGCTTCATTTGGTGCCTGATTGAAAGCCCATTAAAAGCAAAGGCAAAGCATCCATTATTACTTCAGCGGTGAAGAATCAGGGCTTTACACTGTAGGCTTAGCCTTATCTGAAGTATATTATAGTATTGTCTACTTTAAAGTAGTGGGAGCTGCCAGGATAATTTACACAAGTTTCCAAGTCCCATCCATTTTCTCAGGAAGCAGGAATATGTTGTATATTGCAAACTGGCTGCATTTCCCATAGCTCCCCTTGACTTTTTAAAATCAGAGGGCCTAATGCTTCCTTTGGGTTGCCAAATGGTTGTATTGTCTATTATATTTGCCATAAAAATAATGCCTTTTTAAAATTTAATTATATATTTGCAGGTATAACCTAGAACCTTTTATCCAAACCTCCCTGAAGTGTGGAGACTGAGATAAGGGGAAGTTTATTTCATTTTGTTACAGAATGAAAACCTTCCGTACGCAATCCATCTTTACTATCAAGATTGAAAAATTGGCACTTTGATGTAAACGTACATATCTTGTGCTACTTACAAAGTTCTGTAATAGATCAGCACAGCCAGATCACCATATCATTTCTGACAAGGTTTCAGGGCAACTTTTGCATTGTCGTACTCCTGTCAAAACAAAAGAAACAACAAACCATCCCCGAATATAATTGACTTGCTTCTTGGAGTAAGATATTCACGTAGTGCTGACCCAAGCACCTGGCCTGTCTCTGCAATGCCAATATTCATTCAGGCACTTCTGAGAATATCTTTGCTGTCTTTTAGATGACAGAAGCATCTGCACAGTGCAGCAGCAAAATAAACCAAAATCAAACTATACATTCAAATAACATGAAGAGTGAATTAAAAAAGCAAAAGTGAAGATACACATTTAACAAAGAATATCAAGTTTATCCTTATGTGTCATGATACTGTAGAGGTCCACTAAGAGTGAATGCTGTAGATCTATGTACCCAAAATATTGCAATACAAAGGTATATACGTTATAAGTCTGGAGCTGAAGCTTGCAGCCGATGACAAATGACAGACTGATCACAGTGCCTTCTGATTGTCTGTTTACAGTTTTTGAGGATGTCTGCAATTTTGGTTCCTAGTAGTTCCCTTGCTCTGATTCAAATACAGTGTATCTTGTTTTTCAGTACATTTCCAGACATTGTATTATTTCATAAACTTCCTAACTGCATAATTAACATCTGCTGCTTACTCGTTATTTTGTTGCTGGTACATTGTCTATATTCCCATCTATTGCCATTAAAACATTGCTTGCTCAGTTAAAAGTCACTATATCTTTCTTCACAAGTTTAGCAAGCTTATATTTTCCCCTTCTTAGCCTCATCATAGAAGATTATTGGAGTCTGGTTCATGAGCAAGATGTAGACCTTGTTGAAGTCTGGTTCATGGGTCAACAGAAAGAGGACGTAGCTTTAGTTTTAGCTTGATCTTTGAATTCCAAAGATTTTGTAGGTGGATTCATTTTTTTAAAATATATGGGGCCAAGATTTTTAGCTGGTGTAAATCATTGCTCCAATTTCCACAAGTTGAGGATCTGGCCTGCTATGCTTTTGATTTAATCTCTCTACAGAAGATTTCTCTTTCTAGGGGTTTCCTTTAATTTTGATTATAAGATCTGTAGGGCAGGGATTGTTTTTTTGTTCTGTGTTTGCACAGTGCCTGGGGTCCTGGTCCATGTCTAGGGCTCCTAGTTGCTATGGTAATACAAATAATAAATTGGAAATGAGAGATTTGCACCCAGCAGAGGAGTAGTATATGACTCATATATCACTAAATATGTCTCTAGAGTGTAAGCTACAAATGTGGCATCAGTTACGTATGGGACAAGGTTATCATAAGAAACATACAATCCTGCCTCAGTGCATGAGGTGGAACTAGAGGACCTCTTGATGTCCCTTGCACCCTTACATTTCCTTGATTCTGTGATATCTATGTCAAATTTTCAGCTGTGACTTCCCAGTTTTCCACTTACTCAAGTGTGTGGTCATCTGTTTTCCCTTCACAATCAGGTATTTGCATGTAGAGACCCAGCTACGCTCTTTGCCTGAACAATTTTCCAGTACTTAACACTTGCTAATGTATTTTTTGAACCTGGTTTAAAGCCAGCTAAATCTTTGGCCCACAGAATTCTGTGTGGAGTAGTAAATGCTCTGTGCTAACCCTGAATATTTTATTACTTGTTTAAATTAGCTTAGGATGTTGATTTTTTTCTCATTGCATGTTTGAAGTGTGCATAAGTGATGTGTATGTATATATAATATACAAATTATTTGTATTTATGATATATATTTATATACACATTATTACAAGAATTCCTTTGGCACCCATTTTCACATGGGGGGGGAGTATCTGTGTATATAACATCTCAATAAATAAAATGACTTGTAGGATTTATCTTGAGTATTTGGAGATAAGTGGTGTCAGTTTTATCATCTTATGCCTTTTGGATGGGAGAGTAGAACCTTAGCTTCTGATGGCTAGGAATTGGCTGTAGAATATTTTCAAGTCCTCATTTTGTCCGTAAGCAAAATACAGTAAGGTAGGCCTTGATGATGTATGTTTCCTGCACACCTGTGATTTCTTGGCTTGGAGAGTGCAAGCCCTCTGAGGCAAAGGCAATTTACTCCAGGCTTACGAATTCTTGGCTTTTCCTGAACAGTGCCTGCCAGTTGTATTTGTGACTGAAGATTTGATATGTGAGTTAGCATTCACTTAGTTCTTGGTGCAAAACTTTTGACATTTTCATAGTGACTTTTTTCAAACAATAAAATAAGTCTTCCTCTCTATATTTTCCTTAGCAAATTATTTTTAGTTAGTGGACATGCAGATGTTTTGAATATATACACAGTATCTCAAGACATCATCCAGCTGTGCTGCAATTCCTTCAGCTGTAAGGTATTCTATCCAATGGGCCAGCTGTTTTAAATCTCCGTTTCTCAAGGCAATAGACCTTCTCCCTACCTACTCTTTATCTCCACCTATTAGAAGTCCTTTTGATTGCTTTCTTTCCATTTTTGGATTAGTTGTTGTTCTTAAAGCTTATGCTTTAATTGCATACACTGTTTTAAAAGCCATTTTTTTTTGTTATCCCACATTATATGAGCTACTGCAATCAGCCAGATTAATCAGCGATAACAAACAGAGAGGTTTGGAGGGATTGTAATGAACAGATGGTATTTCTATTCATTAGTTACATGGTGGATACCACCCTTCTGCAGTTATGCAAACCAGCACATAGATGACAACACTATTTGAGATTTATGACGTTTCCTCTTAAGAAAGCAAATGAATGATTTTTTACCAAATTTTTTTGTTGCCTTTAGAGTCTGTGTAGAAAACAGCACTCTGGATTCTCAGATCTCTTAGTTTCTCCCCTGAACTAGCTCACCACACAGAAGCATGCAAACCAAACATCAAAATCAGGCTATATATACATATACATATTTAAAAAAAAAAAAAGCTTCTAAACAACTATCCAGATGTCACTCCATTCACATGCTCTGTCATCCCATCCTATACTGTTGCTACAGCTCCACACACATTTTTGGTAGGCATCACAGTATATCGTAATAACTTGAGACTTAGAAAATAGTTCAGTGTGTATGGTTTCAAAAATATCATTTGTAATATTCATTATGGAAAAATATAGCGTCAGATCTTCAGTTATTGCTGAAGTTATATACTAACCATAATGGAATAATCTTTCATTTTCCTGCTGAACTAGGATATTTTAAACTTTGGCTGTTCTTAACACCAGGTAGTTCAATACCAAAGTAGCTCTAAAAACAAGTGCGGTTTAAACTGGTTATAGCATATTAATAGAAAACGGGAAAGGAGAAATTGTCTGTATCAAAAGATTTTCTAAAAGATATTCCTGAGTTTTTTTAAAAGGGGGCTGTTAATGGGTTTAGGTGCTCAAGTCCCATTGAATTTCAATGGAATATTGACTCCTAACTCCTTTGAGATACTTTGAAAATCCCAGTCTACTAGAAAACTAGATAACTGAGGCAGTGAAATGTCAGTGTTTTTTGAACTGCTGTACATGTATAGTAGTTACTTTTTTCAAATGAAACCTATTTTAAAACTGTTGAGCTATAAGAACAGAAAGCATTTAAATACAAACACAAAGAACGCTTATTAATATTATGCCTGTTCTTTTTGCTTCATGGAATCTTGATTTGTGAATGAATCCAAGAGAAAGCAGATGGGAGTTGGCAAATTTGATCCTTAATCAATATGCCTGTTTCCTGGCCGTTGGTTGTGTGGAGTTTGGACAGTTGTAAATATTCTGTGCATTACTGAAATATATAATCCCTTCTGTAGGACGCTTTAATAATAAATATGCATGGAGACTTATATACTTTTCAACTGATTGCTTCAACATGGCAGCTTATCTTTCATGGTATTTGTCAAGCTGTCTGGAGTGGCTCACAACTGAGAGTACCAACCTCAGAGCAGGCTGTCAAGAAACAGAGCACGAATCCCTGTTGTGTGTTCTGTAATCACATTTCACCAACCAAGCATCAAGTGTGAACTCCTCAAGCACTGGAACAGCCTTAACATGGAGTCAGACAGTCCCCTTGGGCACTCCAGTCTATCTTGCCACCCAGGCAAGCCTGTCTTTGTGATAGATAGTCCCTTTCACCAAAAATCACAATAATACTCAATATTCCAAAGGAGCAGATCAATTGTATTTTAGGGTTCAAATCGCAGAGGCTTGTAGCTTGTAATAAACTAACTAAAGATTTATTAATTAGGAAAAGGAAATAAGAGTTATTTACAAGCTTAAAGCAGGTAAACATACACATACATAGATGATACAGTCTTAGGTTCCAATAGCTAATAGTAGCTGCTATAATATACAAGCTTTATATGTCCTTCATATGTCCACACTAAACAGCTGGGAGCCCCTTGCTTATGCTTAGAAGTCTTCACCCCTCAGAGTTCAAGCAGCACAGGGATAACAATTCCACATAAAAGGGATTGTTATCCCTTTCCCACAGCTTTCAGGTTGGGATAGGAGGAGCACTTGTGCACATACCCTCTTCAAGAATGTGGGGGAAGCAATCAACAAAGTCTTTTGTCTACTGATGTTCCACAATGGCTTGTCTGGTGTCTATAAACCTTCTCTTGTTGGGGAGGAGATAACACCTTTTCTGGTGAACTAGTATTTCACCCTTGGTAATGCTTCTCCCCTGACTAGGATGGGGGATTTACAGTGTTAGCAAACATTTTTATAGTTACAGAGCAAACACTTAAATAAATCTTATAACATGGGATACAGATATTATAAATCAGATTAATACATGAAGCATTCTACAAGCATTCCATAAAGTCTAAACCCTAAATGTTCTTGTAACTCTAATTTATATTAACAATACTAATACACAGGTGAACCAGACTGGTTTACTGCTATCCATTTGTCAGTGTTCATTGGGGCCCAGGGGACTTGGTATGAGCTAGCACCTGGTCTGCCAGCATCACAGTTTTCTTCCTAATTTTTTTTAAACAGCACTTTTACATCTTTTTTTGTCAGTACAGTGCCAGCATCTAGCACAATGGGGTCATGATCCATGATTGGATCTCCTAGATTGCAATTCATTCAGTTTTATTCAATGTTGCTTATTAAAACAAGCCATAATTCACTGTATAAAATCATGTCTCTTCCTACCGTAGCAGGCCACTTACAGAAGGTAATCTAGTAAAGTGAGCAGACAATGAGTTATAGTATGAAATGGAAAGTTTCTCTCCCCCATCCACATAACTCATTGCACCTCCCTTACAGATGCTACAAACTGTAGCCAAATACTTTGTGTGGTAATGAAGGTTATTAGAACAGAACAGAATGTGGACGATCGGTCTGATTTTTTTCAAAAGCACCTAGTGGGTTAGCTGCACAGATCTCAATAACTTTCACTTAAAGTCAAGATAGACTAAGGGAGTGTTAGAATAGATCATTCCTAACAAGGGTGATATCCAGTGACAGAGTATTAGAAACATTACCTGAAATGTAAAAAACTAGGGATTTGTTTTGAAATTTTATTATTTCCAGTGATTAGTCAATGGTTTGTCTTCAGACCAGAGACGCATGACTACATCTCTGTGGAAGAAGAGGCTAGGACTGAATTATATATGTGCTTGCAAGTCACGGTTGAGATAAATGCCAAACCAGTGCACAGTGATCTACACCAGGTGATCTATACCAGGCTTGATGCAGTACTTTTAATCTCATACTTTCATGAGTACAGAAAGTAGAGCATAAGACTAATATTTAATATCCCATTGTGATATTCAGCACCCATTTGACAAGAATTTAGGACAATATGGAATTCTTTGCTGTGGCAAAATTATCCCTTTCATCTGTGGAACATTTACATACGTGAGGAGAGCCAAAACCGAAGACGAGTCCTGTGCAGATCTAAAAATGATACCTTTATTCAGCAAAACCTGCTGTTTGACCTTAAGGTAAAGATTTCAGATCTAGTCTCAGTATTTTTAAACATGAAGCTATGATGGATTGTTTACCCTGCACAAGTTTTGAAAGGGTTAATGTAGGCCTGAGGCCGGTTAGCCAGCCTGGGTACACCTGGAGGGTGGGCCATGTCTAATTAGAAATGAAGCCCAGCTGGGCAAGAGCAGGATTTGTCTCCATAAAAAGCAGCAGAGCCCAGCTGTGGGGGAGGAGAACCCCATGAGAGGAGGTGGGAAGTGTGAAGTGCCTTGTCTCCGGGAGCAGCCTGAAAAGAAGGCTGAGAGAAGGGAAAAATAGAGAAGACTTGATAGGCTTCTTCAGGGACAAGTTGGAAGCCTGACTGAGACGGGCCCTATGCCAAGCCCTTGGATTGGGGGGATTGATAGAACCACGGAGAAGTAGCAGCACCAGCAGAGACATGCCTGCACCGAGGTAACTATCTGCTGAGCCCAGCCATGCTGAAGGTTTG
This sequence comes from Gopherus flavomarginatus, assembly GCF_025201925.1. NCBI lineage: Eukaryota > Metazoa > Chordata > Testudines > Testudinidae > Gopherus > Gopherus flavomarginatus. The sequence continues at coordinate 63,899,641 of NC_066625.1, forward strand.
TTTTGTGTATGTATTTTTTGTTGGACTTTGATAAAGGACTATGTGGCCTCAGAAGGGCTGGATTCTGTAAAGTGGTCTGGTCAGAGGGCCAGAACACTCCTATGGCCAGGGTAGTCCATAAGACGGTGAGGGGAACTGAGGCAATGCTGTAGCCAGGAGGTGGCATGTTGGGGCAGCAACTTTGTCACAGAAGCAAAATCAGTTTGATATGGAATATTTAGGGTCAAATCTATATTAGTTTAAATAAATAGTATAGTTAGGTCAAATTAGATACTCCGCAGATGTAACTTTGCGAGCTGCATTTCGCGTTCTCCTGACTGATCCATATGGGAAATGTCTGTTTCTTCTTCTGCGTGCAGAACTCCCACTGCCAATAAATGAACAATTACCATGTAGTTAGGGGACACCTTTATAAGAGGAATGTCCCATTTACTGTACTTTACATGCAGGATCTAAATAAATTGTGAAATTACAACTATTAATCTGAATATTCTTAAGTATATATATATTTAAAAGTCAATGTGTTTGATGTAGCATTGATTTAGCTTTGTTTCCACTTAGCCCATGAAGCCCCAATAGACCAAGTTTCAGGCAAAGTCAGATTATGTTTTATATTTCCTCCAGAAGAAGAAATTGCCTAATCAATCAATAGCATGAAAGTGAAAATGCTGTTGAAAATCATTTAGGATTGTTTTATATGCCCTTTTTGAAGACCCAAAACCACTTCAAAGCCCATTCTAGTATTTCTGGAAAGTGCTATAGTTCTAGTGAACTCTACAGCTAGGATTTACAAGGAAAATAATAAAACAAATGGATTGCTCTGGCAAAAGAAAGAGAGAAGTTCTTATTGCAAATGGATTTAAATTCTGTGAAATATTAACTGGGCCTTTATTGTGGTTAGAGCATAAAACTGTTTGTAGCTCATGCCTATTGTTTGTTTGTATTATGGTAGTGGCAGCAGGTCCCCTACTGAGATCAGGACTGCACTGAGCTAGCTACTATAGATACAAATAATCACACTGGTAAAGCATTGCTGTTCCCATTTTACAGATATGGAACTGAGGCCAGAGATTAAGAACTTGACTCTGCATCCATTGAAGTCAGTAGCAAAACTCCCATTGATGTAGCAGTGGGTCGGGCCTTAAATGGCTTGCGAAAGTCATTTGTTGAAGGATCCTGCGGCAGTGTTGGAAACTGACCCCTCTTCTCCTGAGCTCCAGTTCAATACTGTCACCACGAGAGTACCTATCTTTCTTTCTGTTCAGATTCTAAATTATCCCTTGGTTATTTGTAATTGGAGCAAGTCCTCATGCATGTAGATAAAGCCAATCTGAAAGAAGAGCAGGTAGAAAAAGAACTGATATTACGCTACTCTAGTTCTATTGCTGGAGATAGTACATCTGACGATCCTGATGTCATTGCACTTGGCTTTTACTACAGAACTTTCAGCATCACTCCTGGTTGCTACTCAGTAAAGAGCAGTGGCATATCATTTGATAGTGAAAAACTTCTGTACCACTGAATTATCTAGCTAGAATGGGTGGGTGAGAAATCTGAAGGTGACATCCTGGCCCCATTAAAGTCATTGGGTAATGTCGCTGTTGACTTCAGTGGGGCCAGGATTTCATCCTTAGAGTTTCTGCTGACATCAGTACACTTATTGGGTTTCAATCTGGCCCTTCTTTCTGTTCTTTTTATTATTACCAGCATTGTTTCTAAATATACATTAAGATGGGAAGTTATGGGAAACATAATCTCTGTGGTCTGCTTTGATAATGTCTGTCTCTTCCTCTGCTATTACCTACAGTGCTGCTTTCATACAGCATTCATGGCTGCAGCATTAACAAAAGTTCAGGTGCTGGTGGTCCTGAGAAACCCTACAGTCAAAAGGTTCAACTGCACATCATCACAGTGTATGCTTTTTCCTGTGAAATAGTCTCTCATTTCATTTAACCATTTGAAAATATGCACCCATATAATTTCTATGAATTCTGAATGTCTACCTCAGCCATGGTGTAACACTGCTACAAATACAGCTTATTATCATTAATCCCAAAGTGACTTGCAAATTTATGCAAGAGTGATAAAGTTTAAGGATTCAGTAATCATGTGTGTTGCTGGTGGTGTGATCTCCTGTTATGAAATAAACAAATTAAGTGACTGAATCCAGATACTAAGAATTATATTTTATGTATTAAGAATATTACTTGTTAAAAACCCTTGAAACAAATAAGTTATAGGCACCTAATTTTCAGAAGCCAAATATAATAAGGAAATTGTCAGGTTAAAATCAAACAGAATAATTTATATATATAAATTATTCCTATTGGTCTTACACTCTGTAAACATTTATTTTTACAAAACTTAAACTCTGTGGCAAATTTGACCTGATAGTGTTCCTCTAACAATGGCAAATGGAAGTGCATGTTCAAATCCAGCCATAAAGCAAGCCCTGCACGAAAACCTTTCTTGGCAGCCAAAGATACTGTCGGTCTTGCAAAGTAAGGTAAAGTGGTGACAAGTTATGCACAGAACTACTGTGAAATATTGTGTGGCGTTTTGCTCTGGTTACATGCTGCATATATGTAATAATTTCATCGGATGCAGTGATAACTTACTGCAGTGTTAACACATTACAACATAGTGGAGTAAATGATGTGTGTTACCAATATAATAAAGGTAATGCCCTAGACATGGATTGTTAATCTTGGGGAAAACTTCATAAGTTAAAACATACTTTTTGTAAGGGCTATATATGCATGGGATGTGTTTGTTTCATAATACATTGCCAAATGGATGACTCTCCTACAGTTTTATAACTTCTGGAGAAGAATCTATAAGTAGTCAAATTAATATATAAATTTATAAGGTTTTTTAAGGGATTGAAGAGGAAGCATGTCCTTTCGTAAAAAAAATGGGTATATAAAGTGCTTACCATTGTGTCACTCTTGTGAAATATTCTGTGCTAATTTCATTGTGTATGAGCTGTAAATGGTATTTATGACCACCAGATTTTTTGCAGGGGAGTGAAATAAACACTGGAATTAGGTGTTGACTAACACTGAATTATTGAAACAATAAATGAAAGACATGTCTGGTTTCAATGATTGTATCAAGATAAAATTGAAAAACATAGTGTTCTTCTGAAACACATTAATGTTTGAGCAAAGATTATGTTTACAGGGTATTGTGAAGGGATGTGTCAGGACAGAGAGAAGTGAGGAAAGGAGAAATACCGTACCTGTTTCTCAGGGGTAATTTGATTCTCTTGCTCTAATCAGTTGCCACCATTTGCTAGAAAAATACTTTCTTACACTACTAAGCCAAAAATAAATTCAGTATAATAGTTTTTGATCCTTAAAACCTTACATTGAGTAAAACCGTGAACAGCTTTCTCAATGCCTGACTTAGTCATGAGGCAGAGCATTTGACAAGAAGTTCCACAGTATGTGATCCAACATGAGGTACAAAAGTTTGTGGGCCAGATCGTTTAGCCCTGAAGTAGCCTCATTGTGAGTTTTCATTTGATGAGTTTAAAGAAGGAGTATAGCTCTAGAGCAGTGTTTCCCAAATTTGGGATGCCGCTTGTGTAGGGAAAGCCCCTGGCGGGCTGGGCCAGTTTGTTTACCTGCCGCGTCTGCAGATCCGTCCGATCGCGGCTCCTACTGGCCACAGTTCGCTGCTCCAGGCCAATGGGAGCTGCTGGAAGCGGTGCGGGCCAAGGGATGTACTGGCAGCCACTTCCAGCAGCTCCCATTGGCCTGAAGCAGTGAACTGCGGCCACTGGGAGCCACAGTCAACTGAATCAGGTAAATAAACCGGCCCGGCCTGGCCCGCCAGGGGCTTTCCCTACACAAGTGGCATCCCAAGTTTGGGAAACACTGCTCTAAAGGGAGGTCTAGTCTAGTGACTTGAGCTGGTCTGGGAGCCAGGAACTTCTGACTGATCTAGCTGTGACACTGACTCTCCATTTTACAACAGCATCTTTGGATGGATCATTGGCAGTGGTGACTTAGACCTTTGGGTCTTAAAGCATGACCCTTTACTGCCTGAGTAGAAAGACCAAGCTCTACCAGGCAAGGCTGTAGCAGACTCATCAACCACTGTGTCCCAGCCCCACACAGAGTGGGTGTGGGTTACAGTTGCATTGGGCAAGTCAATCCATGATCTGGGAAGGGGTGTGTGGGATTTTAAAACATCAAATATTTCAGAGGTTTTGATAGTGATTAAATATTTAAATACTGTAACTTGTTTAGAATATGGAAATCCCTAAAACAGTGCTTAGAACAACATTTTCAAGTGTAAATGCCCAATGTTAGACACCTAAATATGTGTCCTGATTTTCATATCTGCCAATTACTACCAGCTTCTATTTACTTCAGTGGAAATTAGGGGTGGTGAACCTTTTGGAAAACCAAACTACTTATTTAGGTGCCCAAACAGGGATTTGGACAGCTACATTTGAGCATCAACACCTAAAATGTGACTTAAGTATTTTGTGATTAATTTTTTTGGTACTGTTCAGGTAACTTTTGAATTCAGCTGTGCTGAGACTATTATAAACAGAGTAAGAAAGAAGATTATAACAACTTGACCAGCACATGTAACAAATGCTTGATATTCCCATTGGCTTTGGTGAATTACTATTTCCAAAGAAAGGAAAATTTTACCCACTGTGAAAGAAAAGGTTATAATATGGTCATATGTCAGACTAAACAGATTGCCAATGGTAGTATATAACGAAAAGCAGAACTAGCTTCTGTTGTGCACTATTTCCATTAGACCGCGTGGAAATTTTCTAAGCAGTGGTACATAAATATCTAAACCATAGTTGGAAATCATTTAACAAAAGATAGATTGTGTCCGCTAAGCATTTTTGGGGTCAAACCTCACTTTTGTACCCAAATAGATACAAATCTATCAATCATTTGCCCACAGGATCAATACATTAATCTAATTTGCTTTCCATATTGTGCTTAGTAACTGTAAATTTAAATCCAGACACCACTAATTTAAAAGGAAGGAGATCTGTTTCCGAACAATTGGTCAAAGGCTAGGTTGGACATTAGGAAAAACATCCCAACTTTCTGGTAGTTAAGCACTGGACTAAATTGCCTAGGAAGGTTGTGGAATCTCCATCACTGGAGATTTTTAAGAGCAGGTTAGACAAACACCTGTAAGGGATGGTCTAGACAATACATACTCCTGCCATGATTGCAGAGGACTGGACTAGAAGACCTCTCAAGGTCCCTTCGAGTCCTTCAATTCTATGAAATGTCAGGGGAACTCACTATATGATTACTGCCAGTGAAATAATATTGTAACAGTGCTGGATGATAACAAGGAGCAAACTATTTGGATACATTACACCTCTGAGTTAGATATCAAGTATAAAAACAGACCTCAAAGAGTCAAGCCTGATTTCCCCTGCTTCCCCTGGCCCCAAAGAGAATAATACAAGTCTGACATCAAATCTGATGTAAAATATAGACTTCTATGATTTTTTTCATTACCCCTGATATAAAGATAACTGCATGTATGTAAAATGTAATATAGCAAATCCTTTACCAATTCCCTTCATTGTAATAAATATTGTATCTCATTACAGCGGAATAAGCCCCCAGTTATGTCACATAACATCTGCTTAATACTTACAAGTTTCTCCAACAATGATGCCAAAACAGCTAAACCTTCAATATCCAGCCCACCACTTTGATCAAATAAAGTAATAAAATGTTAGATAATGAGCCAAATTTAGATCTAGCAAAACTGGGAGTAGATCAATTTTTTAGATGAGTTGCAACTGCTTGTTTATAGTCTTGTTGCTAAGGCACAGGCCTGGTGGTTTGGATTTCTTTTGTAAGCCTAGTTCCTGGCTCCATTAGACTTCCTGTGTGGCACTGAGGAAAATAATTTAATCTCTCTGTGCCTCGGTTCCCCATCTGTAAAATATGGCTTAAAAATACTTTCTTTCCTCGCTTGGGCTTTGCTATTCATTAATGTATATGAGGCTCTGAAATACTCTGGGTACCAGAGGAAAGCCTATAAACAAACAGCAAAGCAAACCTTAGGTGAAAATATGGCACAAGATTTTTAATGGTTGATATTAACTGATTATTTTGCAAGTAAGGTCAGCTTCAGTCAGGGGTGAAAGTGAGCCGGTACGGGCTGGTATGGCATAGCGGTAAGAAGCCGGTACCGTCCTGTAGGCAGCGCACGTTAAAGCGTTGCCACTGGGGGGTGGGAGGGGCAACAACGTTAAAGTGCCGCTGTGGCAAAGAACCCTCCTTAAAGCGCTGCCGCAGCAGTGCTTTAACATCACTGCCCCTTCCCGCCCCCCGTTGGTGGCCCTGTTGGTACAGACCTACCGGCAGGGCCGTCGACATGGGAGGCAAAAGGGGCAAGGATGTTAAAGCGCTGCCGCAGCACCCCCCGGGCTGCCAACAGTGAGGGAGGCAAAAGGGCAGCTGCTCCGGGGCTGGCAATTTAAAAGGGCCCGGGGCTCCTGGCCGCCACTGCTGTTACCACGGTGGTAGCCGGAGCCCTGGGCCCTTTTAAATCGCAGCTGGAGCCCTGGGCGGCAGGGGCCAGGCAAGATGGATGGACTGGCTGGGGGAGGCTGACTCAGTCCCGCCCCTTCTGCCTGAGGCCCCACCCCTTCTGGGGGTCTGAGCCAGTCCCCGTACCGGTAAGAATTTATTATTACTTTCACCCCTGGCTTCTGTGAAGTGATGACCTATCTAAATGGTCACACCTGTAACTAGAGTTGGCTGGAAAATGGAATTTCTGACCAATGGGAAATTTCAACCTTTTGAAATTTGTTTTTCTTCTGACTCAGAATGAACTATATCTAATCATTCTGAGTAAAAATTCAAAGAATATTTTGTTTGGCAGCATCAAATCTTTTTGTTTCAATAATGTAAATCTTTAAAATATAGAAAGTGTGTGCATGTGTGTGTGTTTGTGTGTGTGTATATATATATATATATATAGATATATATTGAAGTATTAAAATGATCAGCAATGTATATAACATCCATTCTCCTATGAAATTATCACAACGCAGTCAATAGACGTTATGGTGTAATAAATCCCACCTTTCCTCTATTGTCTGTCAGTTAAAATGCATTCTCTTCTATTTGTTTCAATTCATATTGCATTAAAACTGCCTGAATTCTGAATGTGCATATTGTGTTAAGGAAATTAATCCCAGTTTGAGCTCAGACTCAAAACAAAACAAAACATTAAAAGCGAGGACAAATATTGAATATGTTCTCTCTCTCTCTCTCTCATTCAAATGTCTTTTAAAAATAACTTTTAGATTAGTACAATTTACCTATACGAGCAGGAGAGCTGGATTAATGTAAATAGGAGATACCAGTTTACAGAACTGCATTCACAAAAACCCTCCAGCCAGGATACAAAGTTGCAAACAGTATATCAAAGCCAACTTGCATTGATTGTTTATAGTTGCTGTCACCTACCTGGATAAATCATCTTATCACCTGCACCATATGTGTGTGACATTGCAAAAGTTTTGTGTACATGATCTGTTGTCCCCATCTGTTGACTTACTGCTAATGGGAATTATGCATGTGTACTGGGGGGAAAATAGATACGGAAATAATATGCTGTGGACTGTTTAAGCAGAATCCTTTAAGTAAGAGAAATCTGTTGTTCTGCTGACCAACCTTTCACCCTCACTTCAGAAACAAATGCTCTATTAATTTCTTTGAAACCCTCTATTAATTGCATTCAATCTGAGGTGCATTCAGTACATTTTGACATTAGAGGCCTGAAGTTAGGTTTAAAATAGGCTGGGATATGTGCAACAGTGACATACAAAAACTTTTACTTCTGTAATTGCTGAAATGTAGTCATGGAGCCCAGCCCAGAGCATTCTACATAGCTCATTGAGTGCAGGGTTTCCCTGAGGATCTGTATGTTGTAGTGCTACGAGATTTTACCCCCCCCCCCCTTTTTTTTGAATGCTTATTTTTTTTTAATTACTATTTTAACTCTGTGCCAGAGAGTCCAAGAAACGTCAAGTGTTTGTTTTGAAATGTTGTCATGGAAATATTGAACTGCCTCAGGGTGTGATTCTTTGGGTTAATATATAGATTGCTATAGAGATAAAAGTTAAATTTAGATAAAATCAGTGTGGAGCCAAATATATGCCAAATTTTCAAACATGTATGCATATTAATTGGAAAGAAATGGCTCACTAGCTACTTGAAAATCAAAACCCACCACTTACTTCATTTTCATATCAGATTATCTATTACCAAGTGAAGCAATCTGACAGGATACTGGAATATTGCTCCTGGAAGGCCAGGCTGTATTAATAGGGGAGTTGTATGGTTCTTTGGTAAAAGCTGTTGATAAAAAATGTGGACGTTTTGAATGTCATACAGGGGTGTCTGATTTTAGTCAGTCTAAGAATAATATGGCTCTGTGTAAATCAGCCAGAACTGGACTAAGACCCTTCTAAATTGGTCTTGCTGGGTATGATTACCCAGCATTCTGGAGCAAATCTCCTAGTCCAAGTCACAGACCTGGGCTAGTGGGGCTCGTGCTAGCACTCTAAAAATAGCTCTTTAGCCTATGCTTTGAACTTGTCGCCTGAGCTCCAGTCCAAGCTGCAACTTCAAAGCACTGTCTTTACAGCTCTTTTTAGAGCACAAGTCTGTTGACCTGAGAGGTTCGCTCCAAACTGCTGTGTAGACATACCCCACAGTGGTCCCTTTGTAGCAGCTCTCATTTAGGCTTATAACACTTCATGGTTCTCTGCAGGGCAATAAAGCTGTGTGAATAACTGGTTGGGGGGTGGGGAGGGGTTTGCTGGCTGAACTGAAAAATTGGGGAAAAAATAGTTTGAATCAACCCAAAACAAAAACTTTTTGACTTTTTTTGGAGAGCTGAAAAAGTTTTTAAAAATTATTCGGGGTTGAATGAAATGTTACATTTGACTGAAAACAAAACACTTTAATCTTAAAATTTTTAGCTCAGTTTTTTTTTTAAAAAAGGTTCAATTTCAAACAGTCATTTGAATTGACAATCGAAAGATTTCATTTGGAAATTGTTGAAAATAAATGTGTTCTTTTTAATTTTGGGGGGGATTTTTAGACTAAAACAATTTGTAGTATTTGACAAACTTGTGAAATGTTTGGTCAATCCAAGTCTGCATTTTTTTGGCCAAAAAAAATTCAGTCCAAAACTTTTGCCCAGCTCCACACATGAGGTATGTAAAGAAATCTTTTGGAGGTATTTGTGGGAGTTTAGCACAACTGTGGAGGATTTTATTTGTTCATTATGTTCCTGTCAGTGACATGACCCATCAGGTCATAGTAACAAAGAGGCATGACAGAGCCTTGAAATTCCTTACTGAAGCCGGAATATGTGTCAGCTGAATTAGGATTCAGAGGGGTTTCTACACTACTTTTTCCCATTCTACCTGGTATCTTAAGCTCATTCAGTGACCGCCAAAGCTTGGAAACCTCGCTACATAGTACACTTTATATAAGATACAGGGGAAGGGAAATAATATTTTCAACTGCCTGCTGCTGGCAGGGAGTAGGGATCTGTAGCAGGAGAGGCAAATTCAAAGTTGGCAATTTAGGCTATTGCCTTTTACTAGGCTTTTAAAATTAAATAGCCAAATAATTTTTATTGCTCTAATGCTGCTTTATTCAACAATAGGAAATAGAGTCCAAATATATCGTATAGGATTACAAGGCACAGTTCAACTCCCATTAAAGCCAATGGAAGACTCCTGTTGACTTGAATAGAAGTTGGATTTGGCCCACAGCAACCAACCAGCATCTTATAAATTTTAAGATCCAATGTAATACTGGTGCTGGTGAATGCATGAAGAGTACAGAAAGCTCAGTGAGTACAGTGAGAGACTATGCCTTCCCTGGAACAATAGGATTTACTCCTATTAGATTTAACACCATCCTTGTCACCTCACTGACACAATGCCACATGGAAAAGAAAAGGAAAACTCTTACCTATTTTCCTTTCCTTCCTCTTTCCCCAGATCCTAATCTCTAGGAACTATAACATAATCCAAGGTACAAACATGTACTAAGCCTTCTGGACTATAATGTATTCAGTGGCAATTCCCAAATGATACTGGCCATTCTGGATTCAGAATTTTCCTTAATCTTAGATTAATAAATTCATAGGGTTTTTTTAAGACCAGAACAGACCATTATGATGATCCTGCCTAACCCCCTGCGTAGCACAGGTAATAGAATTTCACCCAGTGATTTCTGCTCCAAGCCCATAACTTCTGGATAAGCGACAGCATATCTTTTAGAAAGATACCCAGTCTTGATTTAAAGACTTCATGTGGTGGAAAATCTACTATGTCACTAGTTAAATTATTCTAATTGTTAATTACCCAATTATCTTCTCTGGCAGTGATTCTAGGGATGGTGTCCAGAGCTCCTAGAAATGCTTTATTTCAGATAGGATTTAATCTGCCCTCTTTCCCCATGAACAGTTATCTCTATAAGGTAGATCTCAAGCTCAGCACAGTGTGGTTTTGCAAGTAGCTAATAAACTCAGACCAGGGCAGTTAACAATAGTTCAGGAAAGATTCTCAACTGTAGAGACCTCTCCCAACAACATGAGTAAGAGAAGCAGCCATATTTCAGTGTGGGTGGTTTGAGATAATGTATTCCAAAAGGAGGGAGCTAAGTGGGAGATCATGAACGATGAAATCAAATTGTGTGGTGTTTTTTCGATGTTGGGAATAAGGAGTTACCCCCAGGAATAAACAGACTCCTCAATGCTAGGGTGATAGACAATATATAAATAATCCTACAAGGGGTTTACGGGACTTCAGTTGCTTCCAACAGCTCTTTATATTCCCTGCCAAATCATTTAGAAAGGAAGAGAAGCTTGATTCCAGATTGATTAAATGTACATCAGAATAAGAGAATAAACCATTGGTTCGTGTTCCGTTCTGTTGCATACAGTTCAGTTGAGATTGCTTTTTAACTACTACCACCCTCCAAAGCACTTGTAAAATAATATAGTGAGAGCAATTCATTGTATTGTCTGGCACAGTTTCTCCTTTTTACTCTAAAGTGACTTACATTGGCATCTTGGAATCAGCTCCTCTTATTCCCCCTACACTCTTCCTTGGTTCATTCCCAAACTTTTCTTTGTATGGATACTGGCCTGTTGCACATTCAATTTGAGACCAGGGAAAAGGTGCTTTGAACAATTAGATCACCTAACCAACACTTGTTGCAACTGAATTTCTAAAAACTATTCTCCCTTTAAAGAGAAGAATTTTCTCCCTCAGTTGAATTGTGGGTGGCCATAACTTGATATAAATATCCAGTTTAACTTTGTGCCTTCTACTCAGAATAACTTTCACTATTTATTCTGCAGTGTTTCAATTGTTTTACTTATTTTTAATGATGTTATTGTTACCTAAAATATCCATGCAGAGTCTTAATGTAGTTTAAGGCAGAAAACCAAACTCTGCTGATGGAGAGAGATTCTGAGGACAGATCTCATGAGGTATAAATTGTCATAACTCTGTTAATTTCAAAGGAGCAATGGCAATTTACAGCAGCTGAGGATCTGCATCATATTATTGAAATATAGGTTGTGGAAAATATCTCTGGTTTTGAGAGTTTAATAGGCAAAAGTAGCCTAGTCCACAGCACCAGAGGTGGAGCTATAATGATAAAAAAAAAAAAAAAAGAAATCAGCTTCAGGGGAATTATTTAGAAATATCTCTTTCCTCAGCTGACTTTTTATGTGGTGTAATTGGATTATTTTGTGTTAGATATTCACAAACAACCACCCCTGCAGGCCACGCATACATCTGAAGTAAACTACTGTAATTCCATTCGAATCAACAAACTTCTATCAACTGACACTCAGTGTATTTGGCTTAATGTGTGTGATACACACCACCTAGATATAAATAGTGCTTGCTGTGAGATGGGTACCTTCTTGCTGTGGCAATTAAAGTATGGGGAGAAAAGAGGAGTGATGGGTCAGAGAAGGATCCCATGTTTTTCTACATGTTTTTCCTCCAGTATAAGCACTAGAAGTCTGAGAAATCTGTGCAGTCTACAGGCAGATTGGTGCCTAATGTAGAAGTAATGGCTTCTCCAGGGAAGTCAATGAGGATATCTGAGAGAAATGTTCACAAAACATACTTTTCAGCAGCAAGCTCACAGAACAATCATTAATTTTATGACCACAGAGTACTAGAAAGTAGTGATGGAAAAGATGTATTGAGTTCATTCATCTTCCAGTGCTTGACTTTGCATTATAGTACATTTTTAATGCTTTGTAGTCTAAGTTTTAAATATCCTGAAGGCTTCGCCACTTCCCTTTGGAAGAATGTTCCATTATGTAAAAGATCTCACTGTCAGGTTTTGTTTCTGATTAATTATTTTTTGTTCTTTCTGAATCTCCTTTCTTCTAATCAACCACCTCTAGTATAATTGTTACTAATCATGCTTCATTCCTGGGTTTATGCACTTCTAGTGTCATAGAACAGAATTATAGGACTGGAAGGGACCTCAAGAGGTCCCCTGGATTAGATATGAGGATGGCTATGGAATATCCCCTTATCTGTCACTTAGCCATACATCTGTATGCATATTTAGCTTAAAAAAAGTAAAACTGAAGGAAAAGGTTGACAGTAATTCTTAGGATTTGTAATGGGGCAGAGGAGGCAGGCGCTAGGACCCTTCTGAAGAATGAAAAGCTCTTCTTTTGAGTCACTCTAATCAGATGTTAGAACCTTGCATAAAATACATAGGCAAGATTGTGTCATCGTCCTAAGCCAGCTGCCCTGGGAGTAAATCCCTCCCTTACATTCCTGTTTAGTCCTGCTTAGATGGTAATTTCAACTGCGTGGGGGAAGAGCTGGAGCTATTCACTCTCACCTCTCGTGAGCCGTTGAGTTGGGAGATGGTGGTCAGGGTGAGGAATGACAGGAACCCAGGGGCCATGTCTTTACTCCAGAGTTGGTCGCATAGGTTGGCTGAAGCTGCTTCACAATAGAGCTGAAGCAATTTGCAAGAGGAGAGCAGAGATGCATTGTGAGTGAGTAAGAGTTCAGTCTCTGGTCTATTCAGAGGATGGGTATAGCTAGGAACCAACTTTTTAATTGGGGCAGACTATAAATTACAGTCCAGCTCTTAGTAATTTCTGCTGGCAGATCTGGCTGGTGGATCTTATTATTTCTGGCCAGGGTGTATGTGCAAGTGTCTCTCTAAATCAGAGAGAACTATGGCTGGGACAGAGAAAGTCCTGCAGGGAACTGTTAAACAGCCAGGCTTGGGAAGAGAGCTCAGGCTGAGGTTTGTTATATTGTTCAAGTGAGCAGCAAAGTCAAATCCCAGAGTGGAGGTAAATCTGGAGAATATGCGGTGTGTGCATACTTTTTTTTCAGTGAGATTTATGCTCTGTTTTAAAGCATTTGCTTTGGAGGCAGACTGCCCTGTGTGGAGGTGTGGCCTGTACTTCCCCAGTGTGCATAGTAGTATTATCTACTCTGCAGAACTTTAGTTTGGAAAAAAAAATTGTCAAAACAGAACAAACCTATTAAAATATAGATGTATCCTAAAATCACTAATCCATACGTTGCCTCCAGGAGAGCCAAACATACAAACACAAAGTTCCACCAGATGAACTTCCATGGTGTGAATTCACTGGTAGATATTTGCATTGCAGTTCAAGGTTCTTTAATGTAAATTTAAAATTTTCTTTTAGCTGAGTGTTCAAAAGTTCTAGATGTTTCTTTTGTATCACTAGGGTTTTAGCTCCAGTTGAATTGTGTTGTGTTGAAAATATCTTTCTCCATATTGGATTTCCTCTTTCCTCTCCCTCTCTCTTACTCTGACAATCCCTCTAGTCTTTCTCACTTCCATCATGAGCACAACGAAGATCTGGAATTCATACGCCATAGAGCCTGCATCCACCCATACCTGTCATCACTTTGTCTTTCTAAATTGTGTGATGCTTTAGGCCAGGACGACATCTTCCTATATGTTCATACAGCACCTAGCCAGATGGGCCCCAGTGCTATTGTAACATAATATTAAAATTCTGCAGCAGAAAACACGTTTCATTACTCAATTTTGTCATGGGAAAAACTATAGAAAGATTATCAATTTGGTCTATAATACTTTGCACGCCTTACAATGTGTACCATACGGAAATGTACATCAATGAGCATGTCTCTGTCCTTGTAAACTAGTGTCTGTCCACTGTTTTTGAGACACAGGAACAGAGATCCAGTGGATTGTTGAAGTATATTGTACTCTTATTGCACAGACTATGGTGTGCATTATATTAGAATGATATGAAGTTTTATCCTTTTGAGAGAGTTTTGGGCTCAGAGTAATAGGATTGTTTTTGTCATATAGGATTGTTTTTTGGCGCTTGTTCTAAACACATACTTTACTATGATGTCAGCTCTGGCTCAGACAGTAGTAACATTAATTTTGTATTTTTACCACCGTTACCCCCAAGGCCAGATATTACTTTAAGTTCTAGGTGATGAATTACCTTAGTATGTTATAGAATGAAATAGCTGGAATGATGTGGTAACACTGAGGAATACCACGGTCACATCCACTCTTCAGGTTAGTGTAAGTGAAATTAAAAAAATAACTTGCTGATCAGTTGGAGTTTTACCTGATTACTATTTAAATTTTGATTTAGTTGCTTCAGCATTTACTCGGTTGTGTCTACACATCAAAGTAAGCCAAGGTTTGAGCCTCGGTTTAAGCCTTAACCCCCCCCCACTCGCATCCACACCCCATTTGTTTTAACCTAGGCCTCGAACCTAGGGTTCCAGGCCTGCAGGGTCTTCAGTGGAGATCAATCAGCTCTTTGCAAAGAAAACTGCTTCCTTGTCACAAGAGCATAGCCAGATATTGGTGCACACTTCCCGGGCATCCCTGCACACACAGCCCCAGGGAAGGCCCGCAGGGCCTGGGAGCAAGGGATGGAGAACTGAGAGGGACCAAGCGGTTACCCTGTAGGGAGGGGGAGCAACAGAGCTCCTGGCTCAGTATGGCCAAGGGAGGGATGATCCCCAACATCGTGGCAAACAGGAGCCGCCTCCTACCTGTCAGCTTTGCTCCCTGCTCTGGTACTTCCATGTGGCTGCACCACTGTAAGCCTCTCTAAACTGACAGGAGAGAGCTCTCCCATCAATTTAATTAATCCATGCCCAACGAGTGGCAGTATTTATGTCAGCCAGAGAAGCTCTCCTGCTGACATAGCACTGTCCGCACCGGCACTTAGGCCAGTGTAACGTACATCGCTCGGGTGGCTTATTCACACCCCTCAGAGACCTGAGTTATTTTAACATAAGTGGTAGTGTACAGGTAGCCTCAGATTAGGTGGTAGTTCAGTATAAAGCTTTCACAAACTGCAGTTATTCTAATGAGACAGCCATCAAAGGAGCTAAATACGCAGTTTATGTGTTCATGGGCTCCTTACAAATAGCTTAACAATAGCACTGCTCAGTTAGGAAACAGGGTGGGCAGAAGAGTTTTCCCACCACATTCATAAGGCTAGAGTGTCACATCTGGAGGAGCACCAGGCACTCTGGGATAGGATTACTTTGAGTTGGGTCCGTGCACTGCAGTCTGGATGCCAAAGCCCTGCATATGAGCACAGTTCAGAAAATCCTTAACCTGAGGTTAAAATGCAATGTAGACGCTCAAGCCCAGGGTCCCCTGACATGGGTCAGCTCACTTGAGTCCCACTAACCCAAGGCGTATATTGCTGTGTAGATACAGACTCTTATCAAAAAGCAATGCAAAGCAACACAATAAAACAAGGTTACTGAATTAAGAACCAGCTTTCAAATCAGACTGTTTATACCCCTTTACAGTTCCCATGGTACTTGTTGCAGGAGTGAAGTCTCTCCCATGTTTGCTGGGTCAGGCTTTTAGATAAATGGATCTCTTCCATGGGACTATAATTAACTATTAACTTGCAGCACATGGACATAACTTCCATGCCATGGAAGATTACAAATAATCATTAACAAAGGGATATGATTGGTCTGAATTGAAACTTGGTTTCAAGTGCTCAAAACCGCTCAGAAACAGATTATAAAAATATCTGTCCAGCTCTCAGATCTGTTACCCTTATTGTAGCATTTATACTATACTTCTCCTACCTCTATTTAATTATATCCCTGTGTGTGTGTATGTTGCATATGAAAGGTTGCATTGGAAATTGAATAATTGAGGTAACCTAGGGGGAATGGTCTAATTAGAAGCAGCGTTCTGAAACAAGGTTTAAAGTTTTCAAATGTGAATAGTTTGTTAAATGGGAAAATAAAATCAGATTTGCATAAGGATTTTCCTACAGTTCAGGAACCAGGAAGATGACAGTACTACCTCATCAGCAACTTTGCTGAGAGCTTTGCATGCCAAGGTAGTAAGATTAGATGAGAAATCTGTGTTCTTGGAAAGCTGTGTTTTTGTAGGCTAGAACTTGCCCATCAGGTCACATTCTACTGAAAGAAGAATAATAGAAATGTTCTGCTAGTTGCAAAGAGCTAGGCCATATTATAAATGTTTATTTTGCTGGTTTTTGTATTTCTTGCAACACCAGAGGAAGAGGAAATCTTTGAATTCAGTTGTCTTGCCCTCCCGCTCCCCGTAATAGTCCTTTATACAAGTTATAACAAAGTTAATAATCCAAAAAAAAAAATGCTCAGACTTGTCGCTTCAGATCTCTGAACACTACCTCTTGCCAGTGTTTTTCAGCTACAGAGATCTTGTAAGGACAAATAAATACATCACTACTCCCTAGTTGGGCATCCTCGCAAAAATTATTCAATTGTTTTATGGAATGCTGGCGCCATGTAAGTTCCTTACACTTATATGTGAAATAGTGAAATTTCAACCACAACTGCAGTATTGTATTACAATAACTACCACATGGCTTTGAGTCACAGTTCAGACAGTATGCCTTTCATTTTTAATCAGCTTTTCATGTATGAAGCTATGAGAAATAAATGTATCTCAGTTAAAAGATCAAGCAACTACTGTATGACAGAGCCTTTCCACTAACTGATGCAATTATGTATTTGGGCTGTAGAATAACAAAGAGAAAGGGATAGCTCTAGTGGAATATATTGGTATGCAAACAACAATCTGAAATCAAAACATTAGGATTATTTTAATGTTCTGATATTTCTGGGGTAGCAGAAAAGATTTATCACTAGAGTATTAATGTGTTCAGCCTTTGACATCATCCCAGTCAATGCACAATTGATTTTGACTGGTGTTCTGTTCTTCCTGCACCCACAGAACTCCCAATGAGAAACCAAAGTATTGGAACAGAAATGTGTCCTGCAGCTATGACACAAACATTCTAGCCTTAAAAAAGCATATGTTATGAGAATTCTGTTTCTTTTAAAATAACTGGTTGTAGGAAGTGAACCTTCTTATCTTCATTTTGTAGGTTCAAATCTATTCTAGGAATGCACTTACATTTTATTGCAATCATTTAATAAAATCTGAGAATCAAAGAAAATGTAGCTTTCCAAAGTTTATTAGCAGAACAGAAAGGTTTGATTTCCGCTCTAATCATGCATGGCATGTTACCAGGACAGCATTGTATAGCATATTGGTGTTAGAAGACGTGTTCTTTCTTCTGATATCTCCCAGATTCACAGACTCAAGGGATGCAATAAAACTCTTTTTGAAATTCTGTCTTTGCTGGAGAAGCTCCAGTGAAGAGTTTGCTTTTGTTTGAACTGTAGTTTTAGATTTGGCAAGGTCACACAGTTTGTGTCCTAGTAAATGTCCATTTAAAAGTCACAAGTCTGTATATTGTCCTTCCTGGGGACATGTGCCATTAAAATGAACAATCATGGATAACCACTGAAAATCTAGCAAATAATTTATTGAGGAAATCAAACAAAATGACCTTCTGATTTAGCCATAATTTTAAAATTAAATAAATTCAACTGCCACAAAGTCAGTCTATGATTGGATGACTTTATAGCCATTCATGAACCAGGATTATAAATCCAGACCATCAGAGCTATAGCCCAGAAATAAGGACAAAATGTGAGCTGAAGTAAACTAATATTACAGAGCAAAATTTTGACATTGTCCCAGTTTCTCTTTATTGTGTCTCTTGAGTGGGAAAGAGAAATTAGAATGCAGTTAGATGAGGATAATCCAGACTATACACTGTATTGAACCATTGCCAAGGAATTTGGGTTTAACTCTTGCTTAGGCCTGTTGTGTTTTGTGTTTTATTATCTGACAAGGTTTTGGGAGTAACAGAGGAGCAAAGTAATGAGGACTTCCAGAAGAAGAGAATTGTGTGGATTAAGGGCTGTAGTTTTGGAAAAATAAAATGACTTAGGGAGAGAGTATCAGGGAATTGCATCTAGAAATGGAGAAATCATTTGGTTTTTACTTTACAAAACTTTATTTGCCTTTTCAGATTTTGCAGTCTGGTTTATCTGTTGCCCAACCTACTCCTGGAGTGGGATGGTTTCGGAGCCCAGTTCCCAGCAGACCAATTTAGAGGAAAATTAAAATATATATCGGTGAAGCCTAAATCCCTAGAAAAATAGATTTCCCACAAACAAACAGTTATTTGGTGGGCTATACATCTCTAAAAATAATGTAAAATAAGTATAAACCCAGGAAAAACTGACCATAGTAAGCCAGGAAGATGCAGTTAATTGGGAAATGTACATCTTTTAACACATGGGTGTAATGAAATGACACTTGAAGTTTGGTGGCACTGATCCTGTCTAGATGTTGGCGAACGTGTGATTTTTTTTATATACTTCTTGATTGTGAATTATATATTAGTTATTGTTCACCTGTAGGGAACAGTTAATGACAGATGTGAAAGTCTGACCCCTTGTGGTTATAAGTAATGTTTGCAATCAATACTATTTAAATAGGAAAGATCCAGAGAATATTTACTGAATCTGGATGAACAGAAAGGGAAAATGGATTGCATGATAAGAATGAGTGATAAGCGAAGGATACTAGGCCAGATTCTGATCTCACTTACACAGGTGTAAATCAGGAGCAACTCCACTGAAATCAATGGTGTAAAAACAGTGTGGGGTGCAAATCGGATCTACTTTTTTTTTTCCAAATCCAGTGAGGATGCCATCTGTACTTGGCTGATTAAAGTAAAATATTTCTACCTATGAAAATGAATGAATAATACTATCCAGTAAATGCGCAATGAGGTTAGACACCTATAAGAAAATCTTTCTCCATCGGAATATTAGGGAGAAGATTAGAACTTGAAGGCAGAACCCCTAGACCTTGGTTCTGGACAAAGGGGAAGAACTCCTGCTCAAAAAGGAAAGAAACATAAGAGCTGCAATTCACATCTGCTTTTAGAAACTAACCATAAAACTGGGCTTATAAAGAGGATTTACCCATGTAAATACATGCCAATCTCTGTGTAAAAATACAACTGAATAAAATTAGTAACAATCAGTGGTAATAATCTAGGTGGTAATCTAGAGAGCGACCATGTATTTTATAGCAAAGAGAAGCAAGACTGTTTAGATGCAGAGTAGAGAAGTGTCTGTAGGAGCTCTTCTGGCACACAAGTTATATATAGTTTGCAGATACATGAAAGAAACTATAACATCACATGCAGTAAAGACTTCTGTACATTCTCTAAAGTGCATTAGAAATGCTAGAACTGTTTGGTTTGTATGAGGTCATGAGTTGGAAGGCTGCCTTTGTGAAAGTTAGGGTGGAGAAAGCATGCAAAATATTTAGAGTATGTGTTGATGCATGTCCTATAGATATGTGTACTATAGCAAGGTAAAGTCAAGGATGGACTTTTCAGGGCAAATATTAATTTATTTTTCCTTTCAGGGTCAATAATTCAATATTTTTCTTCAAGTTCTCTCTCCCCGCCCCCATTTTTCTTATAAATGGGATTGATTGTATCTTCTGTAAAGCCCTGAATGTGAAAACAACGCATGTGCTTAACTTTATTTCTATGATTAGTCCTATTCATTTACTTAGTCTGTCTTCAGAGTTTTGACATCTTGAGAAGGTTTATAGAGGAGTTTCCAATAGAAAAGCTCCTTTTTTCCTCCCATATGTACCCCCAACAAACTGTAAGAATGTCATAAATATTTGTATGAAAGTCTGTAAACCTGTGACTCTACTAGTAAAATATGGAGGCTATTTTCTGACAATGTTGGGGAATTTATAAAGAGAGTTCATCTCTATTTTCTCATCGCTGCCTTGATAATCAGTCCTTGTAAATATCTGGTGGGTATGATAGCCACTCTCCAGAAAAGAGACTTTCCGTCTGGCCAGTCTATAGCTTTTTATTTTGGTAACCAAGTCATTTTAATTACAGTTCACTTTAAGCATTCGTTATTTTTGAGTACTCCATCTACAATAATGTTTATTATATGAGACTCTTAGGACATTTTAGGCATCTAGTGGGATTTTGAAAAGCACCTAGATTCCTAAAACTCATTGAGCTCAGTGGATGTTAAACGTCCAGATGCATTTAAAAATCACACTATGCACCTAAATGCACTTTAAAATGTGGGTCTTAGTTACTTGTAGCACCCATTTCTTGAAAACAATCTCTATTTTCTAGGTGGGAAATGTTCTAGGTTATGGTGGGAAATGTTTATGCTAAATTCTGGCATACAATATCTTGGCTGCAAAGCAAATTATTGGTGGTCCCAATATTGCCAAACCAAATCATTAAAAAATCATGAGTCAGGCTGCCAAAAATCATGAGACAAAGATTTCTCTGTTTTCCTTCTGGTATTTGGAACCTACAAAGGGGTGTGTGTGTCAATTTTTTCAAGCTTTTCTTTGCAACCCTGAGGAGTAGAAACTTGCCTTTTTAAAATGGAAGTAGAGTTTACCATATCTTAACTTAAGAAAAACACCAGATATCCTGAGATTCATGGTAAAATCCCAAAAGTTGGCAACACTGTAATGGTCCCTATTTTTCATTACTGAAAGTCAGATGGGTGACAAGCTCCATAGAAATTACACTTAAACACACACAATACTGATGTGTGTCTCTGAAGTCAGTGGGACCTGTGAATGCTTGTCACTGCTGAAAATCAAGCCCATTTATGTCTAAATGCCTAAAAACGATTTAGGTGTCTAACTACAGTCACCTAAGTAAACAAATATTAGACTTTATCTCTGTTGTTTAAATGTTAAACAACAGAGGAATTAGCAGTAGCACTTAGGCCTTGTCCACACTACGCTGTTAAACTGATTTTAACAGCATTAAATCGATTTAATGCTGCACCCGTCCACACTACACTGCTCTTTATATCGATTTAAAGGGCTCTTTAAATCGATTTCTGTACTCCTACAAAACGAGAGGAGTAACGCTAAAATTGATATTACTATATCGATTTAGGTTAGTGTGGATGCAAATCGACATTATTGGCCTCATTCTTTTACAGTAGCTACCCACAGTGCACCGCTCCAGAAATCGACACTAGCCTCGGACCACGGATGCACACCACCGAATTAATGTGCCTAGTGTGGACACGCACAATCGACTTTATAATATCTGTTTTATAAAATCGGTTTAAGCTAATTCGAATTTATCCTGTAGTGTAGACGTACCCTTAGAGGCATTAATGCTGTAAAGGGGCTGAGACAAACGAGTGGGCTGGGTTGGGTTTGGGGTGACGGGATAACAAATAATATATTGGCATGCTGGCAGTTCTTAGCTGGTCAGCAGGAGTGATCACAGCTCTTCACCAGCCTAGCTATTATCAGCTTGCCATTTGCTGTATGGGTTATGGCAGAAGTGAGCTTTAGGGAGGGTCTTGAAAGAGGACAAGATGGTGACTTTATGGATATTGACTGGGAGCTTTTCCCACTGATGAAAAGGCAGCATGGAGAAAGCACAGAAGTGCATTGGAAATGTGGAGAATCGGACAATTGAGGTTGGAGTGAAGACAGGGCTCTGATGTTTGGTAGGGGGAGACGTGCATGAATGATATAACGTACATTAATTGTGTATGCTAGAACTAAAACACAGCTGACTTTAAATAATGAGAAGAATCTATCATCTTAATATGGTCTAATTAGTACTTTGCAAATAAAATTGAAGCATTGATATTAGTCTTTGAAATGTAGCTACTGCACTTGAGTAGTAATTACTTGTTTAAAACATTTGATAAGGAATTTTATTACTGGCACATGCCTGAATAGCAATATGTATTTCTGCAAAACACCTTAATGACTCCATTGGGCAAATACACTTTTTACAATCATTACCAAATCTCTTAAAAGGCCCATGGTGTTCCAAACGGCACACTCAAATAAACCTTAAAAACTGAACGTCTTTTAAACAGGAAATTCCTGTATTTGAGTTAGTGGTAAAGCCCACAGCATCCAAAGGGAAGAGCTATATGAAACTCAGTGGTTCTAGTTCACAAGGTTCATTGAAAGCTTTCCTTCTGTTTTGAGTTGGATGGATTTTCAGCCTTGAAGTTTTGCTTGGAAGTTTGGATTTGAGTGGAAGCTTTAAGTGAGATTCAAATGAAATGGCTGAACTGAACAATTCTGTGTGAATGTGACTGCTGCGGTTTAGATACAAGCATCTCTGTCAACCCAGGTTGTGAACCTTTCAGTGAATGCAGGCTGAGATTTGTGTTTGTAACACAATCTGAAACTGGGCAAGTTTCACGTGGCTTTGGGTTTAGTAACAGAAGTTTCACACTGTTTGAGTAAGAGCCTGTTCTAAGCATTACCAGTCCCGTTTCGTAAAGCTTCATATTATTATTGTAATGCAGTACAACCAACAGACATGTTGGCTGAGGTAAATTAAGCAGTAATAAAAACATAGCTGGTTTATTTTAATCTAAAATCTAACTGGACTTAATTTTAGTGAGTCCAAGTGATCAGCAAGTGCTTTAATTTTATGGGCTTGATATTGTGGAAGGGTCACATTAAGGGACTGCTTAGTCCTATACAGACTTGTTCATCTTCCTTTCGTGCTGGAGGTGGAGCTGTGTGCTACCAGCTATACTGGAGTCCCTCCTTTCTACAGTATAGAGGAGGCCTCAGCAGTAGATTTCCCCAGCCTTTTTCCTGAAAGTGTCCCCTTTCGGGTACTGTATAGCCATGTAATGTAGTATCTGACATACCAAACAATTCCTCCAATAAGAAGAGGGAACAAGATCCTACCATTTCCTGAATTAAACACTGATTATAGAATCATAGGACTGGAAGGGACCTCAAGAGGTCTTCTAGTCCAGTCCCCTGCACTCAAGGCAGGACTAGGTATTATCTAGACCATTCCTGACATGTGTTTGTCTAACCTGCTCTTAAAAACCTCCCATGATGGAGATTCCACAACCTCCCTGGGCAATTTATTCCAGGGCTTAACTACTCTAACAGGAAGTTTTCCCTACTGTCCAACCTAGATCTACCTTGCTGCAATTTAAGCCCCTTGTTTCTTGTTCTATCCTCAGAGGTTAACGAGAAAAAAATGTCTCCTTCTTCCTTGTAACAACTGTTACATGTCCTCCTCCCCTATTTTCTTTTCTTCAGACTAAACAAACCGAGTTTTTTCGATCTTTGCTCATAAGTCATGTTTTCTAAACCTTTTAATCATTTTTGGTGCGCTTCTATGGACTTTCTCCAGTTTGTCCACATCTTTCCTGAAACGTGGCGCCCAGAACTGGACACAATACTCCAGCTGGGGCCTAATCAGCACCGAGCAGAATGGAAGAATTACTTCTCATGTCTCGCTTACAACACTCTTACTAATGCATTCCAGAATGATGTTTGCTTTTTTTGCAACAGTGTTACATTGTTGACCCATATTTAGCCTGTTGTCCATTATGACTCCCCAGATCCCTTTCTGCAGTACTCCTTCCTAGGCAGTCATTTCCCATTTTGTATGTGTGCAACTGATTGATTGATCTTTCCTAAATGGAGTACTTTGCATTTGTCCTTATTGAATGTCTTCTTATTTACTTCAGACCATTTCTTCAGTTTGTACAGATAATTTTGAATGCTAATCCTATCATCCAAAGCACTTGCAACCCTTCCCAGTTTGGTATCATTTGCAGACTTTATAAGTGTACTCTCTGTGCCATTATCTACATCACTGAGGAAGATATGGAACAGACGCAGACCTAGGACTGATTCCTGCAGGACCCCACTCGATATACTCTTCCAGCTTGACTGTGACCCGCTGATACCTACTTTCTGGGAACAGTTTTCCAACCAGTTATGCACCCACTTCATAGTAGCTCTATCTAGGTTATAAAAAGAACAGGAGTACTTGTGGCTCCTTAGAGACTAACAAATTTCGTTCCCGGCCAATGGGAACTGCGGGGGGTGAGGGGTGAGGGAGGAGCACTGCTTGGAAGCTGGGGCAACACGGGGATGGAGGTCTCTGCTTCACCTCTCCTCCCTCACTCCCACCCCTGGCTGCAGGGATGTGATGCCAGCACTTTAAGGTGCAACACGGGGCTTGAGGGGGGAAATCCTGTGGATGTAGTTTGCCCACAGCTGGCCTGGAGGTAGGCCGGGGGGATAGGCGCTGCTTGACGGGCCGCAGGAAATAGCCCCACGGGCTGCGTGTTTGAGACCCCTGTTCTAGATAGTTAATGTACTCTTGAAGCCAGTTCTTGGCAGGTTTCAATTTTGGCTGCTTCCAAACTGTTTCAGTTTAAATACTGTAGGTTTTAGTAAATCAATTTCCTTTAAGGGTCTTTTTGTTGTTGCAATTATCAAGGTGAGATTAGCATACCTTACCTTTGCGCACCTCCTGCCCACCCCCGAGTCCAGAAAGAAAAGTACTTAGCTTTAAGATGAACAGAATGTAAACATAGTTACGAGAAAAATGCAAACAAAAATCAACAGGAACTTTCAAGTCTGATATGTTTCTATGTGTTTAAAATCTTCATTTCCACTTTATGATGTAAGTTTATCCTCAAAAAATGTTGGTTACAACTAAAGTCAGACACAACCCAGGGAGATGAGCGTCCTATTGGGTGATGGGAAGGAACGTGATCTCCAGAAAAGACACTTAAACTAAAAGATTAAATCCATTATTAACAACGAGACAAATTTTGGTCCCATTGAAATGTCAGACTTTTTTGCACTCCTCTACAGTGGATGGAAATAGATTCTGGTATTGTGCCAAAAAAAAAAAAAAAAAAAGAGGATGTGAGGGGTATTGTAAGAAGAGAAGCCAGAAATAGGGGACGTTTCTACAGTTGTAAATACTATGAGAAGAATAAAAAAATTATTCAGATTGATCCTGTAATTCTCTCTTCCTCTTCACATTTTCCATTACCCACAGCTACTTAATTTTTCTACAGAGCTAATAACTCTTATCTCTTCCTCCCTAGCCCCCACCCTATTAGAAGCCTCTAAGAAATGTAGCCAAATAAACCTGGGATAGAGGCATATTTTTGGACCTGGAGTTACTAAATCTTGATTTCATTTATTTGAAATTAAATTAGATTCATTTGGCCCTTAACTGTCTAATTTAGGGGAAAAAAAGGTTAATTATGTCAGAAGAATCTAAGTTAAAGCATTAAGTAGTCGGTTAATGAACTAAAATTTCTAAATCTCTCTGAAATAATCAAAGATCCATAAGCTTGAAACTATGGAAAACAACATCAAGTCCTGTAATATTAGAGTTCTATGTCTGTCTATAAATGCGTAGATTCATGTTATAACTTGCCTTCATCCTTATTTTTGGAAGCTGTGTGCTGGAAATAAAATTTGACCCACCCAAATAGTTACAGTGATAAAGATGTAATTAAATCAATGTCTTTTTTGTTTTTTCCGCTGATTCTTCTCCATTTTGTCTGATGTTTCTTTTGTATAACACGGTGTGAAATAAAGGTAGTGTTGCATCCAAAGTTTTATGAAATCTGATATATCATGGCAAATAAATCCACGTATTTCATAGTTCTATTTATTAATTAAGAAGGTAAATATGGAAGGTAAATAGACAGCCTAAGTGTGACAATTCTGCTTTTACATATCTTTCTGGAGGTTGGTATTTTAAGGAGTTGCTGCCTACTTATAGCCTCCAAACACTCCAGAACCTACCTCTTGCATGACAAAATTTGATGAGTAGAATAGATTGCCAGCATTGGAAGAGCAACTCAGGCTGCAGTAAACCATTTTTAAAAATCTGTAAAAAGCGACAGAGTCGTGTGGCACCTTATAGACTAACAGAAGTATTGGAGCATGAGCTTTCTTGGGTGAATACCCCACTTCATCAGACGCACTTCGTCTGACGAAGTGGGTATTCACCCACGAAAGCTTATGCTCCAATACTTCTGTTAGTCTATAAGGTGCCACAGGACTCTTTGTTGCTTTTTACAGATCCAGACTAACACAGCTACCCCTCTGATACTTAAAATCTGAATTATTGTCAGTAAGTCTTGCTTGCATCCATGTTATTTTCAGATGCAATTCATATTATTATAGTAGAGGTTCATCATTTTATAAAATATCTTGGTAGTCCATCGATCCGATGATGACAAATCTGTGCAGATCATCTGTTGTTGGTCTCATGATGTGCCCTCTGATGACTGTACAAGCCAATTCCAGAGGTACACATTTTGCTGCAGATGGTGCATGGGAAGTTCTCGGTCAGTGGACTGTGTGCTGCTGATGCTCTGTGACGTCGTTCGCGTGCCTCTTGTAGATGCCAGAAGCGGTCTTCCTCAAAGGTGATGCAGGTATTTCTAACTGGTGCACGCCACTGTGTTCTGTCACTGGCAGCGTCCTCAAGGTCACTAGGTTTGATACTGCTGTACTGCAGATTGGCTTTGATGGTGTCCTTGTAACGTTTCCTTGGACGACGTATATGCCGGATGCCCTGGGAGAGCTCACCATACAGAAGCTGGCGGGGGATTCTGTTGGCATCCATGTGGCTGACATGACCGATCCAATGTAGCTGTGACTTCATGATCATAATTTCGATGCTTGTCATCTGTGCTCTCTTGAGGACCTCGAGATTGGGCACTTTGTCTTGCCAAAGGATCTTCATGATGTTGCGGAGGCAGCGCATGTGGAATGTTTCAAGCTGCTTGATGTGACACCTATAGAGTGTCCATGTTTTGCACCCATACAAAAGAGATGAGAGAACAACAGCTCTGTACACAAGCAGTTTTGTTGACATCCAGATGTTGTGTGGTTTAAAACTTTGACACGCAGACAGCCAAGTGCCTGGCTTGCTTTGGATATTCGTGCATTGATCTCATTATCCAGTCATCCATCACTGGATATGACACTACCCAGGTATTTAAAGTTCTCCACTACTTTAAGCTGAGTGCTGTCAATGGAGATACTTGGGACAGAAGCATTTGATCCAGATGCAGGTTGATGAAGAACTTCTGTCTTTCCGAGGCTGATAGTTAGTCCGAAGAGTTGCTATATAAAATATAGTGTTAAAACAAAGAACAGTTATGGACTCCTGACTAACTGCATAATCCCTCAGAGCTAAAATTCAGTGAGAAGGTCTGTGACAGTTTAGTTCCATTTAGTGTCTGATCTGCATCTCGTTATGAATTTAAAACATTTCTTCAGCTGATGAAGAAACTTCGCAAACTAACAAGTTTCTTTCTCGGAGCTTGTTTTGGAAACTGACAGCTATGCATTATTAGAGACAAGATGGGTGAGCTAATATCTTTTCTCAGACCACCTTCTATTGGTGAAAGGACAAGCTTTCAAGGTGCACAGAGCTCTTCTTCGGATTTGGGAAAGGTACTCAGTGTCGCAGCTAAATACAAGGTCGAACAGATAGTTCTAACTACTTATGCTAAACTATGTGCTTTCTGTTGGATCTTGTGCCTCTGGGGCTGATCAGCCCAGTCAGTCTTCTCCACTCACTAAACGGGAAGAGAATATGGGGTGCTGATATTTGGTTGGGGAGGGGTGTTTAATTTCAGTAAACCAAGTAGCAATAAGAAATAGATAATACATTTAATAGCATCTTTGTATTATTTAAAATGTTCTTTTACCAAGTTGTCCAATATGACTTGAGGATTTTCTTATGTCATGCTGACCTATTGCACTTTTTTGACCCCTCCTACTTTACACTGTTCTGTTGAAAAAGAACAGGAAACTATTCAGATAAAGTATCGAGAACAAATGAATTCTGTCTAGTTATAGAAAGTATGTGGTCTCTGCTGTATTGCTGACTGTGGGCTTGTTTTGGCTGAAGAGGAAATTTGGATAGGAAATCTTTTAGATGAACTATTGGTCACAATTTGAAATGCTTGGATTTTCTCAGTTTACATCATAAAGATGTAAAGCATGAAGATCACTAGCTGCTCCTTCTTCCAACGGCCGCCTGACTTTACTATGCGTTTTAGAAACACTTCTGTGGAGATAGAAATGCTGATTGCATGGCTAGATTACCTGTTACCATTTCAGCTATAATGAGAGATCAGCTTCCATTTACTTCAAAGACTGCATTATCCCCAGTTAATTCTCTTTGTACTATGACGTGTATTCACTTCTGCCCTCACCTTGACTCATACAGTAAAAGAGAATCTGGGAAAGAGATGAACCCAGTTAAGGTAACTACTGTGGTGTTTCCTGCTCTTCTGGTTTTGAAGGAACGCATGGTGTGAACAATAAGGGCCGACTCCTGTCCTGCTCCATCCTTGGGAGCAGGGATATGGCACAAAGGTGCTCAGCTCTGGAAATATTGCTAGTCAGGACAGGATTTCACTAGGCATATGTGAAGGATGGGGTGTGCTCATCAGTGAACGAGAAATGCTTATCTCCCTGCTAGCATGTGCTGCTGATGTATACATTAATAGATGAAGGGAGAGCCGTGTCTCATTCATAACACCTGCAGACAGGCAGACTCCTTAAAAACATAAGGGTTGGTACAAAGAAAACAAAGGCTGTCATTGGATATGTACATCACAAAACCCTTCAGTAACTGAATGCAGAAGATGGACTTGACTTTAGTAAGACTACTCACATGAATAAAGTTACATCCATGCGTAAGGGGTGACAGGAAGGCCTTGGCTACACTAGCACTTTACAGCGCTGCAACTTTCTCACTCATACACCCCTGAGTGCTGCAAGATACAGCGCTGTAAAGCGCCAGTGTAAACAGTGCCACAGTGCTGGGAGCGCGGCTCCCAGCGCTGCAAGCTAAACCCCATGAGGAGCTGGAGTACATGCAGCGCTGGGAGAGCTCTCTCCCAGCGCTGGCGCTGCAACCATACTCACACTTCAAAGCGCTCTTGCGGCAGCGCTCCCGCAGCAGCTCTTTGAAGTTCCGAGTGTAGCCATACTCAGAGCGTAAGCTCTCTGGAACAGTCTTTCTATGTTTATGTGAAGTGCCTGTCTTAAAAACAAATTTTAAGTAATCTTTTGGGAGAGACAAGGTAGGTAAGGTAATACCTTTTGTTGGACCAACTTCTGTTGGTGGCAGGTACAAGCTTTCCAACTACAAAGAGCTCTTCTGATCTGGGGAAAGAAATCAGAGTTTCTGAGCTAAATACAAGTTGGGACAGACAGAAGTTGGTCCCATAACTTACCTAGCTTGGTTTTCTCAGATCCTGAGAGCAAAAACACTGCAAACAACTATTCTTTTGGTAAGAGAGGTAAGGAATTCTTTTAAAATGTGGGTATCTTGGTAACTTAGTTTTTTAAGGTCTTTATAAAAGTGTTTAATTTTATACATGAGAGTTCTCCCACTCTTCCCTGCAGCAAGAGTTAACTACCATTTCCAGACCTATTCTAACATTATGAAGCTACTTCAGCAACAAGAAAACAAACCAATTAAGGTTAAGGGAGGGTGGAGAGTGTTTTTTTTCGAATGGAAATGACTGGTAGAGAAAAACAGTTTATTTTCAGGCCTCCAAAAGGCTGTTGCAAACAGTATTTTTAAAGAAAGGAAATGAAATAAATGGTTGAGTGTTTTTTTAAAGTATGCAATAATTCTTCTCTTATTCAATTTGCTTGAGAAATACAGTACAGGAAACAAAGTATATCACTACATGTGTTACAGCTCTAGCAAGGCAATGAAGAGATGGTAACGTGGAGGGGCTAGGAAGGAATAGATCAAGCTTTCAGAAGGGAAAATTTAAGGAGGCTGCTGTGTAACTTAGCACAAAGAACTAAAGAGATGAATTAAGGGGCTGATTTGGGCAACTTGCTCCCTGTCTGACCTTGGGCAATCACTTGACCTCATTGTGTCTCAAGAAAGCCAACAGGAAATGGGCAGAATGCAAGACCAAGCAGGAGACCATCTCTGCTGAGATTTTCCAGATAAATTACTAAAAGAAAAAAGAAAGAAACATTCAAGGGTTCGGACCACGGGGAAAAAAGTATCAATAGTAAAAGCAAATGTGATGGGGTAGGGGGATGCTGAGGCAATATTATGTATAATTCTATTACATTCCGCCACTTCCTGCACGTCAGCGTAACCCTGTTGAAGTGTAGGCCAGAATTCTGTCTTTTTAAAAAGCATTGCACAGTGTTAAACCTCAGAGGTATTGTATGTTAAATCCTGAATTTAACTGTTATTAGTTCCCAGTCAACATCAAAGAGAGAGTACCATATGGTTTCTTAGTAAAACAAACATTTAAAAAACACATAAACATTGCAAATAGTATAAAACGTAAATAGCATTTGGAATACCCTGAACAACTTAAACAAAAGCTATTAGACAGCAAATCTACTGTTCCTTATATAGATTTTCCCAATTTGTTGCTGTTACATGTTTAAATGCTCAGTTGCAACATACCACTACATTATATGTGCTGAAGTAAAGAAAACACATTCCTCTCTGATATTCTATCAGAGATGATTTCTCAGTGTTTAGTGTGTGACCATAGTATGTAGTGTGTGTCACCTGGAATCTTCAGCAGTTAGAGGAACAGCTGCATCTTATTTTTTCGCAAACACTTTAGAGCCTTGTCAGCAAACAAAAGTCTGGAGTCTCTACAGTTAACAGCATTCCAGCCCTTGGGTTATAGCTGGCTGGACCTTGGTGAAACAGGAATCTGTGGACCATCCAAAGTGGTAAAGGTATTGGGATCAGCAAATAAAACACCTATTCCCAAGATTTCTATAAGGCTGTCCACCTACAGAGAAGGTGGTGCCTCCACAGTACCTAAGGGAGACCCCTGGGAGTGTTCAGGGAACTGCCCTCAGGAAAGCCA
Source organism: Gopherus flavomarginatus (assembly GCF_025201925.1). Taxonomy (NCBI): domain Eukaryota; kingdom Metazoa; phylum Chordata; order Testudines; family Testudinidae; genus Gopherus; species Gopherus flavomarginatus. Next base: position 63,930,830 of record NC_066625.1, read on the forward strand.
TTTACCAGCCACCCACTCTCACCCCGTGCATACAAGGAGATAATGACCATGATATGCTGGCCAGGATGTGTTCGGTGAGCCATTCAGTGGTTGGTATGGCTACCTTTTACCCCTTTTTGGGTTAGGGAATCTGAGACCATACTTAGAGGGACGAGGGCAATGGGAGCCTGGAGCCCCATCCCTTTCAAACATAAGCAGACTGTTGCTCAATTTGTATCACAGAGACCCCTGCTTAGGCAGATGGGGGTGCCGTAAGGGTTTTTCAGTGTCTATACAGTAGGAAGTGTCTGTCAGCACCATGAGAACTGAGACAAAGTTCAGCAACTGGCAACAGTTAACATTTGACATATGCCAGGTAGTAACATCTCACCAGCCAGTAAATCCACTGATGTTAACATCAGAGCCAATAATACCGCTGGCTGATCTTTTCAACCATGTGCCAGCTTCCTGAAGGTGAATGAAACCACAGGAGTCATGGCAACCATCCTGCATAACTACCAACCTTTTTGATTTTCTTTTCCAATCTTTAATAAAGCAGTCTTGCACTTGTTTTTAAGACCAGCAGGTGGCTGGTGTTTTTGTGTGTGTGTAAGAGAGTGAACGTGCAAGAATGTGTGTGGCAGGAACCCACAAAACTTGAGAACAGTACTTAAAGAATAATTTCTCAAATACCTAAAATAGCCCTCTGTCATAACCTATTCCTAGATTTGGACCTTAGCGTCCAAAATATGGGGGTTAGCATGAAAAACCTCCAAGCTTAGTTACCAGCTTGGACCTGGTAAAGCTGCCACCACCCAAAAAATTAGAGTGTTTTGGGGCACTCTGGTCCCCCCAAAACCTTCCCTGGGGACCCCAAGACCCAAATTCCTTGAGTCTCACAACAAAGGGGAATAAACCATTTCCCTTCCCTTCTCCCTTCCAGGTGTTCCCTCCCTGGCTTCCTGGAGAGATACACAGAAGCAAGCTCCGTGAATCTAAACAGAGGGACACCACCCTCCCTGTTTCCAGTCCTGGAAACACAAGTACTTCCCTCTTCACCCAGAGGGAATGCAAAGTCAGGCTAGTAAATCTAACACACATAGATTTCCCCCTGACTTCTTCCTCCCACCAATTCCCTGGTGAGCTACAGACTCAATTCCCTGGAGTTCCCCACCAGAGAAAAACTCCAACAGGTCTTAAAAGAAAGTTTTATATAAAAAGAAAGAAAAAATACATAAAAATAGTCTCTCTGTATTAAGGTGACAAATACAGGGTCAATTGCTTAAAAGAAATATGAATAAACAGCCTTATTCAAAAAGAATACAATTCAAACACTCCAGCAACTACACACATGTAATTACAAAAAAAAAAAAAAACAACACAATCTCTGTGTACTTACAACTGGGAAACAGGAGATTAGAAAGGCAGGAAACAGAAATCCTCTCATAGCCGAGAGAGAGTACAGGCAGAACACTAGAACAAAGGACTCACACCCAAACTTCCCTCCACCCAGATTTGAAAAAGTCTTGTTTCCTGATTGGTCCTCGGGTCAGGTGTTTCAGGTTACTCCTTTCCAGGTGTAAGAGACATTAACCCTTAGCTATCTGTTTATGACACGCCCCCCAAATTGCAGACAGTGGGGAAGCTCACTGACGGCGATTTCCTCCTAGAACTTTAAAATAAACAGATTAATACAACACATGCACCTTTACATATACCACTAAGTATATAACTAACAGACTTCTACATTTTAAGAACACTTTTTAACTACTGGATTCTGGGAAACTCTCACGGGAGAGTGCATCAGCTACTTTGTTAGAAGCTCCTGAGATGTGCTGAATTTCAAAATCAAAATCTTGGAGAGCTAAACTCCAACGAAGAAGTTTCTTGTTGTTCCCCTTGGCAGTATGAAGCCACTTTAGTGCAGCATGGTCAGTTTGTAGCTGGAACCGCCATCCCCAAACATATGGGCGTAGCTTTTCCAGGGCGTACACAATGGCATAGCATTCCTTTTCACTGACTGACCAGTGACTTTCCCTCTCAGACAGTTTCTTGCTGAGAAACATGACAGGATGGAAGTTGTGATCCGTTGCTTCCTGCATGAGAACTGCTCCTATACCACGCTTAGATGCATCCGTGGTTACTAGGAATGGCTTGTCAAAGTCCGGGGGCATGAGCACAGGGTCAGACAAGAGCGTTGCCTTAAATTGAGTAAAGGCCTTTTGACACTCATCAGTCCACTTAACTGCATTTGGCTGGGTCTTTTTGGTCAGGTCGGTTAGTGGGGCAGCGATTTGGCTGTAGTGTGGTACAAATCGCCTGTAGTACCCGGCCAAGCCTAAGAAGGATTGGACCTGTTTCTTTGACTTTGGGACAGGCCACTTTTGGATAGCATCCACCTTGGCCTGTAGGGGGTTTATGGTTCCTCGACCCAGCTGGTGCCCCAGGTAAGTCACTCTGTTTAGGCCTATTTGACACTTTTTGGCCTTAACAGTTAGTCCGGCCTGCCTGATGTGCTCAAAGGCCTTTTCCAGGTGTAGTAGGTGTTCGGGCCAGGAGTCCGAAAAAATGGCCACATCATCGAGGTAGGCAACTGCATATTCTCCCAGTCCTGCTAGTAGACCATCTACCAGCCTCTGGAAGGTGGCGGGTGCATTTCGAAGGCCGAAAGGAAGGACATTAAATTCATACACCCCCGCATGGGTGACGAATGCTGACCTGTCCTTGGCAGGTTCATCTAGCAGTACTTGCCAGTACCCCTTGGTTAAGTCTATTGTAGAGATGAACTGGGCACGTCCCAACTTCTTCAATAGCTCATCTGTGCGTGGCATTGGATAGTTGTCCAGATGAGTTACCGCATTTAGCTTACGGTAGTCCACGCAAAAGAGTATTTCCCCATCTCGTTTGGGTACCAGAACCACTGGAGATGCCCATGCACTGGTAGATGAGCGGATTATACCCATCTGTAGCATGTTCTGGATCTCCCGTTCTATAGCAGCTTGGGCATGAGGAGACACCCGGTAGGGTGGGGTTCTAATGGGGTGAGCATTACCTGTGTGAATGGAGTAGTATGCCCGTTCAGTCCGTCCTGGGGTGGCTGAGAACAGTGGGGCGAAGCTAGTGCACAGCTCCTTGATTTGTCGCCGCTGCAGACGTTCCAGGGTGCTTGATAGGTTCACCTCTTCCACGCCACCGTCTTTTTTCCCTTCGTAGTAGACACTGTCAGGCCACTCAGCATCATCTCCCTGGACTGTAAACTGACAAACCTGTAAGTCTCTGGAATAGAAAGGCTTGAGAGAATTAACATGGTACACTCTGGGCTTTAGTGAGGAATTGGGAAATGCTATGAGGTAGTTCACAGTTCCCAGGTGCTCTTGGACCGTGAATGGCCTTTCCCATGATGCTTCCATCTTATGGGCCTGTTGCGCCTTCAAGACCATAACCTGGTCTCCTACCTTGAAGGAACGTTCTCTGGTATGTTTGTCATACCAGGCCTTTTGCTCTTCCTGAGCATCCTTTAGGTTTTCTTTAGCAAGGGCTAAAGAGTGTCGGAGGGTGCTTGGTAGGTTGCTTTCAAAGTTCAGAATGTTAGTTCCTGGAGAAGACGTAAACCCCTCCCATTGCTACTGCACCAACTGTAATGGCCCCTTAACCTGGTGACCATAGACATGTTCAAACGGTGAAAACCCTAAACTGGGATGTGGTACAGCCCTGTAGGCAAACAGCAACTGCTGCAACACTAGGTCCCAATTATTTGAGTGTTCGTTGACAAATTTACGTATCATGGCCCCCAAAGTTCCATTGAACCTTTCCACCAGGCCATTGGTTTGATGGTGGTACGGGGTGGCAACCAAGTGGTTCACCCCATGAGTTTCCCACAGTTTTTGCATGGTCCCTGCCAGGAAGTTAGATCCTGAATCTGTAAGGATGTCAGAGGGCCAACCTACCCTGGCAAAAATGTCTATTAGGGCGTGACACACAGCGTTAGCCCTGGTGTTGCCTAGAGCTACTTTGTCATTTCCCAAACACGCCTACTACGTTGGGAAAAATTATGAGGCCTGGATATCAAGACACAATGTTAAATCCTTAAAAGAACTGCACCTCCTCATACAAATGGAGCAGTTCTTGGATGGTGTTCCTCAGGACATAACACGGTACATACAAGATGGAAAACTCAAAAATTTCACTGAGGCGGGGGAGATTGGAGCCACATGGATGGAAGTAGCAGAAAGCAAGAAAGCTACTGTCAAGGGGAACGAATACCCCAGGGGGCACACCAACCATAAACCCTACAACCGAGGACAGCCAAAGACCCCACATACAACCCAAGTAAAGCCACAGACGCCCTATTCTTCCACCTCACCAGTCTCCAGTAACTCACCTCGACCCAGTGACCACTCAGATGGAAGATGCTTTAAGTGTAATGAACTGGGACTTATCAAGGCCAACCGCCCAAAGACCACCATCCGAGTGCAGTTCATTACACCACCCTCACACCAAAGATCCCCAGGCCCAGATGCCTCTCAAATACCCTTGGAGCGAAGGGAAAATTTGAGAGTGGGCGCTAACATGCAAGCCAGAAACTGCAAGAGAGAGCAGAGGAAAAAAAATTCTCTCTGGTTCCTTTTAAAACCAAACTGTTTCTCTCTGCTTAAAAGCCCCTAGCAGAGAAAAGAAAAATATAATATTCCTACTGGCTTCTGGATTCTATCTTTCCCACAAACGCTGCCACCATGTCATAACCTATTCCCAGATTTGGACCTTAGCGTCCAAAATATGGGGGTTAGCATGAAAAACCTCCAAGCTTAGTTACCAGCTTGGACCTGGTAAAGCTGTCACCACCCAAAAAATTAGAGTGTTTTGGGGCACTCTGGTCCCCCCAAAAACCTTCCCTGGGGACCCCAAGACCCAAATTCCTTGAGTCTCACAACAAAGGGGAATAAACCATTTCCCTTCCCTTCTCCCTTCCAGGTGTTCCCTCCCTGGCTTCCTGGAGAGATACACAGAAGCAAGCTCCGTGAATCTAAACAGAAGGACGCCACCCTCCCTGTTTCCAGTCCTGGAAACACAAGTACTTCCCTCTTCACCCAGAGGGAATGCAAAGTCAGGCTAGTAAATCTAACACACATAGATTTCCCCCTGACTTCTTCCTCCCACCAATTCCCTGGTGAGCTACAGACTCAATTCCCTGGAGTTCCCCACCAAAGAAAAACTCCAACAGGTCTTAAAAGAAAGTTTTATATAAAAAAGAAAGAAAAAATACATAAAAATGGTCTCTCTGTATTAAGGTGACAAATACAGGGTCAATTGCTTAAAAGAAATATGAATAAACAGCCTTATTCAAAAAGAATACAATTCAAACACTCCAGCAACTACACACATGTAATTACAAAAAAAAAAAAAAAAACAACACAATCTCTTTGTACTTACAACTGGGAAACAGGAGATTAGAAAGGCAGGAAACAGAAATCCTCTCATAGCCGAGAGAGAGTACAGGCAGAACACTAGAACAAAGGACTCACACCCAAACTTCCCTCCACCCAGATTTGAAAAAGTCTTGTTTCCTGATTGGTCCTCTGGTCAGGTGTTTCAGGTTACTCCTTTCCAGGTGTAAGAGACATTAACCGTTAGCTATCTGTTTATGACACCCTCGTAAAACAACTTTGCTTTCTAAAAGATCACGCACACTTATTTTCATGGGCTAGGAGTTATATGTTTAATCCTGAGAAATATTATTTTCATCTAAATTTGTCATTTGAATATTAACTATAAAAAGATGTGGTATCTTTAATTCTATTGAAATGTTTCTTTGTAATTGTGTGTTAGCCAATCTCTCCTCTTCCCTCTCCACTATCACCTAATTACCAATAATTTGGGCAGGCACAGACTGTTTTATCTGGCATCAACATTAGCCTCTCTCCCTGAAATCTAAATTGATCAATTGGCATTGAGACTAACAATGTCCTGTTATTTTTGTGTCTTCCAGTTAAACAAGACAGCTGTCTCTCAAATTTTTGCATGGATTTTATTTGGAATTGTTGGTTTATTTGTGGTTTATTCAACCTGATAATTAGATTCATTTGATTTTTATATGCATTCTGTTTCTGCTTTTGCTGAATTTTTGAGTTCAATATAAAATGGAAAACCTGTGTAGTTTGGATATTCCCTCCCCCCAAGACATTAGGGTTCCAAACCTGAGAAGCCCTTGGAGTGAAGAAGAGGTCTCTCTGTGACTTACCTTGTAGTGGTCCCATAAAACTGACTCTAGTGCCTGAACTGGAACAGTTTGTTTTCTGAGGGAAGGTTGACTTATGTACTGATCATTTCTTTCTATAAGCAAAGTGAGTTCCAGAACCATGGGGCCTTGTGTAATGGATATGAGCTATTCCCCATAAGAAGTCTATACTCCTTTCAGAAGCTAGTTGGAGAATTCAGCATATAAACAACTAAAAGTAATTAGCATTTTACATTTCTTGAAGTTGAATATTAATGACTCCTATTCTGCTTTTACTGCCCAGTTAAAACCATCCTGGTCCATGCTGCATCAGAAAATTCCTTAAAAAAATTAATTCAAAAGTAATGCAAGTGTTTAATCTGTTAAATAAAAACTAATTGTATGTCCCTGCCATATGAATAGCTATGACATTAATAACACTGTGTTAAAGTACTATGAATGCTGACTTGTGTGACAACAAAAGTGTTCAACTTCTTAAAATATAAAAAGAAAAGGAAATTGCTTGGTCTGCATTATGAATGAAGAACCTACCAACAAAATATAGTTTTCCCAAAATGTTGAATATCTGAAACAAACAGATTTAACAAGACTTTTTGGGTGAAGTTCTGGTTCCATTGAGATTAATGGGAGCTTTACCATTGACTTCAGTGGAACCAGGATGTCTTTCTGTATAGGTTGATGGTGGGCGACTGTTTTGTGTGTGGTTCAAGGATTTCTATAGCAGGTTGGGAAGGCAGAACTTTTACATGGAGCTGAGGACTTGTGAGGAACAAAGAAGGGCGGGAGGACTGGCCCTTTGTATAAGGGGATGTGAGAGGGTATCCTTGTATGGTGTGTGTCAACCAGGAACAAAATGTGACAGCTCATTAACATAAGTCCTTGAAAACAGGTTTATGAAAGTGCTGACACAACCTTAGCTAAGTGGCACCGCAATGAAATCTGTCTCTTTTATTATGCCATAGCTTACCTCACAGTATAAACATGTTGCATGATTGATAAATAAGGTATATTCCTAATATTGTAATTTTATAACTAAGGCAATATTCCTAATATTAAAATTTTATAACTTTTCCAGCTTCTCTAAGAAAAGATGATTTTAAAATGACATTGATTGTACAGATCTCTAATGAGCCACACAGAGCTTATTTTGACCGTAATAATAATAAACTAGCACTAAAATAAATACTTATAATTTTACATGATCAGAAGAACATCCCAGTGCTTAGTTTCCTAATCTGTTTTTGTATTTTCATGAATAAAGTGTCTGGATGGTCATGAGTTACACTGTAATCAAAACTTGTCTGCACTCCTCTGCACTGAAGTTATGGTCAGATTCTGATCCTTATTAAGCTAGTATAAATTCTGTATCTTTGATAGAGTCAGTCTAGATTTATACCAGTGTAACTGAGCACAGAATCAGACCTGTGCATGTCCTCCTTCATGTCCTGATATTTCATAGCACAAGAGAATCCCCTTTATTTCTGGAGTCATTTCATTTTAAATATGAATATGTTGGCAGGTATTGCTATATGATATGAGGTTTACTTTTAATCAAGAAATTTAATATTGACATTAGTAAACATTTGAAATTTTGCACGTACAAAAATACCTTTACATTATTTTTTTAAAACTTGCAAACTCTGCTCACAGTAAAAACAAACAAACAAAAAATCCCCATTTCCTTCATACTAGAAACAAAAGACCAATGACTATAGACATGCCAATTACAATGTGACTTATGGGACCGTTAGGCAATGTGGAAACATTCTTACGTTTAGCTTGTCACCAAATAAGTTAGCCTTAATCCCCTAAATACTGACCCATTAAATACAATGTCATACCTAGTTGAACTGCAGTACTGTTCAGTTCAGTTGGGAAATTGAACATCATGGTGTCTAATGACACTACTGAGTTGTTCTAAGGTTTTCCATTAAAAGCTCAAAAACAATCCATGTCTCAGTGAAATTTGTTGCAGCAGTAAAAATACAGCATCCAGAACTGAGTTTCCTCTGCCGACTTTGAGAGTTAACATGGTTGGCAAGAAACCCTCGAAACTAGGCAACCACAGTGTTGATAACTGTGGTCAGAGTACATAAATCCTGGTAGAAAGCTAGATTGGTTTCATTAAAGGCAGACTGATCTGAATTTCAAATTGTAAAACATAAATTGCTAACATAAAACAGACTGCATTGTAAATATGCAATTTCTCTAGTTCATGTGTTTTGATAAACTACAATTGAAAATGCATTTCCAACATGGCGCTTGGGGATTTGAGTGCATAAGCACTTCAAATATTTCTGTTTTATGCTAGTTTGAGGGTCTTAATGTCCACAAGCTTTGCTTCAGCTTTATCCCACAAAGTCTTAGAATAGTAGGTGTTCTGGAGTGGGCAGAATTAGGTAGTGGGTGACTACATACCTTTCATCCTTGGAAACCTTGAGGTTTGTATGCCTTAGTTCACATGTGTCAAGGTTTCCTCCCCACTCTAAACTTTAGGGTACAGATGTGGGGACCCGCATGAAAGACTCCCAAGCTTATTTTTACCAGCTTAGGTTAACAGTACGCTGCCACCACCAAGCGAGTTAACCAAATATTTAGGGAGAGCCACTTGGAACTCTGCCTTTCCCCAAATATCTCCCAAGTCCCTAACCTCCCTTTTCTGGGCAGGCTTGAGAATGATTTCCCCCCAAGCCCCTACACCCCTTTTCCTGGGTAGACTTGAGAATAATCCTCCCCTACACCCCTTTCTCCGGGAAGGCATGAGAATGTCCCCTCACTACTTAGTCCTTCTGGTCAAGTATCAGCTGGGTTATGTGAGCTTCTTAACCCTTTACAGGTAAAAGAGGAATTAACCCTTACAACCCCCAAATCATAGACAGTGCTAGACCACACTGGCTGTGATTTCTTCCTAGAACTTTAGGAGAAAACAGAATTAATAAGACACATGCACCTTTATATATACTACTGATTATGTAAAAACTAACAATATTTTTCACATTTCAAGGATTATTTTAACCAGTTGATTCTGGGACACTTTCATGGGAGAGTGCATCAGCCACTTGGTTAGAAGCTCCTGAAATGTGTTGTATTTCAAAATCAAAATCTTGGAAAGCTAAACTCCACCAAAAAAGTTTTTTGTTATTGTCCTTAACAGTGTGAAGCCACTTCAGCGCAACATGGTCGGTTTGTAGTTGGAAATGCTGTCCCCAAACATATAGGCGTAGCTTTTCCAGCACGTACACAATGGCGTAGCATTCCCTTTCACTGATTGACCAGTGGCTTTCCCTCTCAGACAGTTTCTTGCTGAGAAACACGACAGGATGGAATTCTTGATCCAGTCCTTCCTGCATTAAAATTGCTCCCACACCATCCACGGACGCATCTGTGGTTACTAGGAATGGCTTGTCAAAGTCCGGGACCCTGAGCACAGGATCAGACATGAGTGTCGCCTTAAGCTGGTTAAAGGCCTTCTGACGCTCATCAGTCAACTGAACTGCATTTGGCTGTGTCTTTCTGGTTAGGTCTGTCATTGGGGCAGCGATTTGGCTGTAGTGTGGTACAAATCGCCTGTAATATCCGGCCAAGCCTAAGAATGATTGGACCTGTTTCTTTAACTTTGGGAAAGGCCACTTTTGGATAGCATCCACTTTGGCCTGTAGCGGGTTTATAGTTCCTTGACCCACCTCGTGTCCAAGATAAGTCACTCTGTTTAGGCCTATTTGACACTTTTTAGCCTTAACAGTTAGTCCTGCCTGCCTTATGAGCTCTGACCATGAATCAGAAAAAATGGCCACATCATCAAGGTAGGCAACTGTGGATTCTCCCAATCCTGCTAGAAGACCATTTACAAGTTTCTGGAAGGTGGCGGGTGCATTTCGCAGCCCGAAAGGGAGCACATTAAATTCATACACCCCTGCATGAGTGATGAAGGCTGACCTTTCTTTGGCAGGTTCATCTAGTGGTACTTGCCAGTACCCCTTGGTTAAGTCTAAGGTAGAGATGAACAGGGCATGTCCCAGTTTCTCGAATAGCTCATCGGTGTGTGGCATTGGATAGTTGTTGGGACGAGTTACAGCATTTAGCTTACAGTAGTCCATGCAAAAGCATATCTCCCCATCTGGTTTGGGAACTAGAACCACTGGAGATGCCCATGCACTGTTAGAGGGACGGATTACCCCCATCTGTAGGGTAACAGCTCCCCGGCGGTCTTGGACCGTGAATGGCCCTTCCCACAACGCTTCAATTTTATGGACCTGGAGTGCCTTCTCCTACTTTGAAGGACCACTCTTTGGAATGTTTATCATACCAGGCCTTTTGCTCTTTCTGAGCATCCTTTAGGTTTTTTTTAGCAAGGGCTAAAGACGGATTACCCCCATCTGTAGCATGTCCTGGATCTCCCGTTCTATAGCGGTTTTGGCTTGAGGAGACACCCGGTATGGTGGGGTTCTAATTGGGCAAGCATTACCTGTGTCAATAGAGTGGTATGCCCGTTCAGTCCGTCCTGGGGTGATTGAGAACATTGGCACGAAGCCAGTGCACAGCTCCTTGACCTGCTGTTGCTGCATACGTCCAAGAGTCATGGAGAGGTTCACCTCTTCCACGCTACCGTCACTTTTCCCTTTGTAGTAGACACCTTCAGGCCACGGAGCGTCATCTGTTCCCTGGGCTGTAAACTGGAAAACCCTTAATTCTCTGGAATAAAAGGGCTTTAGAGAATTCACATGTTATATCTTAGGCTTTAATTTTGAGGTGGGGGATGCTATGTGATAGTTAACAGCTCCCCGGCGGTCTTGGACCATGAATGGCCCTTCCCACAACGCTTCCATTTTATGGACCTGGAGTGCCTTCAAGACCATGACTTGGTCTCCTACTTTGAAGGACCACTCTTTGGAATGTTTATCATACCAGGCCTTTTGCTCTTTCTGAGCATCCTTTAGGTTTTTTTTTAGCAAGGGCTAAAGAGTTTTGGAGGGTGCTTTGTAGGTTGCTTACGAAGTCTAGAATGTTAACTCCTGGAGAAAGTGTAAACCCCTCCCATTGCTGCTTCACCAACTGTAATGGTCCCTTAACCTCGCGACTGTACACAAGTTCAAATGGTGAAAACCCTAAACTGAGATGTGGTACAGCCCTGTAGGCAAAAAGCAACTGCTGCAACACTAGGTCCCAATCATTGGAGTGCTCCTTTATGAATTTACGTATCATGGCCCCCAAAGTTCCATTAAACCTCTCCACCAGGCCATTTGTTTGATGGTGGTAAGGGGTGGCAACCAAGTGATTCACCCCATGAGCTTCCCACAGGTTTTTCTTGGTCCCTGCCAGGAAATTAGTTCCTGAGTCCGTAAGGATGTTGGAGGGCCAACCTACTCTGGCAAAAATGTCTGCTAATGCCTGGCACACACTTTTAGCCCTGGTGTTGCTTAAAGGTACTGCTTCCAGCCGTTGGGTGGCAAAATCCATGAAAGTTAGTATGTACTGTTTTCCTCTGTGTGTCTTTTTTTGGGAAAGGACCCAGAATATCCACAGCTACTCGCTGAAACGGAACCTCAATTATGGGAAGTGGCTGGAGAGGTGCTTTGACCTGGTCTTGGGGTTTTCCCACTTGTTGGCACACCTCAGGAGACCAGACCTAATTAGAAACATCCTTGCCCATTCCCTCTCAGTGGAAAGACTTTCCCAAACGATCTTTGGTTCTGTTTACCCCAGAATGACCACTAGGAGGATCATGGGCTAAGCTCAAGAGCTTTTCCCGGTACTTAGTTGGAACTACCAACTATCTTTGAGGATGCCAGTCTTCCTGGTGTCCACCAGAAAGAGTCTCCTTGTATAAAAGTCCTTGTTCTACAACAAACTGGATCAAGAATTCCATCCTGTCATGTTTCTCAGCAAGTTACTGTCTGAGAGGGAAAGCCAGTGATCAGTCAGCAAAAGGAAATGCTACTCTATTGTTTACGTGCTGGAAAAGCTATGCCCATACGTTTGGGGACAGCGTTTCCAACTACAAACCGACCAGGTTGCACTGAAGTGGCTTCACACCATCAAATACAAAATGGAATTTTGTTGTCTCCTCCAAGCTTGTACACATGTCAAAGCTACTTCACAATTTAGCACAGGTGGCAAAAACCCAAGACTACAGTAATGAGATGTTGCAGGAGGTCAGGATTGAGAAGCACTGACAGTTTGTACAGCACATGCCCTTTCTATGAGCCAAACCCTGTAATCTTTCCTTAGTCCTTACTCAAGTACAATGTCTACTGACTTCTATTTAGGTTCCTTCCTTTGACTTCGGTGGGAGTGTTTTGCCTGAGGAGAGACTGCATGATTTGGCTCTTCGGTGCTGTTAATTTCTCACTTTACTAAGCACTACATTCACGCACCAGTATTTGAGAGACATGGGGGAAGGAAATGCTCTCATCTTTTCATTGTATTGAGTCCAATCACATGAAGATCCTAAATGTAAACAGATGTCTATTTTCTAAATTGTCAGCATATTGCTGAAATGTAATATTTTTGTTAACGTCATACAGAAATTTTATTGCAGAACATTGAATCTCTGGTTGTTTTTAAGCAATATTAAAAGATCATTGCTGTACTGAAATTGGGCAGGACTCCAGTAGGATTGCTCTCTGTTTTATCCTCTCTGTGGAAGAAATGGGAATTACTGAATTCCTTTGGCTATTGATACTCACCTTGGGGAGGACTGACATGCAGGATTTTTTTCTTAATTTTCTACTGTTGTGTAAAATATGACACGATTATGCATAACTACCTTCCCTTGGTTAACACCAGCATAGGAAGCAGGAGTCTATGGTGGCTTAGACTCATTAAACAGTTTTAAAATCAAGTCCCTCAGGCATCACTGAGGCTTTTTTTATTTAGGGTGGTGGCTAAATGAAGTGTCTTGGCAAAGTATAGCCACAGGAGTCCTTTTTGGCAGCACAAGGGAAATATATATAGAGATTGCATTCCAATTCTATGGAGAAAGTGGGGGATATGAAGGGAAACTGTGAGGGGGGGGATTAAACATAAGAAAATACAGAGTTCCTTCAAGCACTGAGCAAATACCCTAGTGACTTTGTTCAGTAAAGCAAACAGTTTAAATACCTTGAGTTGTGTATGAAACTGAGCATTTCACAAATGAAACAATAGTTGTTTTCCTGTACATTACCATGTTACTGGTCCTGTTCTCCTACGAAAGGATTCAAGTAGCTCCTGTTAAAATCAAAATAAATTCTGAGCTACCTTTTCATGGTCAATTTTCCAATGTGTTTACAGTGCCCTCTGTATACCTCATTGTAAAGAAGAGTTGGAAACATTTTCCAAGTGATGATGGTTAAGCTGAACATTTGACTTCAAAATGTCAAAGTACCTATTGTCTGGGATTTAGTTAATTATTGTATGTTTGAAAAATGACAATGAATAAACAAGCTCAGCAGTTATTGCCACATAAAGAATTCTGAAAGTGGCTAGTTTGGAAGGTGGCAGCATGGCCCGGTTCCAGCCAGGCAGTGCAGCTGTAGCACCGCCAGCCACTGATGCTCCATGCAGCGCAGTAAAGGGGCAGGGAGTGTGGGGGGGGGTTGGATAGAGGGCAGGGGAGTTTGGGGGGTGGTCAGGGGGCAGGGGTGTGGATAGGGGATGGGGTGGTTGGAGGGGAACAGAAGGTTGAATGGGGGTAGGGGTCCTGAGGAGGGGGGCAGTCAGGAAGGAGGGATTCGATGGGGTGGCAGGGGTTCTGGGAGGTAGTCACGACAGGTAAAAGGGGTGATTGGATGAGGCAGGGGTCCCAGAGGGGCTGTCAGGGAACAGGGGAGGTTGGAGGGGCAGGAGTCCTGGGGGGGAGGTGTCAGATAGGAGGTGGGGGCCAGGCCATGGCCCCCTCCCCTAACCAGCCTTCCATACAATTTATGAAACCCAATGTGGCCCTCAGGCCAAAAAGTTTGCCTGCCCCTGCTTTAGAGGAAGTGAACAGAAGAACAGCGCAATTTCTCAAGTGATCCTTCCCTTGTCATCCAATCCCAGCTTCTAGCAGTCAGAGGTTTAGGGACACCCAGAGTGAGGTTGAATCCCTGACCATCTTGTCTAACAGCTCCATGAACTACTTTAACTGAGTTCAGAAAAGAATTATATTTTTGTCAAGTTCCATAGATTGATTTTGCATTGTGTGAAGAAGTACTTCCTTATGTTTGTTTTAAACCCACTGCCTATTAATTTCATTGGGTGACCCCTGATTTGTGTTTATGGGAAGGAGTAAATACCACTTCCCTATTCACTTTCTCCCCAGCATTCATGATTTTATAGACCTTTATCATATCCCTCCTCAGTTATTTATTTTCCAAGCTGAACAGTCGATCTTTTTAATCTCTCCTCATATGGAAGCTGTTTCGTACTCCTGATAATTTTTGTTTCCTTTCTCTGCACCATTTCCAATTCTAATATATCTTCTTTGAGATGGGGTGACCAGAAATGCACATGGTATTCTATGTGTGGGCAGACCATGGATTTATGTAGAGGTGGTATATTTTCAGTCTAATTATCTATCCCTTTCCTAATGATTCCTAACACTCTGTTAGCTTCCCCCTCCCCATTGCTGCTACACATTGAGCAAATATTTTCAGAGAAATATACATGATTGCAAGATCTTCCTTGAATGGTAACAGCTAATTTTGGACCACATTGTTTTATGTGTAGTTGGGATTATGTTTTTCAATGTGTATTACTTTGCATTTGTCAACATTGAATTTCATCTGCCATTTTGTTGCTCATTCACCCAGTTTTGTGAGATCCTTTGTAACTCTTCGTAGTTAAGACCAAAGCTGATTATTTTAAGTAATTTTATATCATTTGCAAACTATGCCAACTCATTGTTTATCCCTTTTTTCAGATCATTTATAAATATGTTGAACAGCACAGGTCCCAGCACAGATGTTTGGGGAATCCTGTTATCTACCTCTCTGCTCTGAAAACTGACCATTTATTCCTATCTTTTATTTTCTATCTTTTAACCAGTTATGGATCCATGAGAGGACCTTCCCTCTTATCCTATGACTGCCTACTTTGCATAAGAACCTTTGGTGAAGAACCTTGTCAAAGGTTTTCTGAAAATCCAAGAGCCACTGGATCACCCTGTGACATACTATACCTTGGGGGAGCCTCTTGTAACTCCCATATTCCTCATTTAGATATAATTGTGCTCTTGCATATAAAGCATGTCATGTGAGGTATCAGGGGAAAGGTTATGATCTAATGAAAGTCATTTCTTTATTCATATATATATATATATCTATCTCATGAATGCATATGAAGTTATGAGAATTGTGTTGTATGGTTGTCACTAAAACATGCTGTAAATTGGGGAATCATCCAGATATTAACTCCCCAGAGACAAGGAAAGTAACCAACACCCGGGCAGGGTATCAAACAACCCATCAGAGGAATTGCTCAAACTTGCTTGGGGACTCAGCAATGCCCACGAGACATGCCTGGACTTGTGGACCCCAAGCACATGGGAGTGAGGGTATTAAACAGAACACAAGCCCCCCATTCCTGGCCTTTCTCCTGCCCCTACCTATGCTGCAAGCAACCAAGACACTCATAGAAGACTGAAGACTCCAGCAGAGGAGACTGGCCCAGGTTTAAGGGACAAACTTGTATATTAAAGACTGCAATATCCAGTGGGGTGAGAAAAACTGCTTAGTCTAGATGTTGCCCAGTCTAATAGGGTCGAGAGTTTAGAGTGTGTGCTTATATTTTCTTTTCTTTTGGTAACTAACTCTGACTTTTTGCCTATCACTTAAAATCTATCTTTTGTAGTCAATACATTTAACTGTTTATCTTTACCAGTGAATTTGCCTGAAGAGTGTTGCAAATCTGCTCAGGTTTGCAAAGGCTGGTGTATATGCACTTTCTATTGATGAAGTGGTGAACCAATTAATAAATTTGCACTGCTCGTCTTGAGCAGTGCAAGGCAGTATAGTCCTGAGATACAGTGCTGAGAGCTGAGGGCATTTGGCTGGTCCTTTCCCTGTATGATTCATGAGTGGCTCTGGGAGCATTCATGCAGTATAGCTTGGTGTGGAGCGCCACATGCTGTTGTGCTGAGTAATCACAGGCCTGGAGGGGTTTGCTGCTTGTCACTAGCAAAGCATTGTGAGAGTCAGCTCAGGCTGGAGAGTCAGGAGGGTACAGCTGTCCCCACAGTCCCAGCCTGTACCCGAGGGATGCTGGCACACACCCTTGTGCACATGGTTCTTGACACCCTCCAAGAATTTTAATAGATAAGTGTGGCATTATTTCCCTTTACAAAAGCTGTGTTGGCTCTTCTCCAACATATTGTGTTTATCTATGCATCTGACAAATCTGTTCTTTGCTATAGTTTCAACCAATTTGCCTGGTACTGAGGTCAGACTTACCAGCCTGTAAGTGCCAGGATTGTCTATGGAGCCCTTTTAAAAAATTTGCATTACATTATTTAATCTTCAGTCTTCTGGTACAGAGGATGATTTAAGTGATAGGTTACATACCACAGTTAATAGTTATGCAATTTCATATATGAAATTCCTTCATAACTTTTGGGTGAATACCATCTGGTCCTAATGACTTACTTTTTAATTTATCTTTTTTTTTGTTTAACACTTCTATTGATACCTCAGTCTGGGAAAGTTCCCCAGATTTGTCTAAAAAGAATGGGTTAGGTGTGGGGATATGAGGGAGATTCTCTGCAGTGAAGACCAATACAAAGAATTATTTTACCTTCTCTACAACGGCCTTGTCTTCCTTGAGTACACTTTTAGCATCTTGATTGTCCCGTCATCCCACTGATTGTTTTCAGGCTTCCTGCTTCTGATGTCTTTTTTTTTTTTTAAATTGCTGTTAGAGTTTGTGTCTTTTGGTAGTTGGGCTCTTCAAATTCTAATTCAACAATCTGGTTCCATTTTGGTTTAGGTGAAACCTATGCTTCCTGCATAGGCTCCTCCTTTCCCCAAAAGTTCCCCAGTTCCTAATAAAGCTAAATCCCTCCTCCAAACGCTATTGTCTCATCCACACATTGATATCCTGCAGTTCTGCTTGCCTAACTGGCTGTGTGTGTAGAACTGGAAGCATTTCAGAGAATGCTATCATGGACGTCCTGGACTTTAATCTCTGACCTAGCAGCCTAAATTTGGCCTCCAGGACCTCTTTTCTACCTTTCCCTATGTCACTGGTACCTACATACACCATGACCACCGGTTGCTCCACAGTACTGTACATAAGTCTGTCTAGACGTCCTGAGAGGTCTATAACCTTCACATGCAGCAGGCAATTCACCATGCCGTTCTCCCAGTCATCACAAACCAACTATCTCCATTTCTAATAATCAAATCCCCCATTACTATTACCTATCTCTTCATAATAACTTGGCTTCTTTCCCCGAGAGGATATGATGACATCATATGGAAGAAGGCTCCCAACTATGGGACTGTTTCCCTTCACTCTAGTTTATGTTCTTTTTCCCCCTCAACAGCAAATAGGCTGTCAGTCAGGGAATCGGACCACTCTACTTTGTCCCGGAAAGTCTTGTCTGGGTACCTCTTGGTCTCTCTCATCTCCTCCAGTTCAGCCACAGGTGTCTGTAACCAGTACTTGGTCTCTGAGGGCCATGAATTGCTTGCACCAAATGCGCGCACACATGCTACCTGACCACAAGGCAGGTAATTCATACATGCTGCATTCAGTGCAATAAACTGGATTCTCCCCTCCCCCACAACACACACACTCACTCTGCTGCTTGACTTCTGCCTGCATGATTTTTACTTCTGTGGCTTTTTGTTTTGTTTTTGAGGAGGGGGCATTTATTGGCCTAAGTTTAGAGAATGTTTGTATGATGTATTTGCCTGTCACACTCCCTCGCAAAACTCCCTCTGGTCACTTGGGAGCAAGCTTTTTAAACCTCTGTTCTCCCTGAGTTAGCTCCTCACCTTCATCAAGGGATCCTAAAGGGATTACGGATCCAAGAATGGCAGGCTAGAGCCCCACTAGGAAGCTCTCAGCCTTGCATAGCAGGCCACTAGGCTCAGCACATAGACCCCCCAAACAGACTACACTATAAACTTCAATCGAGCAAGCACATGGCAAACAAGCAAGCACGCAACAAATAAACAGACAGCAAACTTGCCTCCAGGGTTCACGTAGTCATTCCTCCTTCACCTGGAAACTCCCTCTCAGACCTCCACTGTTTGCTAGCCACTGGAAAATTAAAGAATACATTGGATCGGTCGTATGAAAAGTAGTTTGTGTTATCAATGGGTCATCTGTCCTTAGGGCACTGCAGCAACACTGGATAAAATCCAGTTTAAGATGAGGAGAGTCTGTGCACTGTGATAATATTTAAACTGTCAGCTTGCTTTTCCCTGCCTAAAACAGCTGTGGATAGGGCTGGTGCTACTTCCCCTTGATGAAGATGATTTGTCGCTGTGCTCCAGATTCTGTCACCTTTACTCACCTGAGTACTGCCTTACTTTGCACATAGCTCCATTTAGATAAATATGACTACTTGCAACAGTAAGGTGCTACTCAGTGTTAGAAAGGGTGGTGACTCTACCTATTTATATTTCCCTCATCACGGTAGTAGAGGTCACACAGGAAGTGTCTGTCCGAGCCAGGATCTGAACCTAGATCTCCTGAGTTCCAGTCCTGTGCGGTATCCACTAGTACATTTTTTCCGGCCCCTAAATCTGACTCTTAAAATTCTGAGAAACTGAATAAAATAGGAAGATGAACTACCTTTGAGTGTAGAGAAATGATGGTTCTGTTCATAATGAATCACCATGTATTCTAGACTTGATTGGCTGTCAGATCACATTTAATGCTTTGTTTAATCCTTTATATCATCATGGTTTGAGTGGGTAGTGGAATCTCTGGTGGTGAAGAATTCTGCCTGTCCAACTGCTGTGAACTTTCTTGGCAATTATTTGGAATCCATGTCAAAAACCTCTGATTGTTCAGAGGTTAGTTAATTGAGTCTAAAAGGGAGAGAAGTAAAGTCTATGCAAGGCCACACAAATTTCTTCATGCTAGTGTTGCTATCAAACTATCATCAACAAAAAGGGTAATAGAGACTGCATCCCACAGCCTATCAATTGAAATATCTGTTGAAATATTATTTTATCTTCTGACTCTGATTATTTGCCATTATTTGCTCTGATGAACCTCATATTTTAGCCAAATTCCATTCCCATTCAACTTGCCCTTGGGCAGTCCTCACATCCTTCTGAAGGGATTTGCAGCCAGCGTAAAGCAGAATGGTGTGGGAATTTTCCACAGGAAATAAGTCAAAATGTAGTTCAGTTTTCAAAATGAGACCACTTCTTGGGACTTACTGGGAAAGAGGTCTACGAGGGCAGATGGAATTCAAGCAGCAGTGAAAACAGGAGCATCTGACTTAAACACAAATGCACACTGGTGATTCATGAGAAGTGGAAAATATTTAGAAGTTAAAGCAGACTTTAGGTGTTTATAGGGTAAACTGCCTTTGTGTGTTTATATATATATTTGTTTGTGTGGCTGTCTGTATTTCTTTCTTGCACATATACAAATAGGCACTTCCATGGTACTTTCATATGAGGAGCTTCATTTTCTTTTTTCAAACACAGATAAACGTAGTCTCAAAGCATCCTTGCGAATGAGCTAGATCAGGGGCGGGCAAACATTTTTGGCCTTAGGGCTGAATCAGGTTTTGGAAACTGTGCCTCCCCAAACAGCCAGTCGTAGCCGGCCCTGCCTCCTATCCGACCTCCCTCCCACTTCTCGCTCCCTGATGGGGCCCCCTCCCCCCCGCAGGACCCCTGCCCCATCCACCCCTCTGCTCCCAGTCCCCTGACCGCCCCCGGAACCTCCACCCCTGACTGCTCCCTGCTGCCCCACCCAATCCCCACTCCTTCCTGACTGCCCTCCGGGACTCCTGCACCCATTCAAACCCCCATTCCCTGCCCTCTGACTGCTCTGAGCCTTATCCACACCACCGCCCCCTGACCACCACCCTGAACTCTCCTGCCCTCTATCCAACCCCCCCCTGCTCTCTGTCCCCTGACTGCCTCTGGAACCCCTGCCCCTGACTTCCCCCGCCACCTCATCCAACTCCCCCTCCTTCCTGACTGCCCTCGGAACCTCCGCCCCCATTCAAACCCCCTGCTCTCTGACCGCCTCGACCCCTATCCACACCCCAAACTCTCCTGCTCTCTGTCCAGCCCCACCCTGCTCCCTGCCCCCTTACCGCGCTGCCTGGAGCACCAGTGGCTGGTGACGCTACAGCTGAGCTGCCAGGCTGAAGCCAGCCATGCCACAGTGCAGCACAGAGCACTGGATCAGGCCAGGTTCTGCAGCTGTCCTGCCTGGCTGCCCAGAGCCTTGTGCCAGTGGCATGGTGTGCTGAGGCTGCGTGGGAAGGGGAATCGCAGGGGAGGGGTTGGGGGTAGCCTCCTGGGCCAGGAAGGTCCCACGGGCCACAGTTTGCCCACCTCTGAGCTAGATAGTATCAACCAAATTTTACAATTGAAATGCAGGTCTAGTCCAGTTATGGCCTCACTGTGCCACTCATGTGGCATAAAGGAGGTGTAATCCAGCCACAAATCACCAGCAGAGAATTCTATTGGTGCAGGGAAAACCCTGCTGGAGTGCCTGGCCCTCTGCTTCTTCCCTACCCAGTCGCAATGCCAATCATCCACTGGAACTGAGTCCATTAGGGGCCCTACGTCAGTGGCATAACTTAGAGCTGCCTGGCAACAATTCTAAGTTGAATCATGTCTGGGACTGGTGCTTGGAATCAGGGAAATGGAATCCAGTCCTCGACACATACACATATCCTTGCACAGTGCAGAGTTCTGGCTCAGGAGAAAATCTGCCAAGGGTCGTGCTCTAGGTCCGTGGTAGAGCCAGGGGTATAGTGAGTGACAATTGTCTGCTTGGACTAATAGCTGTGCTGTACTGTATGGTTCTTCATACTGTCCATCATCAAGGAAAATAATCTTGTGGAGTATGCTGGGGGATACTATTCACTTTTCACTTCTGTATTAAGTGTGTTACTGCCACTGAAAGCTAATCAGTATAGAGACAGCCAGTTTTAGAGCATGTGAAGTGTGAGTATGAGGGTCCTCTAGCATAAGCACGTTGAACAGTCGGTTTTCTTTGGTATTTTGTATCAATCACCTTTACAGAAGCTGTCTGTCTTGTTGGTATTCTGGAAAGCCACAGTATGTGAAAAGTGTGTTTTTTGTCAGCAATCTCTTACCTTTTCAGAATCTAGCTGGTCACCTTTAAATAGCATGCCATGTTTTCCTGTCTAGTGAACCAGTGACACACTGCTAATCCCAGAAGCATGGTACATTATATGGTAGCCACTTTGACTGTGAAATTGCTAAATTTTTTCCTGTGTTTTTAGTAATGTGTTTTCAACCCTTTACACTGGCTCTAGGTGCTGACTTTCAGCTTTCCCCGGGGGTGCCTCACCCCCACTTGGCCCCGAAGCCCTGCTCCGGCTCCACCCCTTTCCCCAAGGCCCCGCCCCACCTCTTCCTGCCCCTGTTCTGCCCCCCTTCCCTGAGCGCACACTGCCCCTGACTCTCCCTCTCAAGCCCGCCGACAGCAATTCTGGGCCCCAGGGCAGAACAATCACTAGGCCCCCACACACGCACAAGCCATGCCTACCTGGATGCAGTCCACCTGACATTTGGGCAGTGCTGTACCCGTGCTGCTGGGCATGCTCTTCCGGCACGTCCAGAGCTTCCACATAACTGTCCAGTAGGGTTGCCAACTGTCTAATTGTACAAACCCAAAGACGCTTTCCCCGCCCCGTTCCCTGAGGCCATGGCCCTGTCCTGCCCCTTCTGAGGCCCTGCCCCCTCATTCCATCTGCCGTCCCTCCGTTGCTCACTCTCACCAGGCTGGGACAGAGGGTTGAGGTGTGAGAGGGGTTGCAGGCTGTGGGAGGGAGTTTGGGTGCAGGGTTGGGTTCTGGAAGGGAGTTTGGGTGCAGGAGGGGGTGTGGGCTCTGGGAGGAAGTTTGGGTGAGGGAGGGGCTGTGGTGTCTGGGCTCTAGGCTGAGGCAGGGAGTTGGGGTACAGGAGGAGGTCAGGGGGTCAAGGCTTAACTCGGGCAGCTCCCAAAAGCGACCGGCACTCCCCTCTGGCAGCGGCTCCTATGCAGAGGGCCCAGGGGATCTCCGTGTGCCACTGCCTGCAGGCACTGCCCCCGCAGCTCCCATTGGCCACAATTCCCAGCTCGGGGCAGGGGCAGCGTGCGGAGACCCCCCCTCCTCAGAGCCCACAGGGATGGGCTCGCCGCTTCTGGGAGCGGCATGGAGCGAGGGCGGGCAGGAAGCCTGGCTTAGTCCCATTGCACTGCCAGTGGCCGGAGGTCCCTGAGCCCTTTTAAATCACCCAGGCCCCTGGGCAATTGCCTCCTTTGACCTCCCCACTCAGTGGGCCTGCTCCCCATCTGCCCAGCGCCTCCTGCCTACTGCTGATCGGCAGCAGGCAGGATGTATTAGGTGGGAGTGGGAGGAGCTGATCAGCAGGGGGCTGCTGCTGCGTGCTGAGCACCTGCTGGATTTTTTCTGTGGGTGCTTCAGCCCCAGAGCATTTATACGCTGGCTACAGTTTTTAGCTCTTCCTGCAGTGAGGTAGAATAGTGCCAGCTCATGTTGGTGTTACTGGTTCACTGCAGAGTGTTTTAGGATTGAGGAGAATGCCAGATAATAGAAGAATACTGGGTGCATTGGGATGTTTAATGCTTTTAATTATGCTGGTGGGGTATTGAATAACAGTTTAAAACACCCTTATGTTTCTTAATAAGGAAAATAAAGCAATTTCTGATATTTATTTCACTTCCTTAATTATTCAGTGTGGATTGGGCATCACATTCACCAAGCTGTTTAAAGACTTTTACTAGCTGACTTTCCTCAGAAGAACAGGCAATCATTTGAAGGGTGCGGGGAGACTGCTGAAAATCACTCTCTCTCTCTCTCTCTCTCTCTCTGTCTGTGTGTGCATAGTTTTAAGTATCTGAGGGAGTATGTGGCCATGGAACACATACTTTTGTAAAAGCTGCTTTTTTGGCTTAAAAGATGGGCAGTTTATAGTTTGCAGCTTGGGTATGCAATTCATTATTTTTCACAACAGACTTTTTCTGAAGCTTCCCCTCTTTTCCCCCTTTGACTCTTTACAGTTAGTAAAGCCACCCCAGGCCATTTAGACATGAAAACTGTCTTTATCAACGAGGCTTGTGCATTTAACTCTAACTCTGCTCCCAGCTCTTAATCTGTGGTGCTTTATCTCCTGCTCAGCAAATATTTTTGGAATAGTTTATGTATTTGCTGCATCTTTAGTGCCAGACTCAAGGGGAGTGCACTCTATATACTATAGTGCTTGTGACAGCTTGAGAAGGGAATGTGGTGACAGGTGTTAAGACTGTTTTTAATATAATCTGAGAGTGTTGTGATGGTACTTGTCCCCCCTCATGTGCTATATTTTCAAGGTGCTGCATACTTTAATTAGTTGATTCTAAAATGACTTGTCCAGTTAGATGTTTGCCTTTTTCTAGAACTGTGTTTGTGGAAGAAAAAAGGGATGAGAAGACAGTTGAGAGACCCTGGCTTTTATAACTTTCACTCCTCTTTGTCAGGTTACCCCGATCAGCCTCTCCAGGATCAGATGATCAAAGTCCCCCACCCGGAGATCTAGTGCTTAGATATCAGGCTAACTGGGCAGAACTAATTTTCAGGGTTTGGCCACTTTCTTCAGCATATCAATTGTATTGCCCAGGTAGGCCTATTGAAATGGGAATAAGTCTAGATAGTCCATTCACCCAAACCAGACATGCATGCACCACTCCCCTATCTCCTTAAAAACGTAGTATAATGCAAGAACACAGTAAGATAGTCATAAGGATTTGAATTTAACAGAGTTCATAATCTCAAACAGAATTCCCATATTGTACATGGACATATTCCACAAATTGTCACAATTGTACACTTATCATCACTGATGGATCTTCCTCCCACTTTTGTATATAGAAGAACACTCTTATATTGTTCCTCAAACTTAAAAATGAATGTTTGAATTAAAAGTAGCCCTTGATGAAACTTCTGTTACTTACAGGTGCCGGCTTTTTCCTTTGCTTGGAGGTGCCCAACTCCTGCTCAGTCCCAGGCCCTGCCTCCACTCCACCCCTTTCCCCCAAGATCTCACCCCTGCCCCACCTCTCTTCCCACCCAGTTCCACCACTCCCCTGAGTGCATCCCATCCCCGGTCCTCTCCCCTTCCCCCAGCGCCTCCTGCATGCCTCAGAACAGCTGATCGTGGTGGGTGGTAGGTGTTGGGAGGGAACTGTTTGGTGGGGCCACCGGTGCACAGGAGGCACTGGAGGGGAAGCTGGCTGCCAATGGGTGCTAATCCTAGGCTATTTATGCTTAGTCTACCATTCTCTTTATCCTACATTCGCTTGAGATCTATGCCATCTATTGCTATATCCCACCCTACTATTTGACACACTTAGTGTTTGAATTCCGTAATTCAAAATTAGGTTTGGGACTTGCAAGACTGTTA